>NW_027287205.1:77286089-77886089 GCF_022747635.1 Hetaerina americana | reverse complement strand
TTAATTTTTCTCCTCACATATCTCAGAAGCCTCCAGAACGATATAATATATACTCCGCCCACTTGGTTTGTATTGGGAGATAAAGTACGGTTTTATCAAAAGCAATGCTTGTTTGGAGAAATTTAAAGCAGATGAAAGAAACGTATTGGGTCACGTTGAGTGATACTGGACAGCTGGAGACTGTATAGTGAAGGGTTGAATATTTGGTGTACGAGACATGGACAGAAAAAGAAAAAGGATATTGGACAGAATAAAGGAAGGTAGGAAGTGTATGTATTAGAAGAATGGCTGATTTCATTGCTGTTCTCTGATAATTCAATCGGTGTTTATGTTTAATATGACTTAGAATTGTAGAAAAGAGTTTAGATATTGAATTAATCACAATCCTACCTTGCCCTTAGTAATAATAATTCCTTCATATCTTCCCATTCCTCCAACGAAGCGGTCTCCTTTTCTTTTCTCCGGAAATTCTTACGCTAAGGCAACACAAACGCACGCGCGCGGACACGCACTCCCCTGCTCGGCATCGCGGACAGGAACCAGCTGAATGCCTACCTTTGTTCTTCAAGTGTTCTAATCCCAATACGCCCCATCGCGGAACTTATCTCGACCCTTTTTTTTTAAATAAAAAAATTCAAAAGGGAAGAAATAGAGGGTGAAAAGAAAGGAAAAACAAAAGGTGCGACCGAAACTGGTTGGGGAAGGGGGGAAGCGATGGGGAAACAATGGCCGGTCGGACCGGCAAATAACCGGATGATATGTGAAAGCGGTTATTTGAGAAAAAAGAATAAATAAATGCGAGCAAAAAAAATTTAAAAGAGGAAAGAATGGAAAGCATATTTTGGAGTCCGTTAAACGGAAGGTGGCTTTCGAGCGGCGGATAATAAAACGTGTTCTCTCTCTGCGGTTAAGGGAAATTCAAGGCGCGTAAAAATGTGTGACAAGGCGGAAAACCACTTGGGAAGTAGAAGAAATTAATTGCTCCAGGCCATAATCTTTGTTAAAAGCATTGGCTCACATTCTTTGTATTCTTTAAGGTAATCTCTTGTGTACGACCGAAATGAAATATTTCTCGTACTCTATTTGAGTTAATGCCAAAAAGAGGATTGGATAGCCTTGGAATGGAAAAAAAACTAGGTTTCCTAAAGCACCTGGAGTAGGAAAAAGATATCCTGATAATTCGATGGAATAGGATAAATAACCAAGTATATACAAACTAACTAGTCATAGACTTAATGAAAATTTTTTAAATCTGGTATTTGATATGTAGAGACATTTAGAAATAATTTAAAACCCCGAAAATGAAGGAAATTTTCTCTTACTAATGTATACGAGAACATTCGTTTAAACAAAATTAACACTCGTTTCCCTTCTTCGGATTCACATATGCGTAATACATTTTAAATTCATACTATATGCATATGTTCGGTTGTTGTATAATTCTGGTGACTATTTTTTTCATCCATATAAGCAATTCCGACTCTAGCCAGGTTATTTCAATTGGAGAGTTGCTACGAACCATATATAGTAATCGTAAACCTCTTTGTTATCCCCGTTTAAGGTTGACTTATGATGGGAAATGACAGAACGCCACTAAATTCCTAAGCCATGGTGAGCAAGATAGAGGATGTGTGTCCAAAAAGTATCCGACCTGCGTTTTTATTAATTTTTGATTGTGAGGGTTTTGTGCACTACGAATTTGCTCCAAGAGGTCAGACAATCAACGAAGAATTTTACGTTGAAGTTCTGAAAAGATTGCGTAATGCCTTGAGAAGAAAACGACCACGTCTCTTGAGCTTCTTAACCACGATATTCATTCATCGAACCTCGTTCAGCAATTTTTGGCAAAATACAAGATTTTACAGCTTCGCCGTCATCCGTATAGCCAACCGAAATAGCTCCCAGCGACTTTTGGATGTCCCCCAAGTTTAAAATGGCGTTCAAAGGAAAGCGGACGCGCGAGTTTAAGGTCATTCCAAAATCTGCGTTGGAAGACTGCTTTAAGATGTGGAAGCATCGCTGGAAACGTGTGGTTCAATCAAATTGGGACAACGTCGAAGGACGCCACGCCCGGATGACGAAGATTAGCACCAATGCGGAGATAGGAACGCAGGTCGGATAGTTTTCGGACACACCTCGTGTATATGGAAATAGATATAAGGAAAATGGATAGGAACGTATAAAGGACAAACACAGTAGAAGTGGGAAGACGAAATTGAGCAGATCACAGGGGCAAAAATATTTCCTAGACCGGGACTTGAACTCCGGATCTTTCGACTAGCCGCGCCGATGCTCGAAGCACGTAAGCTATCGAGGAAACACAATGTACACTGGAATCTGAGGGGGGTTTATGCAACAAAGAGCCCTAATTGTTTGGCCAAGAGATGGCGTTAGGGAGCTGTTATACCTACCAAAGGTGAAATGGACGGCCCTAGAGTAAAGGATAGTAGGTAAAGCAATTATGCAACGTCATAAAGGATAGCAACAGTGCCTTTTGTGGCACGCATAGCCAGAAGAAGGAGACGAGCCGCAGTGGCCAAATACACATTCAGACACGAAAATATCACATCTCAATCATTCTCCAATTTACGTCTATCATCTTGTTTTAATGATTAAGTTTCCACTCCGAATCAAACCATGTATCATGTCCAAGTTTTCGATAATCTTCCCCAAGCATCCTTACGCAACGTCCGAGTCATCAAATCCTTCCTTGCAAAAGCTGTTTTACATAACGCAGCTTTTCTTATGTCCCTACTGTTTTGAGCATGATTTAGTCAAAAAAATGTTTCTAGATGGGTAAACCGTTCCACTCGGTCTACTTTATCTCTTCTATATTTAATATTTAACTCAGCCTTCCTCTTTCCCAAACAACATCTCACCTTTTGTTTTCTTCTTATTGAATGTCTTACTATGTTTATCACACGGACTTCCTCATGAGCAACTCAGTCATGATTGGGACCATTTGGTTGACTAATACTTTAAATTTTTAATTGTGACATTTTAATAATTAATTAACATTTTTAATAGTGATATTTTAAATTCCTACTATCGGATTTTATTGTAAAATTAGTTGTTAATTGACCAGTCTATAATAAGCCTGCAACCTAGTATTTTAAAGGGCATTTTTTTTTGTTTTCCAGTCGTGATGATCGAATTTTCCACTTTCAGTTTGTTAAGTGCTATCTTTATTTATTTTTTTTAATATGCCTATAAGATTATACGCTAAAAAAACATTTATTGGCCTGAAAAGATTTCCCGAATCTCTTTGACTATCTCCTTCGAGGTTCAAAATTTCAGAAAGCTTTGACCATAAAAGTTATTTTGTATTTTACGTGTTTCCCTTATCATCAAACTCTTCACTCTTTCCCTTTCATCCTTAATGTTATGAATGTCTAGAATATATTTCCTGGAACTATTTTAATTACTCTTGTCCCATCTTTAGAAGCGAGTTGATGAGCGTTGGAGGGTTAATATAACTTTGATTCTATCACCATTTATGGCCTCTTCGACATGGCCAAAACATTTTTCGTCATGACGTCCCATTTAGCATTGAATGGAAAATATTCAAAACGCTCAATTAGAGAGAGCAAACTAAAATAAAGTTCTCAATTTACAAACTAGATGAGCTTTTCAATATTTATCTTTGAGAAAATTTATAATCTCGATTTTATATTGGGATTAAATATCCAGGTATCTCAGCCCCATTATCACGTTTAAATTCATTAGCATAACTAATTTCCAACGGCACATTGAATATTTTAACTCTTTCCAGATTTTCTTGGATCTTTATTACTTTTTGACCCTAAAATCAAAAAAATTGCATGCCTTCATTCATTGCGTACGTGCGCAGGATTAGTTTCATTATCATTCCAAAAATATGTAAATATATATATAGAGAGAGAGAGAGAAATGGTATTGCACTCTTCATTTTATGCTGTTTTACTTTTAATTGATTAATGCAAATTAACACAGAAAATAATTGACTTTATTTATTCATATCAACTGAATATTAAATGGAAATATTCGTGGATATAAGTTCTCTAAACTCTACTACTCGTAATTCATAAGGTAGTGTTTCTGGCATTTCTTTATTTTCACAATAACGTTATTGCTATTATCAGGTTTAAGTATTCTTAAAAAATACGAAGGTTTCTTAATGCATTTGAGTGCATCTTGTTCTACGTAATACCCCGCAAACCTCCGAAAAGGTGTGTGGTGGGGGGTGTTACATCACCAGCCATACATACACCATAACAATCATTACACAAAAACATACATTCGATCATGCATTCGAGCAAAGTTAATGATACGAAAGAAGGTACTTACAGGGTGCATTCCGAAAGTCATGCAATTAAATTTCCCGCACCATTCCTTTGTGGCGTAGTGGAATCAAATTATTTGGAGTCGGTGGGAGGGATGCAAATCTTTGCCACAAAATGAAACTTATTGCTCTGTAAGATGTGGAAGCAGCAGGACGTCAGTTTTTGTAAATCTCTACGCGCAGACCCTGTCACGAAAAAATTGGAATCGACAATCGAGCAACGTTACGCGATTAAGTTTTGTGCTAAACTATAAAAATCTCTTGAAGAGATTAACAAAATGATTCGTGAGGCTTAAGGGGACTCTGCTCTTCCCTACTCACAAGTTTCGAGGTGGCTAAAGGCCTTAAAGAAGGGCCGGGAAGCGGATCACGATGAACATTGCTCTGGGCGGCCGTCAGTCAGCAAAACCGACAACAACGTATCTCTTGTTCAAGACCAGAGGGATCGAAAGTTAAAAATACCTATAGACTCCACTAAAAGAGACGCCAACTTTCATATTTTCTGCTTTGGTTTAAAAAAATATTTGAGTAAATAAAACGAGAGTAAAATGTGAGAAAACCGAAAGTAACTCATCAATTACTCGGAGGACGTTCAAACTAGAGTTTAACTTTATGCATCCATGGAAACGAGTTTTAAAATCAGTATGCGTATGTTTTCATGAAGAAAAAAGCTTCAGCTCGCCCAATTGTTCACGTAGTGCTTTTCATTTACATTCAAATTCTTTTTTTGTGGCATTATGTTCCTAGTAAGCAGTCAGAATTCGATTTATTTTAGGATAATTTTAAATAGTGTACGGTTTTTGTTTTCTAGCGCAGGCGTGTCTTTCAAGCTCATTTATAGCTTTCTATTTTTTCAAGGAAAAAGTAAATAAAGATGTGTGGAAAGCGAAGTACATTTAAGTTAATTTAAAGTTGAATAAATGGTTAAAACACTTAAATTGTATTTAAGTTTCCCAATGATTCAATCTCAATATAGAGCTCTTTCAGTGAAATTTTCTGAACAAATGGGATTTTTTTATATGGAGGTGAAAATATGACATAAATAGTATTAAAATATACTGTAAAAATTGTAACATAGAAAAATAATGCTGTAAATTACAGCAAGTCACGCATAAAATTACATTCCTAATTTCTTATTTATTTTGTCTTTGTCGTGGCAGTCTTTCGCAAAGTCCATGGTAACCTTTTTACGCAAGCTCTTCAATAAAAAGTGATTATTGTCTTTTTTTATTCTGAAATACTATTGTTCAAAAATTAGATACAATCTTTTATTTCTTATTTAAAGCGCAATTTTATGAACTGCAAGCTACATCGCTTTGACCTTGGTCAAAGCGATGTAGCTTGCAGTTCGGCAGCGGCAGCTGCAATTTGAAACACCTTCAGTTCGCCTGCTTCTGATTATGAAGAAGGCTATTCATGAAGGTGTTCCTTTACATTGGGAATAATAAAGAAATGACGATCGTAGGAAGGATGAGTGACACACTTCATGTTGCTCTTCGTGAACTGATCACGATTTTGTATTTGTTTTCGCCTAGCACCTCGCACAAAGACACCTCAAAGGTGAATTATTTTCATTACCATCCCGTAGGTGGATTCCAATGAAGTTTTCACTCCATCAGATAGTTATTTTAAACGTATTTTGGCGATCTTTTCTCACAAGATCAGAATCGGCGAAAATCTTTATTTTACTTGACTAAAGCTCTGAGGGCACTTTCTGTTGAAATTTATTGTCTCATCGCTTTGAATAATTTAAACCATTTTATAGCTGTGCTTTAGGGAAGAACTAGTCCCTCTATAAGCCTCGTGGAGCATTAAATTAACCTCTGCAGACTACTTATTCAGGCGAATCAAAATTTCAATGCAAGCGTATTGGTTGTTGTCTGTTACTTCCATTGGTTGTATTCGGCCAATTGAGTGTTTCAGACTGGTACGACTCCCTTTAACGCTGTACTTTAAATCAAAACAGTGAAACATGGGCCAAATATACATACATTAACCATTAAGAGTAATATGTACCATAACATTTAGTATTGGGTGGATGGACTGTTGGACGGAATGAAGGGAGAAAGGAAGCATACGGAAATGAAGAGGGGCTTACTGTAGAGTAGGAGTATTGATGGGTTGTGTTTTGTTAGAAGAGAAAAGTGATTTGTTTGGTAGCTTGTGGCCATCCAAAACCTACCTTAATGGGTAGATTACTCATGGTAAATTATACTGTTAAAAAGTTTAAATATAAACTGAAATAATTTTTAAATATATTAAACTGTGTTATCTTTTTTTATTTTCTCTCGGTCATTGATTACGTTTCTATGATAAATATTACGTACTCATTTTCTCTTAGAATTTGCGAAAACTATCGGAATTCTTTTAGCCAGTGAATGTTTCCATTAATCGTTGCTAGAGTTTGCTCTAATCATTTCCAGCATCGTCGTCTAATATCTACACCTTTGAGATGAAAAAAATAAAGTTTCAATTGCAAATCCGTTTCGCGCAATCGTATCTGAACCAACAGATGCTCGATAGCATTAGCTTGCCAAATAGCTTTTACGTATTGTGCCAAGTTCAACTATCGTAATGAGCAAGCGATTTGGCAATTTCTCCCAATGGTTCATGCCAGACCGATTCGACTGTTCTGCCATCCCATGGTTTTATTTGTCGCTTTTCCGCCAATCGTTATAAACCGTTCTCTGTATCATTGCAGATCTCCAAACATGTGTAGCTCCGGAGGGGTATACCTATCGAACATCTTTCCCGTGTTTAATTTTTTTATTGTTTGCCAGAAACCGAATCAGGTCAACATCAATTTATTTTTAATGGCTTGAAAGGGATCGGCAAAATGTCAAATTTAAATAATATTATTACCTATAGGAGCCGTAATATTATACAATTGGGATTCAAATTGATTTGAAATATATTTAGAAAGACAATTGACTTCCTTTTTTCATAAGGCAAATTGAATTGAAAAAAGGAAGTAATGCTACCGTACCCTGTGCCTGGTTGTTTGATGTATTCTACGAGAACACTATCTGCCTGTGTACTAATATGTTTTGAGTACACATTCTGACATAATCAGGTAAATTAGTGATTAATCTACGTTGTTACCGTCAGAATCAATGTCACATTGTTGGAAATTGACGAAGGAATTTGTAAAAACTTATTTTTTTCTTGTGACATCATCTCAGTCCGAGTGACTTTTTTATAATTACGATAACAGGTATACCAAAATCATTTGTCATTAATCAACCACCATATGTTTTCGATGGATTAAGAATTTAGAAATGGAATCTTAAAAATGAACAGTCAAATTATGTAGAAGGTTTATGCGTAAACTATATTAAAATATTTATCATACGCATATATATATGTGTGTGTGTATATAAAAACACACACGGAACGCACTGTTCTTAACCTTTATGACATTTTATGATTGCTTTCCCTACTGTCCTTTCCTCTTGTGTTTTCGTGCATTTCTCCTTTGGTGGGTGGAATAGCTCCCTGACGCATATCTTCGCCAAAGAATCGGGGCACAAGTTTGAATAAACCCCACGCATATTTCATTGTTATTTACGTTTCCTCGATAACTCAATGGTTGGAGCATCGGTCCGTCAAGTCGAAGATCCGTGTTCCAAGTCCCGGCTAAGAAAACGTTTTTGCGCCAGTAATCTCCATTCGACCTTAACCACCATTCATGTGTTCACCTTTTATGTGTGTTACTAACCCTATTTCTCAAGTCCATTTCTATGTGAATGAATATGTGTTCGCCAATTGGCGAGATTTTGTGTTTGAATCCGTAAGTATACCTCTATATATGTACATATATATTTATGTATGAACTCATGTATTGTTATACGCACATAAGTAATACATATGCGTATATATATATATATATATATATATATATATATATATATATATATATATATATATATATATATATATATAATACACACATATGAATGTGTGTAATATATATATATATATTTTTTTCGCACATATATGTGTGTTTGTTTGTGTATATATTATTATTAATTTTATTATGAAAAACTTACATGTGCAGAAAGACAATGTAAGTCCCAAGTATTTCAGTCAAACTTGCCTTGGAAAAATAGCATCTCAAATCCAATCAATATCACAAAAATTAACAAATAAAATTAAACAGTACAGATAAAGGAAATAAAGGTTCCCTGCCCTGTGCGTTTAACATTTCAGTCACGCTCTCCATCCCCCTATGCTTCCCCAGTACATATCAGGCAGCCTTTCTTTGTACCTTTTCAAGTTTTTTGATATGTCTTAACAATGTATTCCACGTGTAGCCCCCATCCTAAATCCTTGGTTAAATATACCCCTAAGTATATGCAGCTATCACTTCTAGGAATGAAATTTTCCGAGAATTTGTAGTTCCTACTGTTTCCATTTACCTTGTTACTAAAAGGGATGGAGTTGCATTTGCTAACATTAATATCCATCCCATTATTGTCAATCAATCCGCTATTTTATTAATGCCCCTAGTAGTATGTCGCGGTTGCTGTCATTATCGACTATCCTGTGTATAATGTAGTCGTCTGCAAAGAGTCTTATCTGCGGTTTAATATTTAGTGGGAGATCATTTATATATAGATTAAAAACAAGAGCGGGCCAAGTATGCTTCCTTGTGGGACTCCCAATGTTACCCTCGTGTTTTTCAGAATACACTTCTCCTGATTTGACCCGTTGTGTTCGACCTTCCATGAAATTTTTGATCCACTTGATTACTCTTCCAGCTGTGTGTAGTGGTAATTGTACGATCTTAAGCACCAAGCGATCGTGATCACCTTTGTCAAAGGCTTTTGACAAGTCCAATATTATAGCATCCACTTTTATTCCCGCATCCATAGAGTCGGACATTTCTTGGCAGAACCCTAACAGCTGAGTGCCGCAAGAGAACCATATTGGCGACTGTACAAGCAATTCTCAATTTCCCACAAATCCTAGAGATAATCAGCCATATCATTTTTAATAGCTTGCATACAACTGGCGTAAAGCTTACCGGTTTATAGTTATCAAATAGTGCCTTATCCCCTCCTTTAAAAATTGGTGTTACATTTGCCTCCTTCCTAGCATTTGGCAGGGCATTATTGTTTAAGGTAACATTGGAGCAAGAAATAATGAGCTCTACGGCCCCTCAATTAAATAAGAAAGGGGAAAAAACTACAATGGCCATAATAATTAGTCGCAACTCTCTTGTCAGATCAGTTGTTGTGTTGAGCGTGGGCGCGATTATCCTCGGTTGCGCTCTTTACCTGTGTTCAGATTCTCCCAGAAGTTGGGCCCCTTCTGAGTGTGTGAGTGTGTTTCTTGAGTACTTGTGTGTGTGATTAGCTTGTGCCAGTCACAAAGTGTGTGCTTGAGAATATCCTGGAATCTTTAACGGGGTGTACTCTGCAGCCTGGTGAAGGATTCCATCTCCACCTGAAATTCTTTAACGGGGTCTGACAGCCTCGTGAAGGATTTCAGTCAGGATAGTGTGCGTGTGGCTGTTTGTGGTCCCTGATGCGGATTAATTTCCCGTAAACCACCAAAGAGGGTTTTCTGGTCGAGAGGTTGTGGTTGGTCCTTGACGTGGTTCCCGTTAAACTAACACAACAATTGGTCTGACGAGAGAGTTCCGACTAATTATTACGGCCATTGGAGTTTTTTCCCCTTTCTTAATTAAGGTAACAGTGAATAAATGATTTATATAACTCGTAATAATGATATGTATATACTCGTGTGTTTGCGTTTTATATTCAATATGTTTATAAAAATACATATAGATTGATTATCGTACTTACTCGTTGTGTTTTTTGCTATTAATCATTAGAAATTAGATACTGAAATTATACATACCGAATGACAGATACGCACAATCAATTTCACATATTGGCATCCCAAAAACCGATTGATATTGAATTAATGACCCTCCATTTTAGGCAGTCCAAAATAAAAGTACACGTATATTATTGATCTGGATGTCTCTTTTGAAACGCATGAGTAGTTTCATACCATCTGCCACGGCGATGAAAAAATAAGAAACATATCGTCCTGGGTACACCATTTCCATATTAATCCTTTAATTATAATTGTATTGAGCGTGAATAACACAATTAACCGTTAATAGAAAGGAGCGATTAATACTGAGCGTTTGTTTTGTAGTATTGCTTTTAGGAATGTAATTATTTAGTGTTTACCTATTTCATTCACGTGCATTCCGAATAAGTTACGCAAAATCGAGTTTGAAATAGTGACTGGCTAAATTTCAAAGAAACTATCACCACTCAAGCAAGGTCCCCCGCTGGGATAGCCATTATTGATATATTACGCGCCTGAAATATACCTTTTACAGATATTTCAAATCCATGGTACTTTTTAAGAAGCAGGCATACATTTAATACAATTCATTTGCAAAAAATAATTTACTTATTTTCAATGTACCGCCTCGTTTGTTTAATTTTATATTATTTTAAATTTATTGGTTTTATTAGGCAATGGTGTTTTTTATTTTTTTTCTCATGGATGAATTCGGATTATTTTTTTGACCAGAGCTAGGATCCATCGGCCCGAAGTATTCGTGGTCCCTAATTAGGGCTTGGACGTTTAAAATCAAATTGTGCGTTTAATATATTTAAATACACTGATCAGTGCTGTAAATACTCTGGCGAAAGTAGCTATTGATAATTAAGCTTCGATGTGTGACTTTTGTCGTAATTCAGCTCAATAAAAACTTTTTAATCGTAGGTCTTCACCGTAAAAAAAAGTTACATGCATTATCGTGAGCATTTGGGGGTAGGTGGGGAATGAATGTCGGGCTAATAACGACCGTGGATATTAACGTAATATCCTGGAACTGATGAATTCAAATAGATTGCATGTAACGCACATTCCACTAAAAATATGCTGATCCTCCTGATCTGTTGTTTGAGATGGATTCGCGTCCCACTCCATATGAAAGGGCTGTAATTACCAAAATGATGAAATACCTCTGTGGTTGATATTTCATCTCATATTACGTGTAGAGTACAGAGATTTCAATTAAAGAGTGGGTCGATCAACTCATTTTGATTCTTCTCTTCAACCTTCATTGATGTGCAAGTTGCTGAATACTCTCTGACAATTCTAAGGGATAAATGAAATGTAGGAGATGACTACGCGGACAATCATTTCTCACGGATATTCTGAGTGATGAAGTGAGATTTAGACTCACTCGAAATAAATAACTCCATCTCTTTCAATTAAGATGTCACTTGAGCTTTTTAGTGATGGTGTATCGTATTATCGATGTGATGGTCTCCTGAATTCCGTCCTTAAATGATTTGGCTTCAAATAAGTAAGTGTTGATTTTATTTTAAGATATGAATGAAATCGGCTACTTAAAATTTTATTCCGTAGAATTGTCAGATGTAGACTGGTATTGAATTATTTGAGAAGTTTTACGTTTTTATGACAATATTACTGCAGTATAACTCGTTGTTTTACATTTAATTGGTATATTTTCGTGCGTAATAAAATGTTAAGGCTGGGCCGTAGTCTTTGAAAAAATCCAGAGATTCCTCCAATTCCTTCTCCTCTATCCTTCTTCTATACTCATCAATTCAATGACAAAATATATTTACAAATAAAAGGCACTGCAATGGGCACGCGTATGGCTCCTGCATACGCCAATCTTTTTATGGGTAAACTAGAACACGACTTTCTGCAACAACAAACCCTAAAACCACTTTTCTGGGCCCGCTATATCGATGATATTTTCCTCCTTTGGTCCCACGGACGCGAAACTTTATCCTCTTTCATTTCCTCTCTCAACTCCTCCTCCTCAGTATCATTCACTTCTTCTATATCCGACTCGAATATTACCTTCCTAGATATCGATATTCACCTCCAAAACAATACGTTTCACACTTCAGTCCACATTAAACCAACCAATAAGCAACAATATCTTCATTTCGACAGCTGCCATCCTCCTCACACAAAGCGCTCCATCCCATTCTCACTCTCTATCCGTGGCTTCCGTCTCTGCAATAACACCCCCTCCCAACAGAAATACTTGGACCAGCTGCATGAATCCCTCAGAAAATGTGGGTACCCCGAAAAACTGCTAAACAGTAAAATCCTCAAACCGTCAACACAATACACTCCCCTCCCCAAACCAAACCGCCCAAAATGCCCTAATCTTATCACCACTTTCTTCCCCGGAACACACAAAATTAAACATCTAATCCGTGACCTCTTCCCAATTATCAATAACACTCAGTCCACATCACTTTTGTTCCCACACTGTCCCTCTGTTTCATTTAAACGCCCGTCGAACCTGCGAGACATCTTTAAGTCCACAAATCCAACTTCAAGCACCCCCGTCTCTCCCCCGCCCCTATCCGCACCCTGCAACCGCCCACGCTGCAAATGCTGTCATCTTTTAAGACCCTCCCCCTCACTCAGTACCAACTCCCAACCACTCGCCACCTGTACCTCAAAAAATATTATATATCGCCTCTCCTGTAACTTCTGCCCTGCCTTCTACGTGGGCGAATGCACGACCGAACTTTCCCTCCGCATGAATAACCACCGATATTCCACCAAATCTCCCACCTTTCTTAATTACCCCATCCCTACTCACACCGCTTCCCACAACCAATCTTTTGACGACTGCTTCTCTGTTTCGGTTATTGAAATCCTTCCCAAATCAGCGAGTATAATAGAAGTGAGAACCCGCGAGATGGCGCATATCTGGGTGGCCCAATCATTCAAACCGCCCGGGCTGAACCAAGCCCACTGAATGCATCAATTGGCTGCCTACATATCCCCCCCACCCCCTTGTTCATTTCCTATTGGTCCCTTTACCTCTCCTTCCCCCACCTCTCCCCCGCACATCCTCTCCGCTCTTCCCCGAGAACGCCATTCTGAAGACGACAGCCGTGCTGTCGAAACGTAAAATAACAAATTGTGAGTGTCCTTTCTTTGTGTCTCTATATTCTAAAAATCTACATCTGTGTTTTTTATATATTTGTGTGTCGCCGAAGAGCGTTCCATTTCGAAGATTTTATATATATATATATATATATATATATATATATATATATATATATATATATATATATATATATATATATATATATATATATTATATATATATATATATATATATATATATATATATATATATATATATATACATACGTATATATACATATATATACGTATATATAAATATATATATACGCATATATATATATATAAATATATATATATATATATATATATATATATATATATTTGGACGGCGCAATAGAACACAGGTAAAATAGAAATACTTAAAAGGACACTCACATGATTAATTATTTAAGTTTTCGGCCTTCTGCGAAGCTTTCTAGAAATATTTTTTTTAAAGTAATCTACCGGTTAAGGTAGGTCTTTGGATGGACACAACTACCAAACAAATATTTTATTACTCCTAACAAAACAAAAAATCAATCATCCTACTCTATATCAGGTCCCTCTTCAGCTCTGAGTACTTTCTTCCTCCCTTCATCCCGTCCAACATCCCTATTCTGTTCCTTCCCTTTCCTCTTTTGCCCAACATTCTACCCTCTATCACAGTCTTCAACATCCCACTGCCGGTCAACACCCCCTTCATCCACTTTTCCTGCCTCCATAGGATTGCTCCCAACAAACCCCTCTCTTCGCCCACCATACCAAGTACTTCCTCATTTGTTTTCTTCTCTGTCCATTTCACCTTTTCCATTCTTCTCCACACCCACATTTCAAAAGCCTCCAGTCTACGTCTATCCTCCTGCTTCAATGACCACGTTTCCGCGCCGTACATAGCTACGCTCCATATCAAAGTTTTTACGAGTCTTTTCTTAACATCCTTACTCAAAGTCCCCGTCATCAACTCCCTCCTCCTCGTGAAAGCCTCTTTGCCTAGCGCAATTCTTCTCCTTACGTCCCTACTACTTTGACCGTGTTGGTCCAAAATACTACCGAGATACGTAAACTGTTCTACCTGCTCTAGTTTTTGCCCTCCTATTTTAATGTTAAGCTTGCCCTTTTTCTTTCTAGAAAATCGCATAACCTTTGTTTTATTAATGTTGATTCTCATCCCATACCTGTCGCACTGAATTTCCAATTCACTCAGCAATGCTTGCAGCCCCTTGGCTGACTGACAAACTAAAGCTTGGTCATCAGCAAACCTAACTGATTTTACGAATTCCCCGCCCACTTTCATTCCTACCTCTAGTTCTTCCCATGCCTCTTTGATCATTTCCTCTGCATACAGGTTGAACAGCAACGGTGATAATGGGCAACCCTGCCTTACACCCCTTCCTAACACTGCCCATCCTGACTCCCCGTTTCCCACCCGCACCTGAGCAGTCTGAGACATGTACAGGTTGCGGATTAGCCTCCTTTCCCTCCAATCTATTCCTATTTTCTGCAGAATACTCTTTAGTTTTTTCCAATTCACTCTATCAAACGCTTTTTCGAAATCTACGAAACAGGCAAATACCTCCTGGTTGTGTTCTATATTCCTCTCGATTAATAATCTCATTACTGCAATGGCATCACGCGTACCTTTCCCCTTCCTAAACCCAAACTGATACTCCGCTAAGTAATCATTTGCCCTACTCTTTATCATTTTGTTTATGATCCTAAGAAGAACTTTAGCTGCGTGGGATATCAAACTTATTGTCCTTTAGTCCTCACATGATATGGGCTGCCATGTAGCCTCTTCCTCTCACATTTTCCTAAACATTTCAATAGTTCTGCGGGAATGTCATCCACCCCCACGGCCTTATTTAGTTTAATCTCCCTTAATGTCCTTTCTATATCATTTTCTAGTATGCCTGGACCTAAGCTATCTTTCTCTACGTCATGTTCCTTCCAGTCTATATATATATATATATATATATATATATATATATATATATATATATATATATATATATATATATATACCCCTCCCCGGACTACAACCTTGACGTGGTGGAAGGGCTTGTGCGTTCCGATGACCCCTAGAGCTGTACTGGCGGGAGTAATAATTATTGCTCCTGGTAGGGTCACCCATGCCAGATAGGTCGAAGGTTAGGAGCCAGACGAAAGGTAGTCCACGCAGCGTCTGTTCCTCAGTGAGGCGGCTGCAATGGCGTCTGACCCCAGTGGGGCGGCCAGTAAGTGATGGTGTCACGTTAAAAACACTATTGAGGAAGGCAACGGGAAACCACCTCAATTATCATTCCCTAGAAAAATATGATGGACAATAGAGATATTTTGAGTCCTGGCAACCACGGGGCTCGGCCCAATCGGCCGTGTGTCGTGCCCGGCAGCGGGGGAGGCAAGGCTTCCGCGGTCGTCATCCCACGAAACCCTTGCAAGGGAAAACCAGCAGCAGCAGGACAGAAGACGCAGGAGAAGAAGACAAAATTAGTTAGAATAGGAACGTGGAATGTTAGGACAATGATGAGGACAGGGAAATTGGAGAATGTTAAGCGAGAGATGGAAAGGGGAAATATAGATATTTTAGGTCTATGCGAGGTGAGATGGAAAGATAGCGGGGATTACTGGAGTGATAAGTATAGAATAATATACAGCGGTGGGGACGAGAGCCAACGAGGGGTTGCCATAGTATTAAATGAAGAGGTAGGAAGAAGCGTAGTCAACATAGAGCAGGTAACGGATAGAATACTACTAGTGGAGATAAAAGCAGAACCGACGAACTTAGTTATTATTCAGGTATACATGCCACCGAGCAACCATAAGGAAGAAGAGGTCGATAAGATATACGATCAGTTAGAGGACATGATCGCGTGTGTTCCAGCAGGGAAACATTTGATAGTGATGGGGGACATGAATGCGACGGTAGGCGAAGGAAGAGATGGTGATGAGGTGGGCGACTACGGTTTAGGCACGAGGAATGACCGCGGGGAGAAAGCAGTTGAGTTCTGCAGGAGACAGGGGTTAGTCATCACCAACACTTGGTTTAGACACCACAAAAGACGCAGGTATACATGGAAAATGCCAGGTGAATCAGGAAGATATCAGCTAGATTATATCCTGGTTAGACACAGGTGTAGGAATAGTGTGTTAAATTCCCACAGCTTTCCGGGAGCGGATGCGGACTCAGACCACAATTTAGTTGTTATGAAATGTAGCGTACGTTTCAAAAAGATAAGGCAGGGGCGGCGAGTTAGAAAATGGAATGTAGAAGCATTAAATGGGTTGAAAAGGAAGGAATACAAACAGGCGGTAGAGAAAATAATGGAGGATGGTAAAGGGCTTATTACTATCGAAGAAAAATGGGAAATGATCAAAAAAGGGTTGTCTAAAGCCGCAAAAGACACTATTGGAACCGTTAACGCTAAAAGGACTAGGAAACCATGGATCACGGATGAGATGATTACAAAGATGGATGAGCGGCGAAAATGGAAGAATATAAATACAGAATTAGGCAAAATGAAGTACAAAGAATTGAACAATAAATTGAGGCGGGCAACAAATAAGGCAAAAGACGCATGGTGGAAGACGCAGTGCGAGGATATGGAAAGTCTCCAGAGGAAGGGCGAAATCGGTGCGCTGTACAGCAAAGTTAAATCGTTATCGGGAAGTAAGAAAGGAAGAGCTATGCTAATAGTTAGAGATAAAGCGGGTAAGGTAATAGTTGACGCAGGAAAGATCCAAGAGAGATGGAAGGAGTATATAGAAGAACTGTATAGTAAAGAACTCAGACCAACACAGTTAGACATTGAAAAAGAAAATGACGTAGAGGAAGACAGCTTAGGTCCAGGCATACTAGACAATGAGATAGAAAGGGCATTAAGGGAGATGAAACTAAATAAGGCCGTGGGGGTAGATAACATTCCCGTGGAACTTTTAAAATGCTTAGGAAAATGTGGGAGGAAGAGGCTATATGGGCTGATCCGTAGCATTTATGAGGAGGGAATCTGGCCGGAAGACTTTGTGAGAGCAGTTTTAGTTCCGATTCCGAAAAAGGTAAAGGCCACGTCATGTGAGGACTATAGGACAATTAGTTTGATATCCCACGCAGCTAAAGTTGTTCTCAGGATCATAAACAAACGGATAGAGAGTAGGGCAAATGATTACTTAGGGGATGATCAGTTTGGGTTTAGGAAGGGGAGAGGTACGCGTGATGCCATTGCAGTAATGAGATTATTAATCGAGAGGAATATAGAACACAACCAGGAGGTATTTGCCTGTTTCGTAGATTTCGAAAAAGCGTTTGATAGAGTGTATTGGGAAAAACTAATGAGTATATTGCAGAAAATAGGAATAGATTGGAGGGAAAGGAGGCTAATCCGCAACCTGTACATGTCTCAGACTGCTCAGGTGCGGGTGGGAAACGGGGAGTCAGGATGGGCAGTGTTAGGAAGGGGTGTAAGGCAGGGTTGCCCATTATCACCGTTGCTGTTCAACCTGTATGCAGAGGAAATGGTCAAAGAGGCGTGGGAAGAACTCGAGGTAGGAATGAAAGTGGGCGGGGAATTCGTAAAATCAGTTAGGTTTGCTGATGACCAAGCTTTAGTTTGTCAGTCAGCCAAGGGGCTGCAAGCATTGCTGAGTGAATTGGAAATTCAGTGCGACAGGTATGGGATGAGAATCAACATTAATAAAACAAAGGTTATGCGATTTTCTAGAAAGAAAAAGGGCAAGCTTAACATTAAAATAGGAGGGCAAAAACTAGAGCAGGTAGAACAGTTTACGTATCACGGTAGTGTTTTGGACCAACACGGTCAAAGTAGTAGGGACGTAAGGAGAAGAATTGCGCTAGGCAAAGAGGCTTTCACGAGGAGGAGGGAGTTGATGACGGGGACTTTGAGTAAGGATGTTAAGAAAAGACTCGTAAAAACTTTGATATGGAGCGTAGCTATGTACGGCGCGGAAACGTGGTCATTGAAGCAGGAGGATAGACGTAGACTGGAGGCTTTTGAAGTGTGGGTGTGGAGAAGAATGGAGAAGGTGAAATGGACAGAGAAGAAAACAAATGAGGAAGTACTTGGTATGGTGGGCGAAGAGAGGGGTTTGTTGGGAGCAATCCTATGGAGGCAGGAAAGGTGGATGAAGGGGGTGTTGACCGGCAGTGGGATGTTGAAGACTGTGATAGAGGGTAGAATGTTGGGCAAAAGAGGAAAGGGAAGGAACAGGATAGGGATGTTGGACGGGATGAAGGGAGGATGAAAGTACTCAGAGATGAAGAGGGACCTGGTGTAGAGTAGAATTTAGGGTTGTGTTTTGTTAGTAGTCACAAAATATTTGTTTGGTAGTTGTGTCCATCAAAAAACCTACCTTAACCGGTAGATTACCTTAAAAAAAATATATATATATACATACATATATATATATATATACATATATATATATACATACATACATATATATATATATACATATATATACATATATATATATATACATATATATATACATATATATATACATATATATATACATATATATATACATATATATATATATACATATATATATACATATATATATACATATATATATACATATATATATACATATATATATACATATATATATATAATGGGCTGACACAATATAACACAAATAGAGTAGAATAGCAACATTTAAAAGGACACTCACGAGGTAAATTGTACGAGCTTTCGGCCCTCTCAGAGGCCTTCTTCAAGAGAGTCTCTCTTGAAGAAGGCCTCTGTTTGTCCTTTTAAATGTTGCTATTCTATTCTATTTGTTTTATTGTGTCAGCCCATTATTGTGCCGCTTGTGTGAGTTTTTCCGTACAATCGTTATATATATATATATATATAACGCACCTTAAGTTATATTTTACGGTAGCATCTATGCGTAGGCATATCTGAGAGCCACTAGCAATGGCCGTGTTAATGAAAGCAGATCCATTTTACTTTGCAGCGTTAATTCAAATCCCAAGTTTAAATAGAGTTAACTCATTTCTCTATTACCATCCATTCCTTCACATTAGAACATCTGTCAGCGCCAAATTCCCCTTGTGCTGTGGGTCTATTCCCTTCACATTAAAAAAATAACGCAGCTGTAATTACAATGTTCATTGGTTGAATTAGTGCAACTTTCGCGGTTTCCTGATTAGCAAACAATTAAGACTCAGAGCTGTTGGAGAGTGGAATAAAGCAAGTCATTCAGTGGGCCACAGGACCATTTTCCATTATCCACGGACGTGACATCTGATTAGTTCGTATTCTCCCCATTCCCCTGTCCCCCCCCCCAACATTAATCTACTCCTCTCAAATTCGCGCAAACCCTTTACACTCGACGTGGGGGGGTGGTGCGGAAATAATGACGTAGGATATGAATTTAACGCCGTGAAAACGGGTGAGGGAGTGATGTAGGAAAAAGTGTACCTACAAAAATACGCGTCCCGTCCGTCCATATGGCTTAGCTTCTCAGCCACCGAGTCTCCCGCACCCAAAATGAAAATATCCACTCACTGAATGCACAGCACACACATCCCAGCCATCTGCACCCTTCACATAAACCCATTTGACCGTAGAATGAGTCTTCCGTTCTAATGCCCCTATTTCAGCTGATCCCCCATACTCTTCTCACGCTAATTTCTCCCGCCATTCCTCGACAACCCTCCTCGCGTATTCAGTCACTCTCCCGGCCGGTCTAACCCAATTCCGCACCTTCACCACCTCCAACCCCTACACCCCTTCCCCTCGCCGGGTACCCTACGTCAGCGCCCCTTTCTTCCTGCGGTGCCCCTCATATCGCAGTGCATACGTCAAAACGCATGAACGCTTGTCATAGTCCACTGGATTGCGGACGGAATAATTCATACGCCTCCGATCGACGATTCGGACAGCAAGGGCCGGTTCGTGAAATAGGCGTGTGGGAGGGGGTCTGACCGACAAGGAGGAAGGGGTGGTTGAATGGCGGGGGGGGGACGGGTCTTCGTTTTTTTATTTCGAAAGACGTATTAGCATACGGCATGCGTGGAGCTGGGTTAAATTTTTCTTTCGCCACGGACAACTATGCGATATAACTTTGTGTGGTTAGCTTTTATTTCGACGCCGAAAAATTGAGGGTGACTAGGAAGAAGGTAGCCCGAGGATTGGTGGGCTAAAACGCCTCCGGGGAGATAAATAAAGAAATAAAGTTCGGGATTATTTGCGAAAATTCGTGTGAAACTCGTGTGCATTTATTTCAGGAAGGGATAAATTTATTGCAACCTCGAATATTTCTCTCAAGTCTTATTTATTATCTTTATTGTTTCCATTAATAAGTTTTAATACGCCTCCGTCCATAATGAGTTGTTGAAATCTATTTGTGTCGCATGCTTTTGTTTTCATTTTCGTGATTAGCCTCGCATTCTCTCATTAATGTATATTGTGTTTACATATCTCACTAAATATATTTTATAAAATATTAATCTGTCGCCATCAACACTGAACGGAAATGATGACAGTGACGCTGAGTAATGATTATAAGAAAGGCTCTATAAAACATTGATATGGAACATGGTTTTGTACGTCATAGACACTTGGTCGTTGAAGCAAGTTGATAGATGCAAATTGGAGTTTTTAGAGATGTGGGTGTGTAGAAGGTTGGAAAAAGTAAAATGGACGGTTAGGAAAACAAACAAAGTCATGGCGGAGGGGGAGAGAGAGTTGTTGGTAGGTAATCAAAGGGAAATAATAATGTAAAGCATTTTAAATGGCAATGGAATGTTGAAGGTTGTGATTAGAGGAGTTAGCATCAGAGCAGGTCAGGTGGGGATGAAAAACGGTAGGTATGTTGAACGGAATGATGGCATTTGGAATATATGCGGAATTGAAGAAGTATTCGTTGCAGTGTGAGGTTTCAGATTGTGTCGTTGGTTGAGAGAAAGAAATGTGGTGTTCTGAGTGCATCCATAACTATCTTAAATTGTAGATTACCGGATAAAAGGAAGATCACTATATTAATCAGCCATGGAATTCGTTTAGCGTACCTCCCCTTCAAGACTATGTGAATTCTTAAATTTCTATGATGCATTTATCTTATGCAGTGTCATTATAATCAATTATTCCCGTTTACAATTTTTTCCAAAGCCCTGGGAAAATAATATAAACATGTGTTATGGGCCTTCCTCTCATGTTAAAAGCTATCTGCAGACTCCCCTTTCTTACATGCCTGATGCTTCCTTCCTTCCAACCTTGACCAATTTTAGTGTCGTCTTTCAATCTTCATTATTTCCATTATATGGTTAATGACATATTTAAGTGGCTCTTAATTCATCCTAAAATGTTTTTTTACCATGTTAAAGTTTTGCCGGTTTTTAATTGATTTTTAAGGGAAGGAATTTGAGACATAATTTACCCAGGACCACGTTAAGCGTTGTAAGTATTAGGCAGGTGAATACTGTATTACGTTCAAAGATTTTTGATTTGCCCAGTTTAAGCACCGCTTATCCGATTGCATAGCTTCCACCAGATGTTTCCATTGTGGAAATATTGCTGCAAATGACCTTGGTACGTGTCTCTGACAGGCAAGACGAACGATAAGTTTGGTTTTCCCGGCAATTCTAGAGAGACAGCACCAAGATGGACGATACGTATTAGCGTTTACTCCTGTTGCTGAACTGGAAAATTCCAAATGGGAGGACAATCAATTATCATTTTTCCTCGTGAACTGAAAATATTTTTTGATTGAGACTTGGCTTTAAAAACATATCATATTCCCATTTTCTCTACTTTTTGGTCTTTTAAATTGTATGATAGCATGATGATCATGGGGAATTGGATATATCGGGTTCATTCACCGAAAATACTTGTATTACTTTCGCCAATGAAAATAGTTCTTCCTTTCTTTGGTATGCCTCCAATTTTCTCTTCTCCTCCTTTGAGTAAATTTGGTATCCTGCCATATACAATTGATCCAGGTGGACGCAGTCAGCCTGTAAGACTATATTCCTTCTTATCGCCTGAAAAGAATTACCCTGGTACCACTCACTGCAAGGAGACCTCCTTCGATTCCACATATATTCTACATACCCTTCAATCTATCCAAACTGCATACCCTTTTACTTCCGATTCCTCGCTTGCATAACGTTATCCATTCTGTCACAGTCACAATTTTACTTCTACCATCCTTTTCTACACCCACGTCTCAAAAAACTCCAATCTACAACTGTCATCATGCCCATCACCGTTGGCAGTTATAACGAAAATTCGCCTTCTGGATTTGGTGTAACACACTTTCAAATAATACCTTAAAAATGTTTACCTTTATTATTTCCAAATTCTTCGACCTTTTTGCAAATGTCAATTTAAAATTTATAGATGGGTTTCCGGTTCATCTGAAAAAACAGCAATCTTCTCAACGAGCTCTCTCTTAGAGGCATGCTCCTGTATCACAAAAAATGATTTTTAATTAGTGGATATAGTGCAAGTAAGGCATGAAATGTTAACCCAATGACCAATGTAAGACATCTTATTGCGTCTAGTGTCTGTGCCGTGACACCACAAAAATTCGCATGTGCCGAAGATGAACATTAAATCAGTAGAGTTTTACTACCGACACAATAAAATAAACATTTCCCTTGCCATGTTAACGGAGCTTTTAATATTATTGTTTAATGACGATGTTACAACAAAAAACAGGCCTGTGGTAGAAAATTTCTGATAAAAAAAACAGTAGAACTAATTTACGTTATGACGAGTATTCAAGTTTCATGTCAAATTATTGAGGTGTGCTATTTATGCCATTGGCTTATTGTGGATATATTGCTGTAATATTGAGATAATGCATTAAGTAGGCTGTGAAATCAATATATTTCATTGACTATGCATTTTAAGCGCCATCGCTGGAATTGAACAGACCACAATGGATCCTACGCTGTAGTAAACGCTTTAAAATGCCGTTTGCGAAAATATTTTCTGTAATTTCTTTGTACTAGAAAAGGTTTCGTTTTAAGGGTCTCAATTAAAGCGGATAGTCGTAGCAGTTAGCAGAGCGAAGTGTTTCTCCTGCAATTCCATTTACTTCTGCGATAGGATTTTTAATGTGTCTAAACCCGGAAGCCATTTTATTCGTTCGCTCTTTAAAGGGAGAGCTTTTTTTTGTATTGCAAGTGTGACTAGATAAGGTCACTTCTCTGACCTTTGGCTACTCTTGCCTCTTCATTTCACTTTCCATCCTCCCACTGCCGCTTTCTCCTGCATTATACTTGCCATGAAGATGCCTTCGTCCTTCGTCTCCTCCTCATCCCTTTTACACCCTTTTTTCCCGGGCTCCTCCTCCACCCTTCTCCCGTCCTCTCAGCCCTCACACCTCAAACAGGGACTCATCCCAGCACTCCCACCCCACTCGATTCGAATCATATGTCACTACGCGAAAGAGCTCTTTGTCGCTGTTCATCACGGAGAACCCGATACCGCCTTGCAGCTTTATTTACCCTACTTTCTTCTCCCAGTCATTTGCTTCTCCCTTTTTCTCACCATCCTCTCCCCTACCGCCCGCTCCCTTTGAAAACCCCTCTCCTTTTTTATCCTTTTAAAAAGAAGAAAAGAATTTTGCGGGAGGTGGAAAGGATGGTTGTCGGAGGAAGAGGAGGGTGGTTTGAGAGGCGTGCGGGTGGAGCTTGGGAAGAAGAGATAGAAATTCCCCTCGACGGTCCTCCCATCCTTACCTAATTCTCGTTCCTACTGCGCTCCACCCTTCTCTTTTTCAACCCCCCCTTCCCCCATTTACCATTTCACCCCGCATCCCTGGGCTTACTGAATCCACCTCCTACTACCCCGCATTCTCCGTTTTTCAAAGGATTAAAGAATCTCCAGTCCTCTCGTTTCCTTTTATTATATGGTTTTTTTCATCTCTTCCGTCCCTCGCTTTCTCCTCCTCCGCTTCCAGTACCCTTCCCCACCCAATCTGCCCACGCAAAAAACGTGCCTCTATCCGCACCCCTTCCAAGGTCCATACGCTTCTCTCCCCTCCTCTCAAAAAGGTTTCCTCATTCCCAAACACCCCCCTACCTCCCTATCTTATCCCTTAATCCTCGAACCCTTTATTCCCCACCCTAAACCCATTCCTTCTCTCTTTCGGGACCTCCGTATAGTCCTTCCTTCCATTCCCACTCTATATACATCGCCGATGTATAAACCGTCGCGATCCTTACGGCAAAAGTGACTCCGTTTGGTTCATTTCGCATGCGTCTCCCTCCCTCCCCCCCCCTCTCTCTTTTACCCCGGGATACCCTTCTCTCCGTTTGGGAAGTAATATTTTTTCTCTCCGCCCACTTCCCATCTCATTTACGTGGACGTTCATGGCTTTTTTTCATTCTTTACGCTCGGGCCTCGCGTCCCGATTGCGCTCTTTCTTCTCCCATCCCCTTTCCCCATCCGGTTCCACACAGTTGCAGAACTGGGCCCAATGTTTTACGTCGTTTTTCAAGCGTCCGAAGCTAATTAAAGTGTTTGCATTTCGGTGGCGAGCTCAAGTATAACAGTTGTTATAGTGGTTGGCTCGCCGCTCCCTAGCTCATTTGCGCAAATTAAGATATTAATGGGAAAATATGCCACTTTTTTCACCGGACTGAGGTAGGACCGAGTTCGACCAAATATAATTTTTTCCCCCCCGCGACTCGCAAATCCGTAATAAATTTTCGTTTGCCCTCTGCCGTTTGCATTAGAGAAGCCACCAGGATAAATAATACAGGCGCAGGTACGTTTTCCCGGGCTTTTTTACGTGTTCTTTTATTCCTCTGCTGTGATGTACAAAATAGATTTGCTCTTACTTTAATGTGTAATACCTACGGCATTTTGCACCAGTGATTAAGCACACAATTACCTTCATTTATTTGTTATTTAACGGATCACCTTAATAGAATTACCTACTGTTTACGCACCACTAATTATGGCCTAATTCTCCGTCTGTGGATGAAAACACATTTTGTTCTCGTCCCCTTTAATTTAATTTCCTGTTAATTGGGAATTTGGTGTTTGGGGCTGTCAACAATATCGTCTGCCAAATGCAACGTAAAATAGTCATTATGTGTTTATTATCAATTGATAAAGTATATTTGATCTTTAAGTTGAAATAAATCATTAAACTAAACGCTGAAATTGACCGTTGCATTGAACTGTATTGTATTGCAGTTCTGACTGGTAAAAATCTTCATTCTGTTTGGTAACCAGGTTTTGGTTCATGATAATCTATTGGTAATCAACCGGTCCAAGTAGGTTCTGAATAAGCACAGCCTATACCATTGTACAACAATACATTTAGTGCCACTTCTAACAAAAAACAAAACCTGACATCTTACATGTATTTAAGAGTCTCTTTATCTCCGTACACCTCCTTCCTCCCTTCAATTCGTCCAATATGCCTATTCTATTACACCCCCTTCCTCGTTTAACCAACTTTCACCCCCTATATCTTTCACAACTTAATCCCTCTCAAAAAGTCCATTTTTCCTTCCTCCTTCTGAATTCTCCATCTCCTCCCCCATCATATCTAGTACTTCCTCTTTTGTTTTCCTTTCGGTCCATTTCATCATTTCCGTCCTTCACATCCATATATCAAGAGCCCCCAATCTGTGTCTATCATGTTGCTTCAATGACCATAATGAACATCCTTGCTGAAAGTCCCTTTCATCAACCCCCTTCTCCTTGTGAAATATTCTTGCCTCATGCAATTTTTCTCCTTATGTCCCTACTACTTTGACCATTTTGATCCAGAACACTTTCGTGATTGGAAACTGTTCCACTCGATCTGTTTTATGAACTCATTTTTTAAAAAGGCTTTGTTGAAAACTTTGAAAAATTGTAGTTTTTTTCTGAAAATTTTGAGCCTGAACGATTAGTTTCAAACGTATTTTAAAATACCGGTGGGACACTATTAGTTCCATTCATTTCCCTTATGGACTTGTTGTTTCTTATTTACGGGATTTATTTGAGTGAAACATGTGTTTCGAACTCTCCTCCCACCGTTTAATCTGTGGAATTAGGGTTTCGGGTCAGTAAGCCAATCGCTTTCCTCGCGTCGAGATCACTGTAAATCTGTTAAGAAATCCTCCACTTTCCCTTCCCCACCTCCGATTTAATACGGCCGTCTACTACCTCAGATGGGTGCCAAACCTGTATTAGGTGTTGTCGAGCTTGAGGCTGAGAAAAAAATTCCTAAGTAAAATTTCTAAAGGAATGATAACCATTTGCTCGGAAATTGGCATTAAAGAAACTATAACTTAATCGATTTATCATTAGCATTGGAACTTAAGGCTGTGCATGCGCTATAAATAAGCCATCGGAGCCAATTTAAGCATTGGTTTTTTTAATCCAGGCGAATTTTCCTGTGCCCAAGTTTTTATCAAAATTGGATAAAATATATTTTTAAAAATGTAAAAGTCCAATCAGTAAAATTTTGATTTCCGACTTCAAAAACCATTAAGACGTCTTGGTGACGTCACCGTTAATGCAATGTAAAAATCCGGTGATTTCAATTCCTCAGATTGAACGATAGAAGTCTTGTGCATTGCTGACTTTGGAATGCTAGATAGGTGGATAAATTGCTCTCCTTCGCGTTCTGCGGACCCATTTCCCCTGTAGCATATCTTCAAAGGGCACCTGAACGGATTTTACTAATCCGATAAAACGATGCACGAATGTCCGACATTTTTGTCATTTAAAAAAATAAGGGAAATTAACGGACTGGTGGTAATCCGCTGTTTAGGGCACTGGCCTCCCGGGCCCGAGTTCGAATCCCTGGTGGTTCTTTTGGGCACCTTAACTTCACCCTAGCTGTGTGGCTCTTTGGGTTCCAAATCTGATTGGGGAACTGGTGACGGTAGAAGGGAATTATGTTTTAATTTTACACATCTAGTGGGTCCGAGGTAGGCTCTACCATTGTAGGCAAAGACAAACTTTCTTGTCGATTTCTGTAGGTATGGTAATTAGAATTAAGAGCAAATTCAGTGACTAGGAAATTAACATTTTACGCATAATAAATATTGCAAATTTATTTTTTGGTGATAATATTTACAGACGACTCTTACATCTCCTTGATGACTGATTCTTAGTTCGAATACGCAAGCAACTGTTGTTAAAAGTATTAACTAATCCGGCACAATCACTCGAAGGTCATCGAAGTAGCACCCTTGTGGGCCTACAAACAACTGCCCTTGGGTTTTCCACGCTTTGCACATTCTGGAAGTCGGAACCCGGAACGCTGAATAGCTCCCCCGTCACGGCCTGTTGTAACGCTTACTCCGAGCCGTGGCAACATCCTTTCAGCACATATTTAGACGGGGGAAGAGGAATAAATCAGGTGGGGTAACGACAGAGCCGTAGGATGGCCGAATAAGGGTTGCCACGTTGTGCGAGCTCTCGTCAGATCCGCGTGGGAGTTCCCTCTGTTCGTCCGAGAGTTCTCGCTTCACCCAATTCACATAAACATTCTTATGCCCATCGTTTCGTTTATAAGTCGATGCACATCACTTTTGGGGGTGCCAAGTTCATCAGAAACCATGCGAACACTTAATCTGCGATCCCTATCCAACGACGCCTTCACTCTTAAAATGTTTTCAGTACTTTTGTGATCGAGGGCGTCCTGAACGTGTGACTTCTTTCACATATTCTTTACCCTTCCAAAGCAAATTGTGCCGTTCAAAAACACCCCATATACCGATGGAGTTATCATCATAAGCTGCCTTGAGCATGTCATCGATCTATTTCCTAGTTTCACGCGAAATTTGATTGCGTAGCGCTATTCCAATAACCGGTTCAAGACGGAGTGTAAAGCGGTCACGTTTTAGAGGTTTCGCAAACGAGCGATCCTAGCTCCGTAAAGGCTTGGAGTGCCGCCAGCCTCCAGCTTTTCCTGAGACTTCCTTCCCTCGAAACCAGCCAGAAAAACCCTCTCCTGTCCTTCAGTCTGTCTAGGAGTAAATAAGTCATACTACTTTTAGGAAAGACCTTGTGTTGGTACGAATCGACGGGGCCAGGAGTGTTGCTGGGGGAATCTGGAGTGGTGCACTATTTTCAGTGGTCGGTAGTTTTCCGACTCTTTTCCTCCTCTTTCTTTCCTCATCGTAGGGCTTCCCACTTCCCTGCCCTTGGCAAACGCACTGGCCTCTTGCCAGGCGGACCCATGGGCAGGACACCTTTGGTTGCCACAGCAAACACAATATTTCGCTGAACGATTACTGTAACCTCCGAATATTAAAGTTCAATTTCCGAATCATCTCTTTTATCGCCATTTTTCAGAATTATAATTAGTATACTACCGTTATAGGGTTGGTTTTAGATGAATTATTGGAATACGATACATTTCTTTTCCCTGCCCTACCTCAAAACGTAACCTGGCACACAAAACTGCAATAGGCCCCTCTTTAATTCCGTATATTTCCTTCCTCCCTTCATTCCATCCAACATACCTATCTACTTCCTTACCCTTTCTCATTTGCTTGGCATTCTTTCCTCCATGGCAGTCTTCATCATTCCATCGCCAATTAAAATTCTCTGTATCCATTTTCCTCATGATGTCTTATGATTTCTCCCAAAAAAATCCCCTCTCCTCCCCTCCATACTAGCATTTCCTTATTTGTTGTCATTTCTGCCCACTTAACCCTCTCCATAGTCCCCCCCACTAAAAATTTAAAAGCCCCCAGTCTACGCCCTTCATCCTGCTTAAATGGCCATGTTTCCGCTCCGTACATAGTTACGCTCCATTTCTTAGTATTGACGAGCAAGTTTTTAACATCCTCCTTTTAATATCCTCCTGTTACCATTCCCCTCCTTGTATAAGCCTCTTTGCCTACCACAATTCTCCATCTAATGTCCCTAATACTTTGACCGTTTTGGTCTAAGACACTTCTGAGGTAAATAAACTTTGTCACCTGTTCTATTTTATGAAATCCTGTTTAAATATTCAACCTAGCTTTCCTCTTTCTCGGC
The DNA here is from genome assembly GCF_022747635.1 of Hetaerina americana. Lineage (NCBI taxonomy): Eukaryota > Metazoa > Arthropoda > Insecta > Odonata > Calopterygidae > Hetaerina > Hetaerina americana. The sequence goes on along the minus strand of NW_027287205.1, from coordinate 77,856,851 downwards.
TAACCGCGTACCGCGTACGTAATTACCTTTATTTGTGTACTAGTACATATATTCTCATTCTACTCCCGCAAGGCAGTGCCACGAGTCGTTACTGATGAAACTAATCCAGAAGACCGTCAGCAAGTGGTAAACCCTGAACATTGTTGTGCAAGTGAACTTATTCCATACATGAATCATCAGTGAAAATTGGTTTTTAAAAAATGGTTTCTAATGCCTTGTCGCTAGAATGGCAATACATTTTTTGGGTCGCGGAGATCAGATCATTGTTTCGGTTCCTCATGACGAATTCACTCTTTTTTTCACTGCATATCCCTCAAAAGCTATTTCGTTTCGATCGGCCCATACCGTACGTAAGTGAACTTGGGAGCAAGGTAGTGAAGAGTAAGAAAATAGTAACGGGTTATGTTGTATCCTGATGACATTTTGGAGCTTCTTAAACACATGGAAGGTGGGATGGGTGAGATTTTTTTAAATTCTTCCGAACCCCATTTCTGTGCTATGTGAAAATTATTACAAGAGCACATTTTTACAGACTTTCTGAGGTGATAACAAACGCGATTCTTTCCTGGAATTATATGTATTTTACACCTCGGAGCATTCATTTTTCTGCAACAGTGACTGATGTAACATGTAAAGCTTTTCCCCTTGACAAAATTTGATGCTGCTGAATAATAGACATCCGTCTTCACGAGCGAAGCACGAAAATTACATTTCAGGATATTGCTACTGATGTGACTAAGAATTTCAAAGTAAAGCCTAAATGTGAATTTCTATCATTCTCTCTATCCTTCTCTCTGTTCTGCTTTACGGTGCGATTTATTAACACTTCATCGTTAGCGTAGAATTTTAAGAAGTCAGGTCAGTCCACGTGCAAGAAATGTTGATTCAAGAGCTGCGCGTAGAGTAACGCAATCGCTGAAGATTTATGATTTTCAATTTTTTTTTCCTCTCTCCTACTTCCTTAATTTAAAATTCTCGGCCTCTTAATTTAAACTCTGTGAGCGATTGAAAAATTTCCCCAACCAGCTGGGGAATGAAAGATCATTGGATCGTTATGAGTGCCACTAATTCAAATCCAGAATAGCTGTGAGAACTCGAGAGCTTCCGAATCGCGATGTGTGATGCACTGACCTGGTTTCTGTGAACTTCGCCGTCCAACTGGGCATTAAATTCCCATGGAGAGCAACTTCATTGCATGGAAATGCGAATTTCATTCACAGAACCGTGGCAGCTTTGATTCCTCTCAGTCATGAGACACGCTCAATGAATGCAATTTCACTCTCTCAAAAGGTCCGCCATGGAAAACGTTGAAAATCATTCATTAATTCTTTAATTACTTCCATTATATTTATCAGTACTCAGTTAATTGTAAATTAATAGATTTATTGAAACGTCATTTCTTTTCCATTGAAAGTTTTGGTTACACAGACGCACACTCCCATACTCTTCAATTCTGTCCACTACTGTTTTGTTTGAAATATGGAAGAAAATGACGAAGTATTAATTCGCATACTGCTTTTGGATGTCACATTACAAATGGTATTATTGTTCGAGCTCTTTCATTCTTTAGGTATTTCTCATCTTTATGAGGAAGGGTCTATCATGTACATATTATTTTTTCTATACTCAACGTAATTCATTTGGCACGCGTTACTGTAGTTACGCTTTATGATTTTGTAGCTAATATAAGTGCTACTGTTTCTTCTGAAGAAAACGGAGATAAAATCCGTCGAAATTATTAAGAAATATATGGTCTTGATTGGTTCTTTATATGTTTGCCTATATTGTTTGTTGCTATCAAAGTTTTTTGACATGAATATATATATATATATATATATATATATATATATATATATATATATATATATATATATATACACACATTCAAACACGAAATCCCGCCAAACGGCGAATAAATACTCATATATACAGAAACAGATACAAGGAAAAGGGATAGGAACACATATAAAGGACGAACACAATAGATGTGGGGAAGGCGGAATCGAACGGATCACAAGAGTAAAAATATTTCCTCAACCGGGACTCGAACACCGGATCTTTCCACTTGCCGGGCGGATGCTCTTAACCTATTGTCTATTTCTCCTTTGGTGGGTGAAACAGCCCCCTGACGCCATCTCTTGGCTGAAAGAATCGGGGCGCTTGGCGACATATTAGACCCACGGATCTCAGGGTAAATTGACTATCCTCGATAGCTCAAGTGGTTAAGAGCATCCGCCCGGCAAGTGGAAAGATCCGGTGTTCGAGTCCCGGTTGAGGAAATATTTTTACTCTTGTGATCCGTTCGATTCCGCCTTCCCCACATCTATTGTGTTCGTCCTTTATATGTGTTCCTATCCCTTTTCCTTGTATCTGTTTCTGTATATATATATATATATATATATATATATATATATATATATATATATATATATATATATATTCAAAAAGAACACTCACACGTTATTTCTTGATAATTTCGATGGATTTTGCTCCTACTGCTATGTATGTATATATATATATATATATATATATATATATATATATATATATATATATATATATATATATATATGTATATATATATATGTATATATATATTTCATAAAAATATGTATAATTTTTTTTATTCATATAGATATAGATTTAAGAAAGCACATAAAAGAAAAGGAATAAAAAACTATTACAAATAGCAAAAAGAAAACTATGAATATTTTGGCTGGAATTATGGTTAGCAATGGAACGCTGAAGAATGTGACTGATGGGATAAATAACAGTAGTAATTGAAGAGGGGCTTAATATAATATCGGATGTCAAGACCTATTTAGTTTGGAGAGACATGGGAATAATTTACGTTTCGGCGATTATTCTGCCTTCATCTAACGAAGAGCAATGGCATTCTCGAGGGAAGATGAGAGAGTGAGAGTTGATTTAGGGTACGAAGGGTTCTAAGGAAATGGATTGGTGTCTTGGTGGTGCTGGGGAGGGAATGTCGTAATTGTTTTTCCAAGCTTGTTCTTGTTTTATCTTGTTGAAGTTGAAGCTTGTTTTAGACCAGGTGATTCAAAACGCCTTCGCAACCAAATATTTTGTGTGCGTACCAACCCCTATGTTCTCAATTCGATGCTGCATGAAGAATCTTGGAGGACTTCTATAACGGTCTTATTGGGACAGCTACTCAAGGATGGATTGTGGATGTGGTGCATTAGGAATGGCATGATTGAGGAATTCAGGATATTCAGTTGAGGAGTGGCGACTGTTGATCGAAAGAAAAGGGTGGTGGGGCATGAGAACATAAATGATGAGTCGCAAAAGTGACAAGAGGGGCAGTTTATTATTTGCTTTTCGAAGCAAAAAAGGCATCATTGAGATTCCTTTAGAAGAGAAACGGTGGAATGACAAATATGGCAACACCTTGGAAGGTTTCAGGGTGGGGATACTGGAAAAGAGAGTTATCGGGCCGAAGTGGTGATCCTGGGAATTCGATTTATTCCCACAAAATTTAATTTCTTCTTATTCCTATGCCTCTACTACTTAGAACCTATTTTACCAAAGTACTTAGTATATAAATTCCAAAGAAACTGCGGGAGATGCCGCAACAGTAACTTTTAACGGAGTCATCCGCTGATGTGCATTTCAATGCAACAATTTCAGAGTGTAAAAATCATTCGCCTTGACTGGGATTCGAACCCAGATCCCTCAATATCCGGTCGAGTGATTTAGCCACTTAAGCTACCGAGGCGTCCTATTTAACTCTGAAATTTTGGGGCTTTTACATAGTATATAGGTGCAATGCTGTACCTGCTCTGTTTAATCGCCATCAAATATCAATATTTGACTTAACCAATCCACATTCATAATTTTCCGTGCTTGTTTATGGGAAAAGTAATTCGTCGCCTGTGGCAAACACAAGAGCCACATTCTCCTTTCGTTTATATGATTAACTTTGCCTTCATTTTTAAGGGCATGTTAATGCTTGACATTAGTTGCTCACCAATTAAGCGGGCTATGGGATTACTAATCACGCGACCGGAAATCACTTACGAGGCTCACAATCCTATTAATATAACCAAACATCTTTCGGAGTTGGGTATTATTTCAAGTCCAATATCCTACAGCTCATGATTTGGAATGTAAGGTTGCTAAAAAGAATTTCTAGGATTTTTTTTTAATTAAGAGAGCTAGTAGTGAGTATTTGCTTAATGATCATCATTATAAATTTCAAAACACATTGATATCCATTTCTTTCCTGCACAAGGAAGATGTACGCATCTGAGTTCACAATACCTTCCTCTTTCTCCCCCTTTTCTAAACGTCTTTTTCCTAAAGTGACTAATTATCGATCATTTTATTGTCACCATATGGTAAATCCTAACCCTTAATGTCAGCAACACTTACCTTTCTCTTCCTTTCCATCTCTTTATTCCTTTTCCCCTCAACAGGTAATTAAGGCATGTGTGAGAGAGCACATCATCATTATTATAACCTGATGCTGGCGATCAATTGTCCAAACCAGTCGGCACTTCAACCACGGGGTGGGAAATCGTCAAGGCGTGTTTTATGTATTTAATACACTATGGTTCCAGAGATGAAAGGCTGAGCCCATAAGTTATAATCGCAACGATTTTCTTGTATTATTCAAGAAATCTTCCTGATATTATTCTCATGCGATTCCATTTTTATGCATAAGATACGAGGGTCATCCGGAAAGTAGTACCCGTTCGTGAAATAAAGACACAAAAGTAAATATTAACAAACATAAAAAATTTTATTTGAAAGAGGATACTTTAAACTACTTCTCAACATAATCTCCAAGCAAATTAAGGCATTTGTCATAACGTGTGACAAGTTTCTGTATTCCTGCTGCATAGTCCTTCGCCGCCAGCTCATTGAGATACGCGAGGGACCCATCTTGCACAAATTTTTGCATAATGCAGATGGTGTTTAACAATTTCATGAACAATTGTTCGAGAAACATTGGGAAAATGCTCACAGATGTCATCAATTGTGACGCGCCGATCGTTCCTCACGAATTCGTCAACTGAGCTCACCAGTTGGTCTGTAATGACAGACGGTCTCCCCGAACGCTCATCGTCGTGTGTGTTCCCCCTCCCCATGTTGAAGTTGCGACACCACCGCCGAACAGACGACTCGTCCATTACATTGTCTCCATACACCTCCTTTAATTGGCGATGAATATCACATGGGCGAACGTTTCTTGCATTGAGGAATTTAATCACTGCCCTCACTTCACAACTGGCGGCGTTCTCAATTTTTTTAAACATTGTAAACAATCACAGAAACAACACAGGCAATGCTAGCGCCACGCAACTTGGCTCAGAGAAGGCAGACAAGCCACTGAAGCTATCTGACCTCGTCCAGCGGCTACTCGCGTCGTCAGCACTTCATGCGGCACGAACGGGTACTACTTTCCGGATGACCCTCGTACAAGTGGGAGGTGCATTCATTTGGTGTTGAATACCTTACTCTTCCTTTGCATTTTAAGCTTGCCCATATTTTAAGCTAATATCAATTATTGTATTTTACTGGCGGTTTATAATAAACAACCTGCAGTCAATTGGTAGCTGTTAGTCCATTGGAAAACCAAAATTGAATTTGATAGTTTGAGGCTCTACTTAGGGAAAATTCATTATCTTTGAATAAAAAACTTGGTATTTTTTCACACAAAAAACTGAATAGATCATTTTTATGATAGGGTTGCGCTTTCATTGAGTGTACTTCTATTTTTAGTGCGAAATTGTTCATATATTTCTCTGAATCAAAATCTTAAACTCGTCGATGGTATTAATTGATTAGGTTGAAAGTCAAATCGATCAGTGGAAAGGAACATATAAGGTGGACGGTTGTTGAGGTAGACTAACCACCACAAAAAAGAGAAATTATGTCATTTCGTCTCCAGACCAACGTCATTTATAACTTTCCGTCCTCCAACCAATAAAATTCCTGGGAGTTTTCGATTTTGATGGGGAGCTCCGTAACTTCGGTTGAGACCGCTCAATCCGGAAGGCCGCAAATAAAAAGTGCACACATTCCACGGGGTCATTCTTTTGCGACCACCGCATAAAAAAAGAACTCCGTTCGTATATGCGTGCGCCGAAGTCCGTGCCCAGAGCACTGGCGATTTTTCACCTCTTATAGCAAATTATTGCGTCACAGATTTTGCGGATGATTTAACACGTCAATTTGATGAGTATGGCTGCGCTTGGAACGCTCGACAAATTTTTTCCGGTCGCGTTCTCGTCTAGTTAATGGTTACGTGTTGTAGAGTCACCCCTTTAGGTAAAACTCGCGAAAAATCAAAGTGAGGTTTGACTTGATTATCAAATTGGAATTTCCTTAGTAGAGTCAAACAATCAAATTATTTTCGAGTTATTTAAGTACATAATTTCCATGTAAGTATAATAAAGATATGGTAATTTTCCATCGATTTCGGTACGCTTGGTTCTGTATGGGCACACTGAAAAATCACCACCACATTTCTCAGCCCCGCCTTATGTGACACTAGGTGTGACCCCCGCACTAATATAAACCTTCTTTAACTCCGTATACTTCCCTCCTCCCTCCATTCTGTCCAAATTCACTGTCCTCTTTCTACCCCTCCCTCGACTGCCTAACATTCTCCCATCAATTGCAGCCTTCAAGATCCCAGTGCTAACCATTATGCTTCGCACTTATCTCTCCTGCCTTTTTTTGATTTCTCCCTACAGCCCTCTCTCCTCCGCTGTCTAGTATTTCTTCCTGTTCCATGCTAAGTAAGCAAAGAAAATAAAATTATCCTCCTCACTGATAGAAGGCCAAATTCAATGCACTTCTCATGAAGATGAATGTGGATGCCTACTGCAGGAATTTCAATTTACCCTCCCTTGAATATTGCCTTGGTCTTCAATATCCTTTAGCTTATTATTTGACTGCATCGTCTCCAATTTAAAATATGCATAAGCGGTTTTAATTGGATTTGCGCTTCTAAGTGGACGCCATTATTTCTCCCTTGAATCTCTATTTGGTTAGGGATTTTATTTATTCGATCGAAATGCTTGCAACCATCAATGATTTATTTTATCAAATGCAGACCCATTCAATCCATTAAATTGATATTCATTTTCCATATTCATTAATGGGAATAATATGCATTTAAACTGGCCTCCGATACATTTATTTTACCTTCAATAATCATTTAATCTCAAGGGAAACATTTTTACGGTGGTATTCACACAGTATTTTAATAGCTCGGCCTTTGCTGAAGAATTGAAGGTGATTCCGCTTTGCCCTTCAAGTAAATAAGCATTACCCCTGTCCCCTGTCGTCAATGGCTCAAACCCAATTTATTTACTCTTTTTGGAAAAAAATACTAATTGAGTACTTAACAGAAAGATTAACTTTTAATACATTTGTTCGATATTATCAATCAAAAATAAAATTGATCCCCCGGAAATAAATATAAAAATCGTACATAATTTAAACCCACATTTGTCAAAAAAAATTATCTGCCCAATTCATTGGGGCAATTATTATTCCAAAAAGGTTTGAAATAGATATTTTGGATGTTCTCTTATTTTGGGCAATGTGAGTTAAATTTTTTTTCGTTGACTCTTTCGAACTAATTAATTCAGCTTAATTCACAGAGTAGATTTACATTTTAAATTTCATTAAAGATGCGATCAAAATTGCGTTTCAGAAGCTGTTATAACATGCCATAAAATATATTAAGCCGACTATTAAATCAGAGATTTAAATTTAGTGTAAATTTTCATGTACACTTCCCCGTTCAGATGTTGAATGATTTTCAAATAGTCGCAAAAAATTCTGTCCTTGTATCGTAGCTGTTAAATGTACACCAGAAGCATCCACGCGTTAATTTAACCGTTGCTTACTAGATATTATAAATTAATGCTCATTTTTATGCTAATAGACATTTGGCAAATTCCAAAGAAACTGCGGGAGATGCCGCAACAGTAACTTTTAACGGAGTCATCCGCTAATGTGCATTTTAATGCAACAATTTCAGAGCGTAAAAATCATTCGCCTTGACTGGGACTCGAACCCAGATCCCTCAATATCCGGTCGAGTGCTTTAGCCACTTAAGCTACCTTAAGCTAACCTCTAGTTCCTTTAAAAGCCCCAAAATTTCAGAGTTTAAGAGGACGCCTCGGTAGCTTAAGTGGCTAAAGCACTCGACCGGATATTGAGGGATCTGGGTTCGAGTCCCAGTCAAGACATTTGGCTCTAACACTGCTGATTTAATTCCTTAAAATAAATAGTTTGTTGTATAAACTTCAATATTTAAGGCAACAGAAACTTTGTAAGTTGAACAAGTCCGCCGAAGGGTGTTCTGTGTGTGTGGGTAAAAAAAAATATATATATAATTATTATAATTATATATATATATAATAACTGGTTAACATATATATATATATATATATATATATATATATATATATATATATATATATAATATACATTTATGTTTATATACGCGCGCATTCACTCACTCAGTCTACACCCTCGAAAAGAAAGAATAATTAGAATATCGTAAAGTTCTTACGGAATTTTTCATGCTTACACGGTTCAGGAAAAAAAGAGAGCTACTTGGGCAATGTGTGGATGCGGTGCTCCCCGAGGGGATTTCGATGGTGTAGTCGTAACTCGCCGCTTATTTCCCAATTTCCGCAGAACACTTATCCCTCGTGCGTTACATCATCGAACGCGGGACTGCCATCCATCGCGGTAGACCACTCGCCTCAATCCTTTCCCCTATTCCTACGGAACAATTCGTTCCCCAGGGCTTCTCCCTCCTGCCTTCCTCCAATACTCCCGTCTCCGCCCTCCCGAGAGATCTCGCCCACCACCTCAAGGAGAGAGATGGGGTGACCCCCTAGTCCCCCCCTTTACATCACCCACTCACCCACCTCTTCGCCTCTCCGGGGTACACTCCTCGGCGGAAGGGGTCTACTCTTCTTGAGGTTTGACTCCGCCGGCCTCTACCGTGCCCTGGACCCCTACTCCTTTCCTTCCTTACCGTTTCTCGCAATCCTGTATCCTGGGTCGCGCCTCTCAGGGGAAGTGCTCTCTCTCTCTCTAACAGCCCGCCCTGTCCGACCGCCACGCACACCTTACCCATTCCCCTCTCCACCTCGGCCCTCTCTCCCAAAAGTCATATCTTCCCCCGTGGACATCCTCCCCCGCCCTCGCCCACAAACTCCCTCTCCAGCCTCCCTGCGGTCTCACATTCTCATAGTGAAATATGCGTTTATGCATGCGTATAAAGATTGGTCCCAGATAGCAAGAAGACGCAAGGGTCTCCCTCCTCCGTGTTTGTACAATGACGTGAATTCCTCCAGACTCTTTTCACGCTAATTGGCCGGAGTAAATCGGTCTAAAAAAGTCATTTTGTCCTCATCTCTTATGTGGATGAAGAGAAATATGTCTTTGGCTTGCTTTTTAATAAGTATTTGAGGTATAAATCCGTAAGTCAGCCTTAATTCATCTCAGCTTGCCAGAACTGTAAACAGAGATTCGTCGTAATATTTGAGGGTCTATTAAATGGACAAAGGAAATATGTGAAAGACTCGTGAAAGAATTATGGGACAACAAAATTTTGAGTGGAGGAAGAGGGGGAGAGGGAAAATTTGGAGGAGAGTCGATTGATTATCGGGGGAAATCCAAAGGAAGCAGGAAGGATGTATGCGGAGCGTTTTGGTCGGCAATGGACTGTCGAGGGTTGAGATAGAGGGTGGGGAGGGTGAGGAAGGGGAAGGAATAGAATAGACGTGTTGGACGTAATGATGGGAGGAAGGAAGTATGCGGGATTGAAGAGGGTCTTAATTTAGTGTCGAATGCCTAGTTGTGTTTTGTTGGGAGATGCTACGAAATGCATCTCTGTATCTTCGAATAGTCTGTGTCCACACAAAACCTAAGTTTAACTGCATCAGAAAGTATATCTAGATGACAACCAAAATACTGCCAATATTGGAGACTTAAAACATAGATTTTAAGTAAAATTTACTTTTTGTTGGCGTGAAAGTGTGGCAGTAATTCGAGCGATTTATGCTAAATGCGTTATGCGAAATGAACAACCCACCAATAATTTTATTAACTTCAATATTTATGTTATTTTAGTGAATACTTAACTATTTTTCATATTTTTACTTCACGATCCTGATTCAGGGAGAAAATTTAAAGAATTCTCGTATTTTAACGATAAATTCTCGGAAAACGAGAGGCACCGGCTAAGTATGTCAGGTTAAAGGAGAAAAATCTCTCTTTTTCTTTTCCGTTCGGTGTCTACTGCTTTGAAGTTTTTAAATATTGCTCATTCCTAGTCCGCAATTCTATTTCAATACTTCTATCAAGCTTACCCAGTAAGTTGAGATTATCTTTTAACCAACTTGAATGGGGCACCAGCAGAAGGAATAAAGAAGGCATTCAATTGCATAGAAATTTTATTAAAAAAATTATAAATGTAAGTGCCCATCATTCACTCTGCATGAAAAGATAGACACATGAGAAAACCAAATCTTAAAGAAGTAAACCATGTCATTCTACTCGCTGATAACTAAGTAATGCGAGCTCAGAATCATTCCTGCAGTGTTGACAATGGCTTCAGTACTGAAGAATTGTATATGTCTAATGGGATAATACCCAAATATTGTATAATACTCCACCATAGACTTTCTAAAAGTACTGAAATGAATGCTAATTTTTTCCGGGATGTGTTTAGGATCAACATGTTTTTTCAACTATTTCATTTAAATCTGATATTATTTTTTTTCGAGGAAAATCCATAATTTTATAGGAATATTCAATATTAGATCTAACTGATGCCAAATTAGAAAAATAATTAAGGTTCTCATTTGTACAGTTAGCCTCTCTTCGCACTTAGAAGTCTATTATCTCTGTTTAATGTTGTCCGGGAGAAGCTTCAACCTCATCACCCTAATCTTCTGACCAAACACGCCACACTCCTAATATAAACGTGCCACCCTGCTCACTAACCTATCACATCCACCCCTTCCGAGTAGATACATTTTACATTTTTAATTTTTAATGTGTTTCAATGTACTTTTTAAAGGTTTTCCTCAATAAATCAGTCGTGACACGGGGAATGATACAATAAGATTACATTCGAGGGTAATCCCAGAAGTACCCGATCCAGCAAAGAAAACACAAACAATTTGGAAAAATGTATTTATTTTTAAACATAATTTACTTTCAGCTGTATACAATTTTCCCAGCGATGTTCAATAAGTGCGATGTCCTTTTTATTATAAGAACTGCCTTGCTTCTCAAAATAGCCGTTAACTGCCGACATCACTTCTTCACGGTTGGAAAAGTTTTGACCACCGAGCCATTTTTTCAAGTTTGCGAACAGGAAATAATCGGAGAGGGCTAAATCTAGCGAATAAGGTGCATGACATAGCAATTGAACCTTTAATTCATGAATTTTGGCCATTTTAATAACGTATTTGTGAGCTGGTCTTGATGAAGCAACACTTTCTGCTTTGACAAATGCGATCGCTTTTGCTTGATTTCTTCGCTTAAGCGTTGCAAAAGTGCGCACGATACTCGCCTTTGATAGTTTGCCTTTTTCGAGATAGTCAATGAAAATGATCCCACGCGTATCCCAAAAAACCGACGCCATGGCCTTGCCTGCAAATGAAACGGTCTTCGCCTTCTTTGGAGGCGGTTCTCCCATTTGAATCCATTGTTTTATTGTTCTTTTGTCTCGGGTGTGAAGTAATGGACCCAATTTTCATCCTTGCTTATGAAAATGCCCCTTTGTTGCCTTAAAACTTTGCTGAACACTCAATTGAAACATCTTCACGACACTGGTTTTGCTCGAGTGTGAGCAAACGCGGCACCCATCCACCACACAGCTTACTCATGTCCAAATTTTCAGTTAATAAGCGATGTACCGTACTTTTTAAAATGCCTAGTATGTCTGCTAGATCGTAAACTTTCAGTAGACGATCATCCATCGTACGGCCTCGTTTCAACTCTGCTACCCAGTATTTTACTTTTGTAAACGAAGGAGCAGACTCGCCCAGAGTAGTATCCAGTTCAGCTTTTTTATTGTCAGGGTAGAGGCCTTTCAAATAAAAGTATTGTATCACACAACAACGATGACCAATTTTCTCCATTTTCACAAATTCACTGAAAAGGTTCGCTATTGATGGCTTTCAAACAAATATTAAACAACGTAGCGTCTTTAAACTGGAAACATATGCTTTATAGATAGTGTTCTTTCCAATACAGTTATAAATTTTTTAAACAACTACCGACATCTCTAGATCAGTCCGGGTACTAATGGGATCATCCTCGTATGTATATGTGTTCTACATACGGGGTGTCATTGGTTAATAGCGCAACACACTTCTTCATTTTGAAGAAATGGGCTCAGTTGGTATGTTTCCACACTTAACAATTATTTTAACGATCATTTTTTTGATGAAGAATGCCACCACGCCAATTTTCTCCTTAAAAATGGCTTCCTCCTCTCGAAATTATGATCGGTTGAACAATTAAGTTTGGAAGCATACCAATTGATTCGATTTCTTCGAAATGTATGGAGGCCCCTTCCACAAAGTGAATACAATTTCTAGTAGCACTGCTGGTTATTTCGCATAGTGTTTCAAACTCTGATGGTGAGTGATTACTTTTCACGGGACCAAGGATGTCAAACGTTTACATTCTTCAACAACATCAATCATTCTTCATCAACATCAACGTCCAGTTTTTTCGAGGGAATCTTATTTCACAAAATCAGACTACGTACGTAAATAAATTTTAGTATCCGCTAATAAAGAAACTAGAACTACGGAAAGAGGACTACGAAAAGTGGGCAAGAAAAAGGACTACGCACTCCAGGTCTTCTTTGGGCCCTTGTAGGGATCGGACTAGCGTTGTAAAATCATGCCACCGCCGAGATTCAAACCCTGACCCTCAAGAAGAGGCATCCGGCCCAATATCCACCCACACCCACCCAACTGCTCGAAATATTTTAATGCAAATTGAATATGGTCTTATATTTCATAACACTGTATTCTAGGTACCTACATGCTTTTTTAAACATGTAAAAAATTCTGTCTCCAACCTAAAAATATAAGCTTTCTTTTCTTCCTCCGAATCCGAGAATTCTCGAATGAAATAAGCTGCTCTCTTGCTAGTTTACCTTAGATCTATAATAATACGTCTGTAATTCTAAGTCACATCATCGGTCACTTCTTAGATAGCTGATTTTTATTTCAGAAACATCAACAGCAATAGGGTTTCCGAGATAATAGAACTAGTGAGGAAACAGACTAACGGAAAAGCAGCTTATACCTTCCGAGAATTTCTGAATTCAGAGGAAGTAGTAAATGAATAAAATATATGATAATTAAATGCTCAATAATAATAGAATTGGCATCACAAGTAGGCAGAAGTATTGGAATTCCCGAGAAGTAGGATAACCAAGTTAAACATTAAAACGGGAAGGAACAAACTAGAGCAAGTGGAGAAGTTCATGTAAACGTATATAGAGAAAAATAGGGATTACAATTTAGAGAAAAAGAGGTCTCTGCATGGGAAAGAAAAGAAAATACGAGAACAATGAGTAAGGATACGGAGAAAATAATATTAAAGACTTAAATATAGCTATTAATGCTTTATGGATGTGAGACACGGTCCTTGAGGCAACAAGGGGTGAGCATGGATTGGAGACTCTTGAGATGTGGGTGGGCCTGGCGGATAACGGAGAAAATAACTTACAGTACAGAAAGGAAGACAAATTCTGGGGCTTTAAACAGAGTGAGCAAATGGAGGAATTACCGGGGGAAAACCGGAAATGGCAAAGAAAATGCGTGAAGGAGATATTGAACGGTACGGGGATGTTTATCGCCTTGATAGATTTGAGAACACTTGGTAAGCGGGGTAGAAAGAAAGAAAGGGTATTTTAGACAGCTTGTAGGAAGGTAGAAGTTACGAAGGAATAAATAGTATAGTGCAAGGAAAGAGTAAGTTGGTACGATATTAAATCTCGTAATATAATTCTCAGTAAATGGTAATTAGGGAAAATACCCTCCTTTAAATGGACAGAGGTCATCAAATGAACTTCCTTGATATTGCTCCAGAGTATTGAATGAAAAGCCATTGGAATGATTGCCATGAAATATTGCCTAATACCACAGAACTCAGTTGACGATAAGGATCTATTTTTTATGATTTCTGGAATGGCACAATATCCGATGCGAGATCTTTTAGTTCGAGTGCCAACATTTCTGCCGTACAGGTTTGTTTTATGGACTGCTCTTTGTTTTAAATAATCCTTTACAGAGTTCATAACTCATCAATTCATTGATGTAGGAAGATTTTTTCTGAGTGTATTGATTCTTCCTTAGGGTGATTACTTTTTATAGTCGCTTCAAAAGTTAACTTAGCTCAAACTCTTTTTAACTGCAGTGTCTCATTGATCCTTTGATTACTCGAACGTTCAAACATTTAATCTTGACCTCCAAAACGTTAGAGGAAACCTCATTCGGCGTTCCTTATATTATTACAAAATGGCTCACTGATGTTTTTAATCTGTTATTCCGATGAAAGTTTGTAATTAAGGTGTTATACAAAAGCGTAAGGTAATATTAGATCATCAATTATTGGAACAACATGTGATTGACTGAAAATAAATATGCCGTTCGTGCAAAGTAGTCGCTTTTATCTATTGTTGAATATATTTTCAGAAATTTTAATTATACATCCAATAATACGCTCAAGCTAGCCAGGATAAAAATAAATCCAGCGATAATTGAGTGTTTGTACCTACACAGTGTACTGTATGTCCACCGTATTTATTTATTTAAATTTTCATCTGACTCTTTTAAACTTGTTTCGCGTCAAATTTGGTTCAATTTAGTATTTTAATCGGATTTTCATGGCCTGCATTTAACGTTTAAAAATTATTCAATGCAGTATGAAGGTCCTCTGAGTCATTTTTATTTATTGCAGGTAAAGTGAGCGAGGATTAAATGTAATGCATTTGATGAGTGCAATTTGCTGGTCAAATTGTCAATAAGTTCAACTAATAGACATGCTTTACTGTAACTTCAGCAGTGATTACCCATGAGCTATTAACGGAAAAGAATTTTATCCCGTAATTATATCGTAATATATAAATCTATACCTTCATCAATTTATATTAATCCTGGAGTAGGTACCGTGCGAAAAATGGTACAAAAATATTCATGTGACCTCGAGATTTATAACCATGGCGAGGATGTTTATTGGTTTCGAAAAACTACCGTATTAATCCCGTGTATAATTTTATATTAGCTAACCTAAATTGTCAATGCAACAATTTCAGAGCGTAAAAATCATTCGCCTTGACTGGGACTCGAACCCAGATCCCTCAATATCCGGTCGAGTGCTTTAGCCACTTAAGCTACCGAGGCGTCCTCTTAAACTCTGAAATTTTGGGGCTTTGTTTAACCTAAATTGTGCCTAATATTTATCGAAGCTTTTTACTTAATGCATGGAGATAGGCGTTCTATTCTTCGCAAGGACGCCATTAAAAGCATTTTAATCTGTGCGAAAAAGAACTTTTTGAACTCCCTCCATTGTTTGAACAATTTATCGGCCTTCACTGTTAAAAATTGTTTCAACGGATAAACGACTAATGTGTGTTTCGACGCGTGGATAGATTCAGGTATATTTTGCATATATTTCCGGTAAGAATCTGCAAATAATGTAGTTTGAAGGATTAAGCTCTAAAAAACACGAGGATGAAAAAAATTTGTTGAAAATATCACGCCCTTCCCAGTCAATTTGCGTTGCAAATTTGTCCCGACCCCATTCAAGCCTTCATCCTCGCCGCATTTGACTCGAAATCTCTTTCCTCGCACTCTTTAAGGAAAGCAATTTGCTTGGCTTTAATCACTCGCTTTAGGGTCTTCAAAAATTCCTCCCACCTCTCTCTTCATTTTTCCCCGACCCCGTTTTCCTAATTTAGATGGATCGGTTCCATATTCGCATATTCTCTCCCCTTAATGGGGTGGGGAGGTAGGAGGGGAGAATCCTTCCTTCCTTCCTTCCTTTCCTCCCATCCCCCACCTCTCCCTACTATGCACGTACCCTCCTAACCCCGACGTCGCCCCGCACGAAACCCTCCATCTTCCCAGAGGCTCCATCCTTCACCCAATTAAGACGCAGCCCCACGAGAGCGACTACGCAAAGGCGACAATAACTCCGGCCGAGTCAAAATTTTCGCTGCCACCCAATATTTCGCCTTTATCGGTGTGTCCTCCCGGCATCTTAAGGACATTTTAAATGATCCATTGTTATCTCTATTCCACGTCCTAAATGAGTTTATGTCCTTTCCCTCGCTTACTCTTCTGTCCGTCTCCTTATGGTTCATCATCTTCCGTCAGACACCCTTTCCCGTTCATATTTCTTCATGACACAATCATAGCGTTTAATCTCTCACCTGCTTTAAATAGTTTCTCATGAGGAAAGGATAGGGTGAGTTCACCAAAAGCTAGTATTACTATTCTTACTTATTTATGAGAAAGGTTAATTTAAACGTTAAAATAGTAGGGCAAAACTAGAGTAGGTGGAACGTTTTACGTATCTCGGCAGTGTTTTGGACCAACACGGTCAAAGCAGCAGGGACATAAGGAAAAGACTTAGGTTTGGCAAAGATGCTTACATAAGGAGGAGGGAATTGATAACAAGAACGTTGAGTAAGGATGTTAAAAAAAGCGTCGTAATACCTTTAATATGGAGCGTAGTTATGTACGACGCGGATGCGTGGTCACTGAAGCAGAATGGTAGGCGTAGATTGGCGGCTTTAAAAATGCGAGTGTGGAGAATGCCGGGAAAGGTAAAGTGGACGGATAAGTAAAAGAAATGGAGTGGTTCTGGGTATGGTTGGAGAGTATAGGGATTGTTGGGAGAAATAACAAGGAGACAGGAAAAATGGATTTAGGGCATATAAATTGGCAAAGAGATTGAATGCTGTGATAGAGGGAAGAATATTAAGCAAACGAGGAAGGGACAGGAATAGCATGGTGATTTTGGACGGAATGAAGAGAGGAAGGAAATACACGGAGATGAAGGCTTGTCAAGAAGGATTTTGGGTTGTATTTTGTTACGCGAAACAAGATTTTCATTTGGTAGTTTTGTCCAACCGAAACCTACCTTAAGCAAGAATAACAATAAACAATATACGCGTATTTATACGTGTATATATTTAATTATTTACATAAATATTAACTCCCTTGAGAAAGGTGGTCTTGCCACGGCAAATTTCGAATACGTTCATTTGTCTATTATTATTCTGTTTTTTTCGCTAGTGCTATCTTGGTGTACATTAATATCCACATCCGTGAAACTTTCAGTCAAGGTATATGCATATATATATATATATATATATATATATATATATATATATATATATATATATATATATATATATGATTTCGTCGAAGTAACACGGAAGTGTTGAATAACTAACTTGGACAACAACAAACAATATAAGAACACATGAACACACAAAAGGATCACTCACACACACACACATAGTATGTATGTATATGTGTATATATATACATATATATATATACATATATATATATATATATATATATATATATATATATATATATATATATATATATATATATATATACATCACGCGCGGCCCACATATATATATATATATATATATATATATATGTGGGCCGCGGTAGTCCAGTGGGTAGAGCGTTGGACTGCTGACCGGAGGGTCCCGGATTCGATTCCCGGGCAAGGCACTCTGGGTACCTGCAGCTCGACCCAAGCTATGTGATTTTTCGGGTACCAGGTCTTCCTGGTAAACCATAACCGGCACAGGGAAAGGAACTGGCCCCCCTACCCTGATGTGTGAATTTCACATGCCGTCGGGCTTAGTACTGGGTGAATTCTACTTCACCTACTAAACCGACCTTCGGGTTGATTACTGTGTTTATGGTTTTAAATATATATATATATACATATATATATACTATATATATATATATATATATATATATATATATTTATTAATCGAGAGGAATATAGAACACAACCAGGAGGTATTTGCCTGTTTCGTAGATTTCGAAAAAGCGTTTGATAGAGTGAATTGGGAAAAACTAATGAGTATAACGCAGAAAATAGGAATAGATTGGAGGGAAAGGAGGCTAATCCGCAACCTGTACATGTCTCAGACTGCTCAGGTGCGGGTGGGAAACGGGGAGTCCGGATGGGCAGTGTTAGGAAGGGGTGTAAGGCATGGTTGCCCATTATCCCCGTTGCTGTTCAACCTGTATGCAGAGGAAATGATTAAAGAAGCATGGGAAGAACTAGAGGTAGGAATGAAAGTGGGCGGGGAATTCGTAAAATCAGTTAGGTTTGCTGATGACCAAGCTTTAGTTTGTCAGTCAGCCAAGGGGCTGCAAGCATTGCTGAGTGAATTGGAAATTCAGTGCGACAGGTATGGGATGAGAATCAACATTAATAAAACAAAGGTTATGCGATTTTCTAGAAAGAAAAAGGGCAAGCTTAACATTAAAATAGGAGGGCAAAAACTAGAGCAGGTAGAACAGTTTACGTATCTCGGTAGTGTTTTGGACCAACACGGTCAAAGTAGTAGGGACGTAAGGAGAAGAATTGCGCTAGGCAAAGAGGCTTTCACGAGGAGGAGGGAGTTGATGACGGGGACTTTGAGTAAGGATGTTAAGAAAAGACTCGTAAAAACTTTGATATGGAGCGTAGCTATGTACGGCGCGGAAACGTGGTCATTGAAGCAGGAGGATAGACGTAGACTGGAGGCTTTTGAAATGTGGGTGTGGAGAAGAATGGAGAAGGTGAAATGGACAGAGAAGAAAACAAATGAGGAAGTACTTGGTATGGTGGGCGAAGAGAGGGGTTTGTTGGGAGCAATCCTATGGAGGCAGGAAAAGTGGATGAAGGGGGTGTTGACCGGCAGTGGGATGTTGAAGACTGTGATAGAGGGTAGAATGTTGGGCAAAAGAGGAAAGGGAAGGAACAGGATAGGGATGTTGGACGGGATGAAGGGAGGAAGAAAGTACTCAGAGATGAAGAGGGACCTGATATAGAGTAGGATGATGGATTTTGTGTTTTGTTGGGAGTAATAAAGTGTTTGTTTGGTAGTTGTGTCCATCGAAAAAAAACCTACCTTAACCGGTAGATTACCTTAAAAAAAAAAAAATATATATATATATATATATATATATATATATATATATATATATATATATACATATAGATTTTTTTTGAGCTTTCGGAAGAAGCAAGAAAACCACAGCTTGTTAAAGAGGCCTTGTCGTTCATGAATTCTAAAGCACTTTTATGTATCCCGAAGCTCGGTCCTGTGTCACTAAACAATTGTGGCATACCGAAATTTTAAAGCGGTAAACGTTAGAAGTACTTCATATCTTTGACAATCCAGAAAGTAGTTCAAATTATATATTCGTAAATTATTTTGAACGAAGGAAATAACTGAACTTTTTGTTGGAATTCATGTTGAACAAATTGTATTAGAAAACAATATTTTATCCATAAATTTTACGTGGGTACATTGCATTGACCTTTTAGTCAGTACGACGCATGATATTTAGTCGTGGTGATTGTCGAACTAAAGATTTTAAAAATGCTTAGAAAATAATGTTGTCCATTCATTGCTGTTACACAGTCATATCGTTGTGGTCATTTTAATGAAACCAGTCCTAGAAGTAACTCTGCATTCCAGAAAAGTGGAACATTCGATAATTATAGTATTTTTATTAAAGGTACAATCAAACATCCAAAAGATTTGGGTTAATGCGAAGCGCTTATACTATATAGGTTTAGTGCGGGATATATGGGATGAAAATAAACAATAAGGCAACGAACCTAATTGGTTTTTACAGTAGGACGAAAGTTAGGCTAGGCCGTAAATTGGGCGAAATGGCAAAATTATAAATAATAGAATGGTTAACTTATTTGAGCAATATATTTTATTAAAAATTCAGTTAGCACTAAAGGAGTTTATCAACAGAAAAATAAGCATTTAAAAAGTGAGAATTTGTGAACTAGACCCCAAAGATAGAAGTGGAGAGAATATTTGTCCAGACAAGCTGTGGCGCGGGTGCGTTGTGCAGTTCGGAAACTAAACCCTGCGGGAAGATAATGAACTTGGATTCGTGATTTATATGGGGGGAGAAAGAAGGCGTTGCATGGCGAAGATGTGGAGGAAGACGAACAATGAAGTTAGTTCTAGGTGTGGCTAAAGAGGAAAGGAATTCGTTGGGGAAATTTGGGGAGAGAGGAAAAGAGAGATGGGAAGATATTTTTCAGTGGATGGAACACGTTGAAGACTGATAAGAAGGGGGCGAACATAACGACACTTAACGATACGGAGAAAAGCCATTAAATTTCTTTTTCATGGGAGGTATGATACTATGAAGACTTTTAAAATGCAATAGTTCGGAGAATATGGCGTTTTCTTCTCGTGAAAAGTATATTAGTAGTCCACGAGTTGCGTTTATGTTTTTTGGGCCTTAGAAAATGAGCATAGTGGAATAGATCTAACTAAAACATTTTATACCGTTAAGAAAGAGTTACTGGTTTCCACAGTATTACATTCACTCAGTAATTACCGTTTAAAAAGTTACTTTTAAAAGGTTAATGTATGTGTCAGGTTGTGCCTTATGTTAATATAGACAAGTAAATGTGTTTTTTTACAATGTTATAGGATGTGCCCATCCATAAAAACCACATCCATACAAAGAATTAGATAAAGTCCAGGGAAAATCCGCTAGATTCGTTAAAAATTGTTATGATAAGAACACAAGTGTGACAGGTCTCTTAGGGGAATTAGGCTGGGAACCACTTGAAGTGCGGAGAGAGCAAGCGAGACTCAAGACTTTAAGAGAGGATCATAACAAATAAGTTTAACTATGACACTGAAGGAATTCTAATGGCTCTACACTACTTAGCTAGATCAGACCACAAAGATAAAATAAGGGAGATGAATTCCAGGACAGGTAGGCACAAATACTCATTCTTTCCCCGAACAATCCGAAATCATAATGGTAAGAAACCGAAGTCACTTTAGAAATATTAAAAACATTTAATTTACGAGTCGAAGCAAAGTTAAACACTGCAAAGCTGTTAGGTATACTTTCAGGTGCATGTGTATGTAATATGTAGTTTGAGTGTTCGCATGCTTGGGGTGTAAGTGTTCTTGCATGACTGTATGCCATGTTTTCTTTGTGGATGTATGAATTTGTGGTTCTTGCATGCGGTTTTTTTTTCTTTTCTAAATTTTGGTGTCCTAACACCCCCCGCCACACGCTCTTGCGGCGGCTTGCGGGGTATGAAGTAGATGTAGATAACCCACCGTATCTCGTAAAAACACTAATGATAATTAACATGATCCATAATGGCAGGTTGGGCATGTTTAGGAACTGCCTAGTTTACTTTTAAACTTGTAGGAGCGACAGTGAAAGATCCATAACTTTCATTGATTGATGAATTTCAATGTATCTCCTCTTCAACTACTGAACAAATAAATGATATTATGCTATTCCTCTGTGGTGAACGTTATTAATGCGGCTGCCATCTTTACAATAATGTTGCTTTCTGGCACCGTACTGCTAGCAGCTGGATCCTCATCAAACCTTGACTATCACTATTGCCAACTTGAAGGACAGTGGGGCACCGTTTTGGAACTGTAGTTCACTTTTAAGGATTTCTCTTTATTCACCCTCGCATACGTCGTTTTACCTTCATGGATGCCTTCTAGATGTTCATGGATAAATTGAAATCTTTTTCTGCGTAAATTTAATGAAATCCCTGCGTAAAAATTTATATTGTTTGTTTTCTTCAATATAAAAAACGATATTACTGAACCCAATGGTTGGTTTGGTAGGGAAAGAAAGTAGTGCAATCGTCGTGGTAAGCCCAAAGGCAGAAGGAATCCACTCGTTAGGCGAGTTTCTTTCCCAGTGATTGTTGTGGTTTCCCAGAAAAAGCTGGTGCCTGAAAGGTCGTACGTAAAGTTTGGGTGAAGTTATTTGGGTGTCTTAAGTCCAAGGAATCAATCCCGATCCCTCCGGTTGCTAGCCCAGACCTCTACGCTAATATATTTATATAGATATTTATAGCGCCTCAAATATCAAGAATGTTCTTTTTAATTCACTGCCCTAAGAACGACGGCGTTTTACTTGAAAACTAAGTCGTTTTCCTCAAAAGCATTCGATTAAAATATTTAAAAATTTTCATCATTCATTTACTTTTATACATTTAACTGTCACCTTCCTTCTTATGACCTACATCATAACAGCTATTAATTATTTAACGTTTTTTCCCCGTCACTCTCGTGAGAAATACCCCTTGAAATCTCGTCTGGTTAAAGAAAAAAAGGAACCGCTCCCAGGAACAGTACCCTGAGTGTTCCGTAATGAGTGCGTTATAGATGCTGTGCGATAGTTCACTCAAAAAGCCCTGGCACAACCCTAGCTGCTAATCAAACCATTACTAAGTAATGTTGCCTGAAGCGGACGCGAGCACTCCCTCTCAATAATTACTTCTAGGAAGTTTAGCTTGCGATAGGAAATCTCTCTGTACGCCTGTGCTCATACTTAGGATTTGCAAGTTTGTTAGATAATATCTCAGGAGAAACAGAAAATATCATCTTCATTTTCCGATCACCTTAATTCATAAATCGTTTCGGCAAATAATGGACAATCACAATTTTTTCGATTCAATTATATGTACCTGTATGCTATTTTTATAGAAACCCATTGCAATAATTTCTGCACTTTGTAATTGCCGCATGCACTTTAATGTATCTCATATAAAAGTTACTGCCCCGGCATCTCCCGACGTTTTTTTCAATGAAGGGAATTCACTAGAATCCATCTCACGTTCATTGATCTGTTTAGCTTACATAAGTTGCTCTGCCATTTTAATGCATGTTAGTGCTTCATAACATATAAACTTTTTCAGCACACCGATGGAAGTAGTATTTTTACAAGCAAATTTTGTAGAGGATGCTGTTTCTGTATCTTTTTATTAGTTATTTAATGTTTTCACGAATATAATATTTTACCTATTGACATTATATATTCCTAGTTACAAATTATAGTCGCTCGTGGTCGTTGGGCTATCATAAAATATTTTTTCTTTATATTAACTTACTTTATTCGTGGCTGTATTAACCTATACAAGTGAAGAGAGCATTGCAAGCTCTAAGATCAGCACATTCTCTAAGAGATTTATCAACAAAATACCATTCTTTTCTGCAAGAGAAAATTGTTAAACGTTTTTGTTAAAATGACAGCTAATAAAATAAATATTATGTTCTTAGATTTTTATTCGATAGTTGTTTAGCAAAAAAAGTAGTTTCTTTGGATGAAGTATGCTGTTTTTAAAATGTATGTCAGTAATTTTGATTTATCAATATAATTTATGAAATTCGCTTGCAATTTTCTTAATAAATTGCGACAGGGAGGCTTTAAAATAAATTCAGGATTAATCTTAGTTTTTTATGCACGGCATAAATTCAGTTTTTTTGAATTCATTACTGTAAATTGAATATTTGGTGCGCCAAAAATAGTTCTTCCTCATTTCATGAAATGTCTACGTCTCGAGCAGAAGCGCTCGCGTATTGAGTGCGCAAAATGTAAACTCGGTCAAGCCCTTTAAAGTTGGCTGGTCTCTTCGTCCAACCACACTGCGAGAATAAACTTTGCCAGAAATAATGCTATTGAATAAATATTTGAACAAAAAATCGATAAATTACGAGCTGAGAATTATGAGTCTCAAGATGAGTGTAATTTTGTGGAATGCCACTGACAGGATGATATAGCAATAAAATGAATTTTCGTTAATGTCAAACTCTATGGGCACAATTTTATTTAAATATGAAATAGCTAAAAATTATGACTAATATTTTTTATTATTATTAGCATCATATCAGTTATGGTAGATTTTAGATAGACACAGCCTATAAAACAACAGATATATAGTATTTCTTGTGTTAACTGCGGATTTGTGAGCTTTGCCCTCCCCACACTCTCCGCCACCCTCGGGAGTCTAGGAGGATATTCACCACCTATTCCGTCGACGACATTGGTGGAAGAAAAAATTGAGAGGGCGGTCGACGCGTGCTAACTTGTCCAAGGCCGTAGGAGTGGTGGGGTCTTTGCCCCTCCACTCTTTTGCGAAGGCGCGGTATTTGGGGGGGAGGGGTGTACAGAGGAAACGAACGGAGGCTGAAGCAAAAAGATAAAATGCCACGACCCACCGCTCGGCTTGCATAGGGCACGGTATCGGTTTGTTTACTAGGTGCTCGTGTAGGAAGCAGAAAAGCTAGGTGACGTCGTTGGGCTCCTTGACCTCCCCGGCACGGAGTCTCGATGGATGGATAGGAAAGGCCGGGGGAGCTGAATTGCTGAGGTATAGAGAGGAAAAGAGAGTAAGAAATCAAGTCTCCTCGATACGGGAGGCTTCTCTTGGAGGAAAACAAACCCGGCAGTGACGCTCGGACAAATACTTAGGCTTTTGCAATCACGCCATCTATTGGGAACATGCGGAGTATTGGTCATGAGCGTTGGAGACAGGCGGTAGTTTTCGGAAGTTCATTTGGAAACTGCTGAGCGTCCTAAATGAATGCCAAGTGACCTTGCCGGGTTTTCGTATCGATTTATCTCGCGAATATTTAAGTATCGCGGAAAAATGTAGTAAAAATGGCATGTAGTTGAATTAGAGATCAGGATGCTGGAGGAAACCGAAAAAAAAACAGAAAAAGCGAGTGTATGACGTAGTGAAATGTAGTAGCATCATCACCAAAACTGCAGAAATCAACCCCAAGTTTGGTTTGATATGTGATGTGATAGAGCTGGATCTGCAATTATACGTCGAGCGAATTTCTCACCTCAGAATAACAGCGAAGTCCTATTCCTTTCCCTATTTCATTTTCCAAAAAAATCTTTCAACCAAAAAATCTCACAGCTTGAAGCTGAGGGTAGACTCTTACTCGGAATCGAACCAGAGCTCTCCGGTTGTTAGCTCAGCGCACTTTGAATCCCCATCGCGACGAGATACAGTGCTTAACAGCATCTCGCCTTTAAGAATTTTGAGACCATGGCAAAACATGCAGGGCCAGTCCTATAAAGTTAAGAAAATGATTTTTCCTGGCGGAGTGAACGACTGGAGTGGAAGATTTCCGGCGGGAAAAATGGTGGAAGGTCTTGGGAAAGCAACACGGCCCGCGTCATTTGTCTGCAAGCCGTTAAAGTCAGCGGACCGCTGATAGACTGAGCCCCTGTTCGAGGGTCATGTCACAAATTCATGGCGCCACTTTTCATGGATCAATGATATGCAATTAAATTTTGAGTAAAAACTCGAAAAATCGGGTTCGCAGACCATGATCAAGGTTAAGTATGCTTATGGAGATGAAGTAATGTCCCAATTGATGGTTTTCTGCATGCGCAGGATGTTCTGGGAGGGTAATGAGGAGGTTGACGATGAGGAATACCCTGGAAATCCATCATCAAAACAGTGCGATGAAAATGTACAAAAAGCGACACACATTCTCAACTCTAATGCCCCTGAAATGTCAGGATGTTATCAGAAGGCAATATACAGAAAACCAAAGTGTATCACATTCTTAGAAAAGATGAATCCATGAGAAAGGTTTGCCCAAGGTGCTGTCGAAAGACTGCTTGTGTGACTATCTTGCCTCGGAAAACTGTGAAAGTAACCTGAATGTTTTAGAATAGGTAATTACTGGTGACGAAACACGGGTCTTTGAGTGCGATCCAAGTATAACCCTTTGGTGTACAATTTTGTGCCTCTGGATTACGTCAAAGAGTCCGTGACGGAGTGCCTGAACGAGGGTTCTGGTGATGCCCTCCAGGAAGCGTACCAAAAGAGTGGCAAAAGCGCTGACATCGGTGTGTTGATGTGCACAAGAGTGCTGTTTTGAAGAGTTTTAGTAATTTTTATCTTGATCTGCAATAAATTTTTCCCCCGATTTATCCAACTTCTTTTTTGGGACACACCATGCTGTGATTTGTTCCAATGCCTTCACCCTTCGTGTAGTCCTTGTAGGGAATTATAATCCTCCCTCATCCTCAGCCAACCTAATGATGACTTTCTGTCGTCACGTTTAATATCACCATACCCTTCAGCATCACCTTAATCTACTTTTCGTTGTCCATGGAATTAAATCTACCACTTTCCTCTTCATCTCTTTCCGACTTTTCCGAACAAACCTCTGCATTCTAATTGCAATAATTAATATTTACCAAATTTGCCCATAAATGTTTCATATTTTAATTATGAGGCGTGATTGTCTCCCTGGATCATCCAATATTATAGATGTCCAACTTCGACATAGCAGTTTGCATTAAACAAAAAAGTGATAAAGTGATATTAAAATGTTAAATTATCATCTTAATCTTCAAACTCTTCCAGGAAGGTGAGGTAAATCCGGATTTTTCTAAATATTGGTCTAGTAAATTGCGTATTTTAATTGATTTCCTTCAGATTTTCATATTGTTGAAGAAGTTTAAGACTCCTGGAAATTTTCAGTGTTGCCTATATCATACATAACAACTGAGAATTAATCTCTAATCTCTTCGATGTGGCGGGAACGTTTACACACTCCGCGTTCCATTTTCTTTCTCCGACAAAATTCGCTCACTCCGCACTCATGCGACCATTCACCTAAGACTGCAATGTTCCCCGGATATATGCCATCACATATTTAAGCCCAGATATTCCATAGCACCATATTATATACCCTGACTCATCATGATCATCGTGGTTGCAAAATACTCTGCATTATAAGACTGTGATACGCGCAATTACTTTTTACTCCCAACCCCACCTTGTGAGAATGTGAACTCAGCTGCTACTCCTCTCCTTTTCCCAAATCTTCGCTTACTCTTCCGTTAATTGCGCTTGATATTCGGTGTATGAGACGGAGAGGTTATTTTTAATTGAATTCCTTCTCTCTTCCTTATCGTTCTTCGTCGTATTCTCACGATAACGTGCATGCAATGGTGTATGCCCCGCTACCTTCCCCCTCTCCTTCTATCGAGGACATAGTCGTCGTTAGATTTTTCATGACCTCAAGACGTGATTCGAGCGGTTCAAAGGAGCGGGCCCTTTGAAAATTCGTGAGCACCGAAGACCTAAGGGCTTCCTCTTTTATTTACAAGGTTAGCAAGCATAGAAACACCCCTTCCAAGAATGCTCTGAATACCCCTTCCGTGCGGACTCTTTCTTAAGAAACGCCAATGCTTGTTCGCCTTACATTCGTGCGACGTCTCTATGCGGAGAAAAATAAATCAATCTAACCGGTCCTGGTTTTCCAGGATATTGGGATCACAGGGTAGTTAGATTATCTCCCGAATGGGGGAGTAGTTGTAGGAAATTAAAGGAAATCGTTTTCATGCATAATGAACGGGAGCAGCCAATCCCAAGTAGGAGACGGCTCGGGCGGCCTGGTTTTACTTGCTCAAGCAGCCTATAGATGATTAAGCAATTGGGGAAAAAAGAATTTTTTAAGCTCATGTAGGTAATAAGTTTACGGGCCAAATTTTTTTAAGGTCTGGCCATAATTATTCATCAGGCCCCTTTTTAAGTTTTGGAGGAAAATCGTACGGGGAATGGAACATTTTTAGAAAATTTTTTAGATCATTTATGTTCCTTTTATTTTTACGAGAACTAGACGGAAAGGACCGTAGTTTTATCGTTAACTTTAGTTATTTTATGTGAATAAAGGGGATATGTGTGGTGATTTAATTACCTGAAAGTGTCTTTTGCATATTCACTGAAAATACAAAAGCATTACAAAAAAAATGAAGTGGATAGTTTTTCCTCGTTATCCAAATAAATGCTATTCCAAAATTAAAAAATTACTTTCAAACAATACAAATCCCGTCAGGTTGAATGGATTCAATTATAATTATAGTTCCAGTTTAACCTTAACTATTTTCATCACACTGATTTCTTTCAATCTCTGATTATTTCATCACATTGATTTCACTGTCAAACCTATCAACAATTAATGATAACTGTGCGGCGAGCGCATTAATCTGATTATATTCTAGCTATAGGTGAAGGGGTGAAGGTAGAATGAGATTTAAATGACGAAAGTCATTTTCTAAATCTGTTCTTCGTGTACTTTCAGTTTAAAACATATCCATATGCCAACTATTCTTTTTATTTCATAATTCATTTATTTAATTATTTCTAATTTTTGCACTAAGATAAACTGTTCAATTAATTGAAATGATCAACAGTTATACAATATCAGGTTATCACTGCGAGGATTGGTTTATGGCAGTTCTCTAAAATTTCCTAACTCTTCATACCATCATAGTTTCTTGTGCCAGCATTCTCCATTTCTTCCTTCCCATATTTCATCCTTGAACTCCCTCTTTAATTCTTCCCTTCCAATTTCCTCATATTATAGCATTAAGTAAACTGTCGTACCTCAGGATACGCCCAATTAACTTGTATCTTCTTGGTGTAATTTATCTTTTCCTGGTGTAAATCTCCTCCATATGCTTCTCTCTCTATTCACTCATTCTTCGATGTAATCCTCCATGTGTTTTTCTTTCCACCCTTTTTATTCTCATTGCAATTCTCCGGCAGCACTACATTCCCATCTCCTTCAATCATCTTTTCTCTGCAGTTTTTATTGTTCAAGTCTCATGTGTGTGCATACAAGGAGACTCCACGTACTAGGTTAAATGAATCACTTGCTTATGTCTATGGTAGTTCCTTTTGCTGTTAGAATTTGTTTATTTTGATTTATTGCCTTCTATGCCGTTCCTGTTCTGGTTAATATTATATGGGAATTTAATAAACAAATGGTAATATGGCAAAACTGACCCATGCCGACTGTTGGACGGTAACCCGTCATGAATAGTCATTCAGAACCCATAATAATAATAATATTCTAAAATTTTCTTTCTTCTTCAATTCCTTGTGAACCACTCTTCCAAGTGTTCCAGTTTTTCTCTCTTAGTTATACTTTAAAAAGTTAGTACATGTAATTAAGATTAAAGCTCGGTTTTATAGTGTATCATTAAATCAAATAGTTAGTTAATGCGAAAATAAGGTTAACGTGGACATTACCCACAAATCCGATTTTAAAAACAATTCAAGCTGGTAATTAGAGACTGTGAATACTCTCAACTAGAGTAACGATGTCTTTCGGTCTTTGATCAAGGTAACGACCGATTTTGGACTTCACTAGCGGTCATAAAACTGAGTTTTGGCCTTAACATGAGGTTAAGGTTAGCATTGAGATAAAAGAGACATTATAAATTCTATTCTATTAGTTATAAATTTTAATCAGGGTGCCACCAAAGAACAACTAGCATTCACAGGATGATATGCCCGCCAAAATTTAAAAAATTCGACTTTAAATTTAAGAAATTGGAGATTTTTTATGGGTTATAAAGGTGTCCAAACATAAAGCTTCTAGTTGCATTATCAGCTCTTTGCTTCCTTCGTATCTCAAACGGAAAAATCACAGAATCTCACGTCCCGAAAGAAATGACGCTGGATCAGACCGACGAGACCGTGGGGAAATGATCTGAGCGCGTCACCATATCTTATGTCACTGCTGAGTGGATCTATTTGGCAGGAACTGTTTTAATTTTCCGGTTGAAGAAATTTCGCTCATTTCCAACTGCAACAGCTTGGATCGATAATCATCGAATAGACATATTTTGTCGCGGCTATGATGCCTTTGCGCTACTGCGCGAAATTATCAAGGCTGCTTGACGTAACGACATTTCGCGAGTCAATAGCTCCCATGTATGGAAAACTCAACATTTTTCGAGACTAGTAATTGAATTCACCCTTATACATTTTTAATTCTATGCTCGTAAGGTCTTATCGCCTCTTGGAAGTCTTCCTTTTTATCCCAAAAAGAAAGAAAGAGCAGAAAAAATGAGGAGATAGCGAAGGTAAAAAAAATAGGTTCTGGGAAGGCATTGCGCGGATAAAGTTGGAGAGCAGCTAACCGGTTTCGGGATTCTATGGAAACAAGAACCGAATGAATTAGTAAAAAAATAATCATTCATACTGAGCATTCCTATTACGTTTTCACACCAAATTTCATCGCCTTTGGACATAAACGAGAATAAATTTCTTTTGTGCATTGAGACGTACATGGGATTTCAAAATGTGGCGAAACGCTCACCGTACTCTTTCTGACTGAAGCATCAAAATATAATGATTCAATAGGCGCTCTTCAAATGCGTTTTATAAATGATAAAGGGATACACACACACAAACACAGAGAACTCATGAGGGCAGCATAATACTGGTACGGCGCTATAGAACACAAAAATATGACTAGATAGTGTGTGTGTGTGTGCCTTATATGCATATAAAATCGTATCTTTTCGTGGATTGGAATATTATAAATTTAAATTTTAAAATACGCATACGTTTCGTCTCCCGGACCTGTAAAATATTCTGTTCCTTATTACTGTAATGTAGTCTCTAAATGAGTGCGATCAGTTTGAAATCCAACAAGATTTTCCAATTTTACTGCAGGTAAATTTTTATGAAATAATTTTTGCTTATGTTTGAAACTTCTCCTTTAGGAAAGCAACTAGAATCATTTAGCTAATAATCATAATATCAACAGACACGGCTGTCACTTGCTGTAAATTACGAATATTAGGTAAAAAACCTCCTTTATATCATTTCCAGTGATCTCTTTTCATTATGACACTCAATTGTAACAAAAATTTACAATTAACAAACGAAATGCAATATTTTTTCCGTATGTACGACTTCACGGTGTGGCGCATTTTTGCTCTGGCTGGTTTTCGTTATTTTTCACACAGATGTTTGCCTTTTTCTCAAATTACGGGCATTACCGATGTGTGTGCAAGTATAATACAGAAGTTTTAAAGTATTATAGCAGCAAAACTCTATATTTTACTATGTGTATATAACAGAGCCCAAAATAATTCAGCAGTTTGCGCTGCCAGGTTCATTATTGTAATTGCACTGTGGCCCGATCCATTCGTGGAGTCATTCTTTACCTTACTCCAGCCAATTTCTTCCCGCAGTGCTATAAAAACCTGGAATTATGCAGTCCCTGGATTTTGTGTAAATCCTTAGGAACGAAAACCCACCACATAACCGTTCTCTTACCCCTAAATCTTCACACCCTTGCTGATGTTTGTTTTTCATTTTGCTAACGACTTATATCACCCCTTAATCCGTTATAATGTCGCTTTCTACCGACTTATTGGCGATGAAATCTGTTCCTTTTACCCTTGACTTTATTCAATTACGCATAGAGCTATAGTCTGGGGAAAGTACTTTAGTATTTAATCTCCTCAGATGGCTTCGACCAGTGCTACTCTGCCTCTTTGCTTGGGTCGCCTAGCTGTCTTTATAGGCATCAAGTTTCAAGCGTGTGTTGCCTTGCAAGAAAATATTACATTTTTATCGAGTCAAAATAATTAAAATAACAGTACTGTGTGATAAATTTTCACTTTATAATAGTATTAAATTAAATCTGATTACAACAAAATACCATTTGATAAACGAAGTTCTAGTTATGTATTTTTCTCAAACCGAATCCAATGTCTCTCGCGACATAAAATAGTCAGTGTCGTGTCAGAATCAGTGTAATATCCACGAGGTAATCGACCATAAAACTTTGCTTAACTGGGCAGAACTTAGACTCACAGGATTGGTAATTTCTGTGGATATTATTTTCAAATGGGTATTTAAGGGAGAGGAGAAACTTAATCGATATCAATTCTAAACAATAATTTCTCCGTGACCTCACTCATTCCAAATGAAGAAATTAGATGAGGGAAGTGATTCGCAGTCTATTCTATTACAAGAATGTATTAATAGAGCTGTTACCTACAGGAAAAATTATGATCCTTAAAATTGTACTTGGGAAAACTGTGCATATAAGGAGGTTTTTTTATTACTCAAACATACAAACATTGAGCTAGAAAATTATTTAAAAATCAAGATTTCATTAACATCAAGAAAATAATTCGGGGGAATTTCTGCACATTTTAGTTCTTATTAGAAACGTAAGTTTACATCAGTCAACGTCTCTAGAGTATCTGGAATGACATCGTGAAGAAACGTAAATCAAATTTACGAAATATTTTTAAATTTGTAATTTTAAATGCAATAATGATAATTTTTAATATACCATGCATGCAAAAAATACAGGGTAGCCCATTTATTTATATTTATGGTTTATCATGTATGAAACGTTAATATGTAGCATGGTCTTGTGCAGTTCGGGAGCATTGCCATTCAAGCAAGATGGTAGCCGTAGATTGGAGGTTTTTGAAATGCGGGTGTGGAGAATTATGGAGAAGGTGGAGTGGACAGAAAAGAAAACAAATTAGGATGGGCTAAGTATGGTGGAGAAAGAGAGGGAATTGTTGGGAGACAAAAAAAGGCAGAAAAGAAGGCTGCAGAGCGTTTTGATTGTGAATGAGATGTTGAAGACTGTGATGAAGGGGAGAATGTTAGACAAACAATGAAAGAATAGGAATAGGATAGGGATGTTGGACAGAATGAAGGGAGGAAGTAAGCGGTGTTGAGGAGCAGTTTAATGTAGTGTTACGTTATGTCTCTTGGGGTGGTGCTGGGAAGTGTAGAGATAATTATTCTATGTCCATCCAAAACCTACCTTAAACAATACCGATAGTAATATTTTACCATTAAAAAACGAAATACGAGAAATTAATGTACCATATGAAGTTTTCAACTGAATTTTTGTTTCAGATAAATATATGTAGTTGTAAGATGAATATATATTGAATAATGGAAAGAAATAGTCTAGTTATTTGACAATATAAATAGTCTAAAAAGATTTGCGGATGCTTCCGTAGATGAGGTTTAGTATTTTTTCTTGGTAAAATATCTATAATTTTAAGATTAATATTTAACTAGGTTAAACATAACAGTTTCCCTCATTTAGCCAAGTTGCTATAAATGATCACTGTCATATTGAAAACATTAGCGTAAAACATTGATTAACAGGTGATGTTTTTTTTCCTATTCAAGATAAGGCAAAAGGAAGGGAGAACAGTTATTTTTGCTTAAATAGTTATTGTTTCCTTCGGGTAACTATAAAGAATTAGAATATCATTAATGCCTAAGAAGAGGCACAAATGAAGTAGGAAAAATTGTGCTAAGAGACATGTAATGGTTAATGAGATACTAATGACTGTTATACATAGAAAAGGAAATTTTAATCAAAGGAGATACAAAGTAGAAAATAAGGGCTTTGTTGGAAAAAGTGAAAGGAGGGAGAATGTAAGTTGATTGGAAGAATGACATTGTGAAATGCAAGATGTAATCTTAGCTACCTGAAGCACAGCATTTCTGTCTAATCAAATAAAGACGTGTTTTATTGATTCATTAAACTCTTATCTCTGATTCGTAGATGCCTTAATGATAAATCGTAGCCTGTCAGCGATGCAACTGACAAAATTATAATTTGCCTTGTATTATTAGATTAGCAGCATTCATGTCGCCTGCTAAGAATAAATTAAAAACTTGATTTTATTTGGCATGACAACCATAAAAACTCAATGATGCATCGATCAAGCGTATATCACAAAGTTAAGCGAGGTGAATACAAATTGACTTATTAAATCAATATGAAAGAAGCTGCCATGTTGTGTGGGCGCTTGCAACTGATCGCAAATGTGCGCTGATGGTAAATCAAAAATTAAGAAATAATATAAAATGGTGTAAAGATATTTATTCATCTTTAGCTCCTTAAAACAGATTTATCACACGCATTAGTACCATTGGATTTACATCGTGGTAAAAATATTCAGAGGTCTATGTAGAAGTGTATACCTGCATTTAAAAATATAAGAATTGATTAAAATTTGTCTATTTAGTTAGGGAAGATGTTTCATTGACCGTATCCCATCACCCTTCTATATCAATAATCTCTAACGAGAATTACACAAAACATCTTAAAATCACAAACTTGACTATCAAATACTTGTATACCATTCATTAGCTCTGTGTACTTTTTAATATCATTAATTTTATACAAATAGACTCTTCTTTCCCAACCTATTTCTCCCTTTCCCAGCATTCTTCCCTCTACATATTACCATCTGCAGCATCCCATTGCCTCTTTAAGTACCACCTGTATGAACTACTCCGTCCTGCTTACTTTGCATGTCTCATTACAGCCGTCTCTCTTCCTAGACGTTCGTCTAATTTGTTTCCATATAAAATAAATAAATCTGAAGCAAAGTTCATTGTGAATAGAAACTTCCAGCTTGAAGAATACTCACTTAGATATCAAGGACTCTTGATGAGAGAAATAGATGGATATTTGAATGGAAAAATTTCAGAGGGAAGACA
The DNA here is from genome assembly GCF_022747635.1 of Hetaerina americana. Lineage (NCBI taxonomy): Eukaryota > Metazoa > Arthropoda > Insecta > Odonata > Calopterygidae > Hetaerina > Hetaerina americana. The sequence continues at coordinate 77,822,420 of NW_027287205.1, read as the reverse complement.
AGACAGTATTTTATAGAGCAATAAGAAAGATGTGGTTGTGGAGGAATTATGAAGAGATAAAAATGTATACAGGGAATCGTGCAGATTGGAGGACGTCTTTTCAACCGAACTGCAGCTGGCCAATCTTTGAATTGGCCGAAATAGAGAGAAGGCGAAGGACCTCGTACAAACTTAAACATTTAAATAACTTGGGCAGGAATTTAGGGAAATTATGTTGATGGAGACACGGGTAGGAAGATGGGAGCGGACTGCTAGAAGTGGGAAAACAAGTTGTTAGGAACGACAGGTAAAAGAAGACGAAAACTAAAGAAAAACTGTGCTGTCAACGAATAAGGAATGAAATTCCCGAAGGCTGAAAGAGCTAGAGAGTCAGAGTTTGAGGAGTTTATGCTAAAAAATGAAAACTAACCTGGTTTTTATAAAGTTTAAATCAGGTGAACAATGAACACCCACTTCTATGAAAATATCGTTGGTTGCGGTGGTATTTGAAATTAAAAAAGGAGACACTTTAATTGAAGATGAAAAGAACTGGAGAAATGAAAATAATCTTTGAATTAACTTTGAGAATAAAAAAGATTGAAAAGCAAAAATAATGAGAGGAGAAAGGCGATAATGAAGGCAATAAAAGATACGCACTAGTGAGGTTGGAGTTTGATGAAGCAGCTAAAGATCTTCGGGGGGGACCTGGCATTGATTAAGTTCGTCCCTGTTTATTAAAAATTCTGGAGAGATGACTTGAACGAATTTTGAAGAAATCATTCGTGACGCGATTTCATCTAGAAGAAATGTATTTTTATGCCAAAGGGTATGATAATGCCTATTTCCCAAAAAGGTGAGGGTAGATGATATCAAAATTTTGATCCTGACGAGGCACGCATCGATGACACTGAAGAGATCTCTATCGACAGAAAGATGGAACTCAAAGCATAATCATTCATAGGCGAAGGCTTATTTTGTCCCTCCTGCTACTAATAGGAAAGATGAAAACAAGGCCAGTTCGTTAAATTTCTCGATCTGCAAAAAGCATTCGCTCGTGTAGAACTAAATAAGTTTTATATCATGATGTAGAATGTACGATTGTATTTAAAAGACAAAGAACATGACTCACGACATCTATTAACACCAAGTAATTACTTACTCTCTTCTGCTCAGAAAGAAAGATGGGTACAAAGCAAAAAGGAGGGCTATGTCATAGGTATCCACTATCAGCCATTATCTACCATGGATGTATATTGAGGGAAGAATAAATTAATTCAAAGGAAATGCTTCAGAGATGCGTATTCACGGATAAAAATAATTATTATACAGTTTTTCAGGCGATAGAGTGGTCACGGCAGAGAGAGAAGGAGATCTAAATATGACGCATTAAGGCAAGAAGGCATATTAAAAAAGTTTACGGAGAGGTACAACCAAATTAATAGTCCACAAATTGGATTATGGCAGAACAGCAGGAACAAAAACATTGCAAACTGGAGAATTGAAAGAGGGGAAAATCATTGTTAATTTGGAAACAGAATAGATAAGATGTGAGATGCAAGAGGGAAATTATTATTAAAATATGAGGAAAAAGATTGCATTCTACCAGATGAAAGATTAATGGTAGCCCGAATTACAAGTCTGAAAGGAAGAAAAACCTTTGCTGAAACAAATTTCTGGATGTACTACTTCTGCTCGTACTGACATGTCATAACGAGACGTGGACAGTATTTGCAAAAGGAATGAGGAGAGCAGAATGACTCGGTTGAGAGCAGAATGTCAGAAGGATCGGTTTCGTGCTGCTGCGATGAGAATTATGAAAATTCTATGGGCGGACAAAAATACTGAGAGTAGTTCTCAGACGTAGAAGCCAGACTAATCAAAACCCTTTTAAAAAAAGCACCTTTGCGGACATAATAAATGCATGGTGACCTGATGAAGACTGTTGTCGGGGGAAATATGAGGGGAAACTGAAGATGAAAAACAATTTGATGATAGTTACACGTAGAACAAAAAATAAAAGACACCAAAAAGAGAAAATACGAGCAGTACGTGGTTACCCGATAGAAAATAAGAGTCGATACCTGCGTCTAATCTTTCATAGGATAAGTGACCGATGATAATGAGAATTATAGCTTTTTGATAAAATTTAAAATGTAGATTCAAAAACGATATGGTAGACATAAAATACAGGTTTTAAGCGTACCTAACGACACTTTAATTTCAGTAAAACTGTGTAAACCGGCAAATCAACGGTAGCCTTAGATATTTCAATTGATAGAGAGAAAAAAAAACATCTTGACCGTACCATGATTTTGAGCACATTATATAGCATTTATGAATTTAATCTTTTTGATTTAACTATAGAATCTAATATTTTCACCATTCATTTTTTCTATTTATTCTTTATATCTTTCATATGTTTCTTTGGATTTGAATAATTTTATTCCTTTTTCTGAATGACTGTTGTAATTCAATAGGAATGCCTGTACATTTTCAAGCGTAGTTTTACCTTTCAAAGATTATGCAGAGTACGATTTTTGCATGGATTTGGCAATAAAATGCGGGGCATGCCCTGGTCTTAGTGACTGAACCCGTCAATCTCAACAGTTGTGCCTAATGTCCTTGGCAGGTGGCGTGGGTCCGCGTGGACACGCAGACCATCCTCTCGATCCACCACAACGTGATCACCCAGAATCCAAGGATATCCCTGTCGCACAATGACCACCGCTCGTGGTATTTGCACATAAGGAACGCCCAGGAGGCCGACCGCGGATGGTACATGTGCCAGATCAACACGGATCCGATGAGGAGCAGGGTGGGATACATCCAGGTCGTCGGTGAGTACCCCAAAATCCATCCCTTCACTCCGATTGTAATGATCAATTTTATACAATTTTACTTTCTTTTGCAAGTAGCGAGAAGGAAGAACTAATATGCTTTTCTTATGTGCGTCATAGACTTGTCAACCCTCTATTACTATAGCTCTTTACTTTCTTTTAAATGGATTGGTTCAAACACATTTCGTGAAATGTAGCCTTTCTCTAAATATGGGGTTTTTTGAGAATCAGTCCTAATTTGCCTGTGGTTTTGAAATGCATTTTGCGGAAAATAAAGTAACATTTCTCATATAGAGTTGGCAACAAATCTTCTTTACTTGACGACACTGCAATAATTAATATAAAATTACGGACAAATCTTTAGGATAAAAGGGGTATATTTCAAAGTTCATTGAAAAGGTTTTTTTTCCAGTGAAAGCTATGTACTATTAGCAAAGTGAATAAATCAAAAAATATTGCAACACATATAAAAATAATCCTGAAATCATGGGGAAAGAAAGTGAGGAGCGGAGAAACAGTTAAAAGGATACGAGATCACCGATAGACTTTTCAGAGGAAATGCGAGTCTGTAAAAACGCAAAATAAATTAACACCTTGAGCAGAGATCTAGACAGGGAAAACATATGAAGAGTTAAATAGAAAGAAATCCAATAAGGGCTGGTTGAAAAACTTAAATTTAATATAATCTAAGAAATTATAGGAAAATTCAACTTGTAAAACTCGTAAAGAAATCACTTGAGAGAGCATATATCACGTAAAGTATTCTGATTTTTATTAGGTATTTTAGAATTGGAACTAATCTAAAACAAAGTGATGAGACGGTAGGCTCATGTGGAGAAATGTCACATTGGGAAGAGTCATCTGAAATAATTCTATATTATTAATACTGTTCATGAATGTGTAAAATGTAGACATGTTCAGATCGGAATTTGATACGGTAGTGACCAATCTACGGGAGGCAAAGTCAAAGGAATTGAGAGAATTTCATCTAAATAATTAATTACTTGTGCTAAAACATCTTTTTCAACGGGCTCCTAAAAATTCATCTGTGACATTTATTTTAAGGGAAAGATTTCGTTTATTCAGCAATTCAACGGGCATCCTGAATAAATTAAATCATCTCTCTATCTCATCAAGGAGAGAGCAGGAAAATGTAAAAAAAATTGCAACAATTTTTCTCGCTGTATACGCTTTCAAAAATGTTGGCAGGAATTATATACGGCGGTGTTCAATAAATTTGGCAGAAGATTTACCAGGGAAATGTCATTTGAATGAGAAAAAGCACGAAGGATACCATTTTAGCGCTGAAGGAGGCCAAAAAACATGTATAAACGCGCATTTCAATCGTCTATTGGCGAATTGTGTTTGGCTATGTGTATTTCAATATGACTCCGACGCTGCTAAATTGATATACAAGCAAACAGATTTTAAGCTTAAGAAAGTTTTAAGTTTGTCTTGCACTTTTATTTATATTGGTGCAATAAATTTGGTAGTAATCATGTGATTTTTTGTCAGTGGTATTCTATGAATAAACTACAGTAATCAGCTCGAGCATTGGTTTGATAGGTGATGATAGAGGTCACCTAATTACTGAGCCCTATACGACGTGTGAAATTCGCACATTAGGGTTAGGGGACCAGTCAATTTTTCCGGGTCGTCTGAGGTTTCTCGAGAAGAACTGGTACCCGAAAAAATACGTACTCGAGTGAAGCAAAGGATCTCTGTGATCAAACCAAAGGGCTCCAAATCGGTAGCACCAAAGTAATAAATAATATATTTTAATGCTTCCTAATCAAAAGGTTCGTCTTCACGTATACATATATCAACAGCACAATATGCTTTGCTAGCAAACTGGACAACATAGTATAGAAGAAGGGCATTCAACTAAGATATTCATTTAAAAGAGATTTGAATTATTGTACGGTAAATATACCAAAATAATGATGGAAGCAGACAAGGCAGAAACAGTAGAAAAAACTGATGAAAATGTAGTGATTCTGTTTGCAATCTGTATCGTTATTGATTAAATAAAAATTGAAGTTATGGTCAGTCCCCTATAGGGAAATAAATTTTGGTTAGAGAAAAGTCTACTCATTTGTAGCGGGGCCGTAAAAATTAAGATATGGTGAATAGAATTTCTTAAAAAATAGAATTGTGGCAGAATAAATTTCTACTTATATGTAGTCTTACCATTTTTGAATTTACAAAACCATTAATTAAAATATACGAGGGTGATTCGAAAAGTAAGCCCCCATATTTATTTTTCATGAAAAATAAAATTCATTCTCAATTTTGTGTGTATCGTAGGAAAGGCTGAGCATTTAGCTATTTTCTACATAGTCGCCTTGACGGTCAATCACTTTTTGCATCCTTTTAACCAGCTTTTTAATACCGGCGTCGTACCTTTTTTCCACTGCGTCGCGAAGCCAACTGACGACTGCTTCTTGACTTGAATTTCTGTTCTCCAAGGTGTTTTTCGAGAGCGGGAAACAAGATTAACGGAGATTAACACCGAGAAAAACTACGATAAATTCTGAGTGATCATATGCTAATAACACTTTCTGTAAAAACAATGGAACTCAAAACTTCAATTTTGTTTCAGGGTACACATAATCATTTAATGTTTTCCGGGCATGAAATTTCAAAGTAATGTGTGGGCATAATCAGATATTTTTTACACACATTCGATGACGACTCAGGATATCTCGTCACTAGTATTATCTAGTGATGCGTTCTACTGTTACAGTATGACACTTGCCCTAGTCAGGTATTTTTGAGTGGATAATTTATAATACTCCTTTAATTCACGCGGTATTTCTCAGCCTTTCGTAATATTTTCCAGAGACTCATTACTTCGACAGCCTTGCGCCGAAACTGTAACATATTTGATATTTTTAAACCCGCCGTGACACAACAGGCCGACCTCGTTGGCGGCGGGGTAACACTTGCCAACCCAAAGGTCTCAGGTCCGATTCCCGCTCAGGTGAATTTTACTACACAGAGGCTTGGGTTTTAGTAATTGTCTTCAATGTAATATGTACGGGTCGGTGGAAAAAGGGACTCATAAGTCTCAATCCCGCTCGAGCCGAGAAATAAATAAAGAAAATAATCGAGTAGGCTGAGTTAAAGCTGGGAGAGATAATATGGATATTCTAATTTCAATTGAGAAAAACACATGTGGATGAAACTTCCTGTCTTCCACGGAAAAATAACGTTGTTTTAAATGGAAGGGAAATAGCGAAGAATGTTAGTTTAGTAAAATCGCAGTATTTCAAGTTTCCTATTATTTTATAATATTTATAAATTCTGTTTTTCAATTTTTTAAAGTGTAGCTTAAGCTATCACAGTTCAGACAAGATCACATTCCTACAAATTATTTAAGCCCACGAGACAATGATACATTGGCAATACATGAACCAAAACAATTTCACGATATTTGGATTTTGAAAAGGAGTTTGAAACCTCTTTTTTTTTCGCGGAACGAATTTCGAAATTCCCGTTGTGTTGACTTGTCATGTACTGCCCCTCTGGATTCTGATTGCGATGAAAAAAAAGTAGTTTACAAGTTTTTATCACTCGGATTGGATTCATGGGCTATGCACCCGTGAGCAGTAGGCTATCTACCGTTCCCATCGAGAAAGATAAATCTGTTCTCTAATAGCTCCTCCGGTTCCAAAATCTCTTTCGTCCGCCATCACTACCGTTAATGCACGGTGCTTGGAACGACGGTTACGTATCAATCTTTTCAGTTAGAAGTGATAGCATTTTCATTGAAGCGTTAACTTTTTACGTACTCATACAACCTATCATATGTTTGACAATATACTTACTTACCTTTCACGAGAGCATTAAAAGGGAATTGGTAACCCGACGGCTGTAGTATGCGTCTTACCATTATAAAGAATTTACAAAATCCTATTTCATTTATTTATTTCAGATTACGTTACGAGTTGGCAGTTAGCAAGTTGGTATCATACACTTAGCTTACATTTATGAATAAAATTTCACATTGCAATCACATTTAATACGCGTTACATCTCTGCATAATATTTCACATGCATGTAATTATCGTATAAACTTTTTGCATATTAAAAAAATGTTTATTTACATTTCTTGTATGGGCCTTTAGCGATATGATTGGTGCGTGATTCGACAAGGCTATGAACCTAGATACAAGACACTAGATACATAAACATGGGTGGTCTGAAAAGTTTCCGACCTAACAAAGATACAAAACATTTTTTTCTAAAATTTTCTGAAATTTTTGTGGTCGGAAACTATTCAGACCACCCTCGTATAATAAATAAAAATTAGGATTAACCAGGGAAAATAAGCTACCAAACTTTGTCCATGCTGATTATTTATTCATTGATTATTACGACAGGCTATGTAAGTAAGGACGTTATGGCGAATTTCGGTTAACTTAGAAATAAACTTATTTCGTTCAATGTACGTGTATTATACCTATTTAAAGTATATTTGGTACCTTCTCTAATGTCTACTTTCCCCTGCGTATCGCGAGCAGTGCCTTTTACTTTCCATACTTCTTATTTCCTCTCCATTTCTTCATTGCCTTTGCTTCCATTCGTCCCGTTTCGAAAGTCCACTCCCTTTCAACCCTCTTCTCCGCTTAGCCAACGTTTCTACCATGGCCTTCAGCATTCCACTACTTTTCAATATTTCCTCAAAAAAATTGATAGACTGATTTTTTAAATAAATGACCAAATCCCATTCAAAATCATTGCACTGTCCCCTCTTTATGTGCTTTTTCACGTTGATACTACGCTTGGTACTGTGTCGCTTTTTTAGTCCCTATGGCACCCGGGGGATTATGTCCTCCTCTGCCCTTCTCCCTCTGTACTGCCCCCTCCCTGCCTACTGCCCTTGTGCAAATATACTTCCATTGCATTGGACTACTGTAGAGCCTTATGGTCGATATTCCTTCGTCTATTCCGCAGTCCCTCCGAGCATAGTGGACAAAGAAACGAGCAGTGACATGGTGGTCCGAGAAGGAGCCAACGTAACTCTTGTCTGCAAGGCTCAAGGCTATCCAGAGCCCTATGTCATGTGGCGCCGAGAAGACGGACAGGACATCAACTACAATGGAGTCAATGGTGAGTAAACCCTTCTTTATTTAAAACCCGCTGACCTCGAAAAAAATTGTTACTGATAATATTATTGTATCATGTAATAATCAATCTAGGCCTGTACCAACAACCAACCTTTGCTCACAAAAATGCATTCCATTTAGGGGAATTTCTGTCCTCCTGTATGTGATCTTCATCGCCAGTATTTATTATTACTTTACTATTACGCAGTGCCACGGCTAGGATGTGTGGCAGGGAGTTGTGACCACAACTACTTTTGACCCAAAATACTCGTACTTATCCCCCCAAACGCGGTCGGACAACGTTATTCTGATCCCTTATCTTACGTCGGAAAATTACATCTTAAATTCATCTGTTCTAAACTTAATTTATCTAATTTTATATCCATGATCTCGCCTAACGTAGTACGATGGGGCTAATAATACATTTTCTGCACCATCGCTAAAGAAACATCCTTCCAATTTCTGCAAGAGATTAAATCTATAATTCAACCTCCGCTTTGTGAGTGATTCGCAAATTAGTTCCTCTAAAGACTTTGATATGCATAACAAACGTTTTACAAATCTGCCTAATCTAATCTGCATGCGATCCAATTCGAAAATCAATGCCACTTAATTAGCATCCCATTTACTAGCAGCCGGTTCTAAGTGGCAAATCCTTTCTATCTTGAGCTATGCTTTGCTTCATGCCGGTCAAATTTCTTCCATACCACGAATACCATACCATTTAATTTTATACCTTTAAATAGTAGGCGAGGGATAGTAAAAAAATAATGGTCAAAATATTTTCATTATAATTAAATTGTATTTTTATGTTAATGCCAGTGCATTTCGGTGCAAATTTCATTGATTTTTGGCTCTATTATTGCTTCATCGGTAGCTGTTGAAATTAGATACAGTTTCAGTTCCCTCGAGCTTGCTTCTGGTGGTGAAAAAGTTATTTTTTCCACCAAAGTTTTTTTTCACATTCGGTAGTAGGAAAAGTAATTTTGGAGTAGCTATGAAGGGGATGATAAACACACTTCGCATTTATTTCCGCGAGAAGATGACGATTTTGCGGTGGAGTCTGTCTCATTATCCACTGAAAACAAACGCTTCTTACAAGTTATCTTTCTAGTGCCGAAGCGTGGGTGATATCTTATGAATTTTTCCGTATCTTTACGTTATTTGAAGATCTTTACTCTCAATGGTAGTCCCAGTATTAATTTTTTCATTGTCTCCCTTCTTTAAGAATTTCAAATCATCTTCTATTTATGGCATAGGAAATACAAGACTTTCCAGAAGCTTCCGTCAGTTTTATAAATGCCTCGGCTGAGGGAGTTTTTGGACAAAAGCAAATTTTTCATGCAGAGTATTAATTTTCACGTGTTAATTGCATTTTTGCCATAGGCGAGCTGAAAATGGTTCAAATTTCAACGGCATTCACTGAAGTGATATGGAGGAAATCAATGAAACTTGTACCACGTAAATATTGCACGCTATGCTTAAATTATAACGTTAAATTGTTTTTGACGATTATTGGAATAAAAATTGCATGATGACTCCTTATTGAACCCACCTCTCATAGTTTTATTTTGCGTAATACTTGCTGCCTGGATGATTTGAAGCGACGACCTTGCTATATACATAAAACTTTTACGTAGAACTTGGTGGCAACGAACCACATTTTCAGTAAAAAAAATCACGTTCAATTTTTCCCAAAGTTTTGTGACGACCTGTTTTTTAATGCTACAGCAATATTATTAAATCCATTGTTGGTGTAGGAGCATTGACGTAGTAGGTATGGATGTGCAATGGCATCAAAGGAGGTCAAAATAAAACTTTTTAATTGGAAAACTGCTGGTAATTTTTCACTTTGATGTGACCTTTTTAAGGGAAGTATGCACCACCCACCAGACTATCTGCAGTGGGCATAGTCGAGATCAAGCGTGAAAGGAATTAAGACGAAAACTAGGAAAATAAAATTAGGAATTAGGAAAATATGGAAAGTTAAATGTTAGAGTTAAACGGCATATTTCTTTTTAAATCATTCTCCATCTTTGATGGTTTAGCTGAAGGCCGGGTAACCCGAAAACAGAACAACATTTAATGATTTCTTCCGCCGAAATTGAATATATTTTTTTCTCTTCGATATGGCTTTTTGCTATAAAACGAAATCAATTTCACTGAAAATCGATCAAGTTTTATATTTTTGTCATGCGTTTGGTAAAGACGTAATCTTTGCTATCTCGTTAAAAAAAACATCGCCTTATTATCAGAGTCAAATAATTATTTTAGTTGAGGGATCGAGATTTAAATCCTGTACTTTTTTTAAAAAAGCCTGCCGGTCTTTCAAATCGAATTGAATCTGGGTTATTATTCACATTTAACCATTTTTAAGATGGCGTGTCAAGTGAAAAACTTAAGAAGGTGCTCTAAAATTTCACGGCGCCTTTCCAAAATCCTGTTAGTTCGCGACTGGTTAGTTTGATGGTTTGAAGAGTGGCACACAGTATCACGATGCCATGACGCAGCAATTCAGCTCAACAGTTTACACTCTGGGGAATCTTCATCCCTCATTTTTTCTCATTTCTCTTTCTTTTATCGAGTAGTAAATGCAATAAACATATCCAAATTCACCGACGAATGAAACTTTAGTGTAATGGTGCTCATATTTCACACCAGCAGTGATCTGCTGGATAGAAAGAGTCCACAAAGTGTTACTTCGGTCACAGGCTTATCTCGATCTTGTCGGTAATACCAAGCAGTGACGCCAGAAAAATTTACAACAGTTGGAAAGCCATGGTATTTCTGGAGGTATCCGTTAAATTTCAAGGTGGTGGAATACTTTTATTGAACGCCCAAGGGGATAACGTTTAAAAATTATATGAAAAAGAGCCTTTTTTATGAAAAACCATGAGATAAAAAGTATTTCAGTTTTTAGATTTTCATTCGACTCTCCTTTGTGCATATATTTTTCTTTGGTATTCTTTTGTATAGGGTTCATGACCAAATGAGCTTAAGCAATAAGTGAATGATGCACATAAATATTGATATTTACACTCAGGTGAGACCAAAATTGGACGAAGCGTCGGGGGGTTGCAAAAAAAATGTGAGATTCAACTAAAAGTTCTGTCTCTTCGCCAACACGTAATAACACCACTCAATACACAAGTAAGATTTCTTTAAATGTTTTCAGGAAAAAATAAAAGTGATGGCGATTGTTTTATTCATTCAAAACTCACACCACTCACATAACCCCGCCTCAACCTTTTAATGAAATATCTCTTTTTTTGTGGATCACCCCCGTTTTTTAACATAACCATGCAAATTGGAGGGTCAAATTCAAAAAGGCAGAGTTCAGAATCAAAATAACGGGATTTCAACAAAAAGTTGGGAGAAGGAGATTTTCATACAGTAATCGTTCGGTCGTTTTCTTTAAATACCTTATGTTTAACTACGCAATGTGTCGTCACGTCGAAATCGTTAGATTTTTTTCTTTAAATCCTTTCGCATGTTGAGTTTGGACCTTCATTTATTTTCGCGATGGATCGTTTGCAATATATTATTAACGCCCTCTATTCGCCCACCCCTCTCCCCCACATCGAGAGGAGCTTCTTGAGGGAAAGGAAGTGGGAGTGAAATTGCATGGCCAGCTCTTCTGTATCATTAGCCTTCCTCTCAGAGTCCCTCAATGTTTGATCACCCGTAACTTTAACTCTCAAAGCAAACCGGACCGTGGGGGGGAGGGAAACTAAGTGTGAATTTAACCCCATCAAAGAAGGGGCTCCTGGCTTCAGGTAAGACCCCCTGAGTTAAGGGAAGCGGGAGAGTGAAAGGGGGAAGACCCACGAGTCTTTAATTCAGACGCTGAGTGTCTCAGAGCGGAGGAGGAAATAGAGACAAATCGACACCCCCACGTCCCAAAGAGAGTGTTTCAACAGGGGACGCTTTCCCAGGGTCCAGTATTATTCTCCATTTTGGTCCATCCGTCCTTTTCTCTCCGGTACCCTCGTCGCTAAGCGTGTATAAATTTGTGTCTGCCTCCGCATTAAATCCCGTACTCACCGTATTTGGCTTGCAGGATGAAAAGGTGTTTGCGGATTGTAAGGCGTATAATTCTTCAGTTCCCGCTGGTGAGTGAACACTGACCAGTGAATATATAGTTTTAAGTGGTTTAAATGCTATCAAAATTCGTCCTTGATTTTTTTGTACTCTCCGAATGCGAAATATAAGGAATAATTGAATTGTACTCCTTTGTCTGAGCACTAGGCGCCGGTGGGGCTGTGTACCCTTAATATAGAGGTCAACGACACGAGATACAAAGGAAATGATAAAAAATATTGTGATTTCTAGAAAAAGTAATTTTTCTCACCATCGTTGCCAATAGTAAGGGGCAGGACTCGCCAAACGTCAAGGCAAATAGGCAAAGAATAATACGAAAAATACGTAATAAGGTCTCTTTGTTTCCTTGTAGTAGACCTGTTTCTCTATTAAATAAAATATTTATCGATTTTGTTACTCTCTCCCGGTTGTATCTACGTATGTATGTGATGTGTTGTCATAACTTTACTGATAAACAACATGACATCTTTCATGAACATTATCCTCTATAAACAAATTAAGAAAAGTGGTTTTTCTATAAAATGATCAAATTAGAACGTCTATAAGGTTTTTATGACGCCTCCAGAATGTGTTCTCGTCATTTTCCCAATAGTCCCGTGTCCATGCGTGTGTACCTATGCATATGATTAAGATGAAGTGAAAATATTAACTACATAGTCATTAATTTTAGAAATTCAGTAATAAAATATTGAAGCATTTTAGTCAAGTATAAAATAACTGATTTTTACATCCTCCATGTCAATCCATGGATAATGAAACACCCTTGAAAGTTGTTTTTTATTTTGGCTACAACAACCACGAGTTTAAAGTAAGTGCGACGCTATGTCGCAGATTTTCCCTTAGAGACAGTCGTTTGGCAAGTGTTACATGTTCTAAATATTTAAAATAATTATTCGACATAATCGTACATATTTCCCTTGGAATCAGACTGAGCCTATGTGGTGGATGGTTTGTGGACGATCATCGGGCGCAATGGATAAAAGAATTTCAAGTCCATCATTAGAGCAAAAAAGCATAAAATGTTTGGCACTTTTATTGTAATGATATCTGCATAAAAAATTACAAAGAATGCGTATTAATTCAACGACTCTCTTTGTTCGCTCTACACGAAAAAAGTGAATTATGTCATATAGATTTTTCTTGAGCGTTAATGATCATTTCTTCACGTTAATTAATTGTTAATTTTAATTGCTAATTTACTGTAAAGTAAAAACCAATAATGTAACATTATATATGTGTATATATATATATATATATATATATATATATATATATATATATATATATATATATAAACCATAAACACAGTAATCAACCCGAAGGTCGGTTTAGTAGGTGATGATAGAGTTCACCCAGTACTAAGCCCTATACGGCGTGTGAAAATTCACACATCAGGGTTGGGGGGCCAGTTCCTTTCCCTGTGCCGGTTATGGTTCCCCAGGAAGACCTGGTACCCGAAAAATCACATAGCTTGGGTGGAGCTGCAGGTGCCCAGAGTGCCTTGCCCGGGGATCGAACCCGGGACCCTCCGGTCAGCAGTCTAACATATATATATATATATATATATATATATATATATTTATTTATTTATTTATTTATTTATTTATTTATTTATTTATATATTTATTTATCTATTTATATATATATATATAAACACAGGTGTATATTTTTAGAATATAGAGACACAAAGAAAGGACACTCACAATTTGTTAATTGACGTATTTATTATTCTTTGTCTCTATATTCTAAAAATCTACATCTGTGTTTTTATATATTTATGCGTTGCCGAAGAGCGTTCCATTTCGAAGATACATATATATATATATATATATATATATATATATATATATATATAATCCTGATTAAATGTTTGGATTGGCGTATAATACACAAGGGTACAGCGATGCTTATTTGACCTCTCCTAACACATCATAACCGGGCTCAAGGTTTCACATATGGACATTAATGTGCTAGTCACGTAAGAAATTTTCAAAATATCCACGCTTATTCTTTTTATAGACTCCCCAATCTGCAGCTTAACTCGTGGACTGCGTCAGACGTTTCAGTCTTGCCCACTTTCCCGGTCTTTCAATGAAGGCACATTATATTTTTTGTAACACTGTATTACACTTGCTCCAATAAATTTTTAAAAGGCCACGCTGGTAGCTTTGACCTTTCAGGTTGGCTGAACATTTATGGTAGTTCCTTTGATGCACCAGAAAACCAACCCATTGATTCGTCGGATTCCCTGAAATAGTTTGGTCACTCTGGTGGCTTTATTTTGTACCTACCGCATGTGCGTAGTTGTTAATCAAGTTTAGGAAAATTATCGTACGCTATCACTCGCAGCAAGAGACGGGTTGAATATTCGAGACATTATCTTTAAAAACTTCCAATCTTTAATTGGGCATGCCACTGACATTGAATTGGGTGGATATGAAATAAATCTAACATCTGCATAATACCCCTGAAATCTCCGCTAGAACGTGTGGCGAGGGGTGTTAGGGCAACAGTCATTCTTGCGGAAATATTACCATTCATGCATTTGAATATATTTTAGCTAATATGCAAAAATACTCGTGCATATAGTCTATGCATCATGCATTTATTGGTTTGTTTGGCTAAATCATTACATATTTGTCTTTAATAAATTCGGACGGCTAGATTCAATTTTTTTAAGATTATGTAATTGGCGAGAGAGCCAAACGAACCATACCTGGAGATGCCTGTGACGGTGTCTCTTATGCTATCCCTAAGGCCAAACCGACCAATAAAATTCGATGTCATGATTATTCCTATAAGAAAACTTGAAAGGAGATAATATTTGTCAATTATTCTGCGGAACAGCTTTTTAAAATTCGGTTTTCTTTGACATTTTCAAGCTCAGTGAGTTTACAAGCTTCTTTGTTTGTCCAGGTTAGCGCATTTTCGCGTTTCGATTACCCTACTGTTATAATTAGGGGCAAAACAATTGTTGCTTGCATGTACTATATCGTGTGCGAAATTGAAAGTTATTTGTTTCGTTTAAGACCATTTTTAGGAAGAGTTTAAAATCGACTTGTTGCTTTGAGAAACGAGTCCCCAGGCCGTATAAAAATATTAAAATTACACATCTACTTATTACATTTTTTTCCTCCTTTTTGCTTTGTGTTGCAGTTAAGTACTCTGCGTAATTATTCCATTATTTCCGGAAACTTTTGTCCATGACTGTTATTTCTGTAATAGGTTGTTCTCGGAATTTCATAGTTTTTGATTAGGGAAGAGCATATTTTTTAACCAGGACGTAACAATTTCCGGTCTCATTCCGTGAGCAATTTAATATGAGATCCGCTCATTGTTTTAATTAAATTAGGTGAGACTCTCATATTTGAGATATGGCGAATCAACTAATGACCACACACGCATTGCCTCTTTCCCAGTAGGGGAAAGCATGAGGGCATTGCCTCACCTAAGCAATGCCCTCGTGCTTGTTATATTTACATCGATAAGTAGTGCAAAGAGCTCGTGTGAATATAAGTGAAATCAAGGAAACGTAACTTAAATCGTTCGTCATTTCAATATTTAAAATTTCGTGTATATTATTACCGAACGTGTGAATTCATTTATTTTTCTACGAAATATAATAAGTTCTAGAAGGTGATGATGATCAATTTATGCCTGACTTTATTGATGCCATTTGAAAATATATCCTAGAGAATATTAACAATATTAGCAATAATTTGACTCGATTAAAATACACTCGTATTTAAAAAATGACTAAAATGGTCAATGCGGTGTGGACATAGAATTACATTCGGCAAAGGAACTTTCACAAGGAGGAGAGAATTGATGACAGGGACTTTAAAATAGGCCTTGTTAAAACTTTGAGATGGAGCGTGGTTTTGTACGACGCGGAAACATAGTCATTGTAACAAGATGACAGGCATTGATTGGAAGCTTTTGAAATGTGGGCATGGAGAAGGATGGAGAAAGTGAAGTGGACAGAAAGGAAAACAAATGAGGAAGGGCTGATGGGGGAGGAGAGAGGATTATAGGGAGTAATCTTAAGGACACAGGAAAGATGGATACTGAGGATTTTGTCAGCAATGGGATGTTGAAGACTGTGGCAGAGAGTGGAAGGTTAGGCAAGGTAGGAAGGACGCCTAATAAGATATGGTTGTCGGACGGAATGAAGGAAGGTAGATATTAGATATGATAGATATTCAAGTATCCCGCCAGTCACCGCTAGAGTGTGTGGCAGGGGGTGAATACACACCAGACTAATTCTTACCCGAATACAACCCTACTGCGGTCGGACAATGTTATTCTGATCCCTTATGGTTCGTTGAAAAAATGACATCTTAAATCTATCTGCTCTACACTTTATATCTAATGCTAATCTCTAATTTTCTTGACATCATCTCTACTGCCGTAGTAAGATGTGGTCATAATACATTTTCAACCTCGCTGCTAAGGAGACCTTCTTCCAATTTATGCAAGAGATTTAATCTGTAATTTAACCTTCCCTCCGTGAGTGATTCCCAGCCTAGCTCCTCTAATAATTTTGATACACTACTCATTTTTTCACCAGCGTTTTGCAGAACTAGCTCCTCCACGCTGCACGCGATCCAATTCGGCAATCATTCCAACTTCGTAGGTAGGAAGTGTGCCGAATTGTAAAGGGGCTTGTTGTAGTGTCGGATATCGGATTGTGTTTCATTAGGAGAGGCAAAGAAATTAATCTTTTCTCAGGGTGATTCAATCCAAAGCCTACTTTAAAAGATAGACGACGTACTAACAATACTAAAAAAGACCTGTTTTTTGGGAAAATTTCTAATTTCCTGCTCGATGTGTTTGATATAGTTATACAAAACCGTTTTCCTTGCATATTACGGAAAATTCTGTATTAAGAGGGGAAGCACTAGGAGTTCTATAAATTTTTAAGTAATGTGTATGCTTCTTTCTATTACTGTGGCACATCTAAATTTTGTTTATGTTATGAGGAGAAGATATGGATGAACGGGGCAGATATTGAGTTTGTCTTTCCAAAAAGTCAAACTTCTTAGATTGTCAATACCCAGTGAGCATAATTGTAGGCGCTCAACCGTAAAGGAATGAAGTTTCCCACAGTAACCAGGAAATAAGGAGTTACATCGACGAATGATTTGCCTGGATTCCTCGAAGAGGGTCGTGAAAATATGAAGCAGTTTCAAGTGAAATGAGTAGATTCCTATTTCATGCATCCATATTTCCCGATATTCCTGTAAAATAAAAGTTTCTGCTGTTTCAATGAAATCGGTCGTACTTTACGTCACGACTGTACGAAATTCGCTTTTAATTAAGCCTTTCATGCATCCTCATTCGTATTGTTTATGCATAGCATTAATGCATTTAACCCGAAAATAAGTAAAACGGAACATCCGTCTGCTTTAAGTGGGGCGTTTCATTACTTGGTAGTTCATAATGGCAATACCTGGGCATTTTATGAAATTTGAAAGGAAAAAATTTCTCCGAGGCTACATTTCATATCCTCGGCCCGCATTTTCTTTCTTAATTAATTACTTACCCAAGAAGTGATCGCAGTTTAAAGACGCTCTATCTAACATAAGGTGTCCTCTCTAATTATTTCCTTATTTGATTAAATTTTGCGTACGTAGGAATTTTTAATCGTCGACCTTCTCAACTACTCTAGGTTTTTCTTGCGTGTTTTTTTTATTTTGGGGAAATTTATAAGTTGATAATTTATTTCCAAAAAATTGTTAATTAAGCTATGGTAATATTTTGAGTAAAATATAATTGCCTTGCTTAAACAATATTCGGTAAGAGCATCAAATTTTGTTAAACTTCGCGCCAATTTTAAAATCAATTTTCGGTTGATCGTTATAGTATATATATATATATATATATATATATATATATATATATATATATATATATATATATATATATATATATATATATATATATATATATGAGCATTCATAAATATATTTTGATGAAAAAAAGAATGCATAATGATATGGTTTCAAGATATTAAAATTATTTATTGACTCATTTTAATGAATTATGATTCCATTAAAATGTTTCGTAGCACCTTATATGAACGGAAATGATTTAAACTAAGAGATGTCATGTAGACAACTAGAAAATATAACTGCAAAGATCTCTAATAACTCAAATTTCAGTGTCATTTTCTTAACGTATCGGGTTCAAGTGCATGTAATATTTAATATAATGCATCTGAATTTAACTGGAGTAAAATCTATGAAATAAACAACTTTTTTACAAATGATTGTAATTTTTGTTTATTCATGAGAAAATCTCCTTGTTATCTATATTTTCAAAACTATTATGAAACAGATTTGAAATCCTGGAATGTCTTCCTATCATACCAGATAATTTCACAGTAATCGCGAGTTCTCTCCATTCACCGAAGTCTAATTCTGGCCTCCCTTCCGTGTCTGTTTTCTCCGCGAAAATTTTTTCCCATAAATTGCTTCCTTTTATGTAAACTCTAATTTTTATCTCTGGTCCCCATTTCTCGGCCTTCGGATCTCTCCCAGGCCGCACGTTTCTCTCGTCCCGTTGCGCTTTACTATGCCGACCGCCCCCTCACTATCCCACCTCGGTTCATCTTCTTCCCTTCTTCGTCCTTCCCTCACCTTTGCCCAACCCTTTCACGCACCCTGCATCCACCTGCTTCTTCTATAGCCCTTCGCCTCGTGTAAAAAAAATACTCATTTTTCTCCCTCTTCCTCAAGACTAAGGGGTGAGGGAGGAGGGAAAAAACCTTTGGCCCTTCTTTTGTCCATCCCCATGAGGATCACACACACAGGAAACTGTAAAGGAGACTTTCTGCCTGAAGCATCCACTTCCCTAAGCCTCTGCCCTGCTTCTCCCTTAAGGGAAAGAACTCCTAAAGGTATGGTTGTGGGGGTCTGGTCGGAAGAGGAGGGAGATCCCTGTGTGCGTTGGACGCTGTAAGGTGAACGGGGTCGAGACATGGGGCGTATGTGGAAGGAAAAGGGGGATGGTCCCAGGAAGGTTCCCTGTGGAACCCATCTTATTGGGGGATAAGCAACCATAGGCATGGATGTGGACGGGGCGGGTTATCGGAGCAGATGAACGGGAAGGGGGGGTGGTCGAGATGGGCAAGGGGAGAGAGTGGAGACCAGGGTCCGAAGTGGGAAAAAAGGATAAAAAGGGGGGGTCCGGAGTGAGAGTTTGGCCCCTTGCTACCTATCTCACTCGATAAACGAATTATGGCGGCCTCTTGCCTGATTGTTTGCAAAGGCAGCCAATACACGGGAGTTGACCTCCTCCCCCCAATGGTATTCCTTAGAGACCTCTCCCATGATTTCCTCCTTTCCTTTATCTGTACGAATACACGTGTACACCACATATACGGGCATTCCAATCCAATCCATGGGTGGCTGTTTTTCCTCGTGACGCTAGGATTTATTCAATTCATTCTTGGCTATCTCATCGAATCGTGATTGCCCCAGATGCCAGCCTAAGACAGCCTTTTTCTTATTTGTGTATCTCATCGGAATGGAAGAAAATATAATTCATTTAAGCTACTAAATTTAAAGAGCTTCAATGGCTTAAGGAATGTCTCACTCATTCGAGTAATGATGTTCTTTGTGAAAATCTCCAATTTTGGAAACGGAGCGAAATCTAGTTTTAACCAGATAGCTTGCTACAACTAATAGATATTGCATCACATCGAACGTTAAGTATGCTATGTATATGTATATATTTATATACATACATATATATATATATATATATATATATATATATATATATATACATTCAAACACGAAATCCCGCCAAACGGCGAAGGTCCTTTCCTCTTGTGTATTGTCTATTTCTCCTTTGGTGGGTGAAACTGCCCCCTGACGCCATCTCTTGGCTAAAGATATCGGGGCGCTTGGCGACATATAAGACCCACGGATCTCAGGGTAAATTACATATCCTCGATAGCTCAAGTGGTTAAGAGCATCCGCCCGGCAAGTGGAAAGATCCGGTGTTCGAGTCCCGCTTGAGGAAATATTTTTACTCTTGTGATCCGTTCGATTCCGCCTTCCCCACCTCTATTGTGTTCGTCCTTTATACGTGTTCCTATCCCTTTTCCTTATATATGTTTCTGTATATATATATATATATATATATATATATATATAATATGTGTATATAACCTAAACGATTGCCTAGCTACCTTTATTTATTTAGACCTAAAATTTTGGTTTGACGTAAAATAGTCGGCTATGATTCATGTAGTTCCTACTTCTTATCAATCTCTTTTTCTTGAATATCCCACTTAGTAGAATACTTTTGAAAAAACATCGAATGATAATTCTTTAAAGTACTTTTGGAAATGTTTTGTTTCACGACAATTTGCGTGAAATAAAAATTTGTCGAATAATTTCTTACTGCATACAACTGCTATTCATCTTCAGAACTCATTTACAGACAAATGGGATATTCGGATAAAAATCCAATGCATTTTAAATATTTCTTCAATGTTAATATAAGAAAAAAGTATTTCTAAAATCTTTTTTTAAATTTTATCTGCCATTTTCAAAATGCGAAGGAATACTTTAAATTATAAACCGAGAAAATCATCAACGTGATGGATGCATATAGAATGAATAAGAATAATATGTATATGATTAAAGCGTATGGTACAAGTACGTGTCAATTTTGGCTAGAATAAATGATAAAGGCTTAATAAAAAATGTGCAACCAGCAAGTTTTTGCTTTTACTCGGGAATACTTTTTAGTCGTCATGCTTAGTGTCAAAATCACAAATACATAACTGAACATTTTAAAAAATGGATATTTTATATTATTAACTACATAATTTTATTTAATTGCAAATAAATTTATTAATTTAATGATTTAAATTTTTTATTCTTCGATATATATATATATATATATATATATATATATATATATATATATATATATATATATGTATATATATATATATGTACAGTAAATTTTCTATATTCATATCATCGCAAGATTACTCAAAGCTCCAATTTCCTTCGAAGTTCTAATTCGAATTTTTCAAGGCACAAACTTCCTAATACTCAGTCGGGGGAAATCATTCAAGTTTGCCTCTTGTCGTGTTGCTGTGATTTGAAAGGCTGTGAAGTATTTTTATATTTGTCTGGACCCCTCACAGTTCCTGATGATAACTCATTTTCATACTTATGTTCCAAATACATTTATTCCGAAGCTGATTCTTTTAGTGGTAAATGCTGATGGTCACATAATTAAGTTGGTACTATCAACCAAAATCATCGCTTTATATTTTTTGATTTTTGTGTGAAGCGAATATATTATTTCCATTCGTAAATATCTTGTTTTACATGGACCAAGATCTGCGTTTGATCTTATTATGCATGGACTTCCTATTTTTGCGGTTCAATTCCATGTGACATACTACTCTAAGATATCTTTTGAGTTTATTCACTCCTTGCCACCCCCAGATTAAGCCGTTTCGTCCTTCTCTCCCTATTTTCATTCTTCTTTGTTTTTGCCTTCCAGTTGCGTGCTTTCTTTTGCTTCCCTTTTTTAGCAACCCTCCCCCTCTTCTTCCTCCTGAATTACCCCCCGTTTCCAATTCCACCTTGAGGTTGTTCGATGATTGAATTCGCCTCCAACAGAGTCCTCCTTCACTTCCGCCATCTCTTCAGCGCAGCATTGTTGACTCCAATCCTCTTCCTTATTTCTTTTTTCGCCCTGGACCACTTACTATATTCCCACCCCACCAACCCACTCCATCCCTACGGACTGCGGTCCCGGCAAAACACCTTCAGCGTATGCCTGACTCTCTTAAGTCCGCACCAGGGAACATTCTGCGCACCTCAAACTAAGGTAATTTTCTTCTCCGTATCTCCGATCATGCAAATTGTTTTAAGGTAAGACTGCCAGGTTTTATTGGTGTGTCGGTTTACACTCTAATAAAAGGGAATGGGTCAATTAAGGCGTGACCAAGTGAGGCAGAGAGTTGGTGGCGGATAATCAGATTATGGACGTCACTCGCAAAGGACTCGAGTTTTCCTCGTTTAAGGATATTGATTAAGCGAGCAAGTTCACCAAGTTTAAGCGCCGATCTCAGACTTAAATAGCCTCAGCAATACTCATTTAAGTTTGCAAAACTTTAGAAACTGGTGGATTGGTTGTGCTATACGGTATTATAGAGACTGAACAAAAAATAAAAAAATAGATTCATATATTACCTAAGTGGCTTCTAAACTCAAAAAACCTTGATATAATTTCGCTTGGCATGAATTGGCATGTTTATTGTTTACATTTTTGGTCGGATTGATTTCGTAATGATGCCACGATAAATGATGTTCTTTAATTTAGTGGCATGCGCTCCGATTGTTTTTTTACGAGCGTCGTTCTAATGAAATTTCATTAAAGAGCCTACAACTAAAGAGCATCACGAAAGTATGCAAACTAAAAACTTGCGAGGATGTATTTACAACTCCCTAGGCAAGTTTATTTATCTACATCTACATCTACATGAATACCCTGCAAGCCACCAAAAATGCAGCAGGTCAAGTAAAAATGACACCAATTTACATATTGGTTTTTATGAATCTCACTCATATCTCTTGATGAGTTCCGGAGATAATGGAATATTCTAGAGAAGCCTTTCCGCAATGATGCAAGTAATTAATTAAACTCAATTTTTAAAAGCTTGGCCTATTAAAATACGCAATCTGCGAAAAGAATCTACAGTACTCACTCCGGATTAATTACTTTGTTTTATTACGTAAAATAGGAGATCATCTAAGTAGGTTTTCATGCAACTTCTCCATTCCTCAGCACGTGAGAAACTTTTTTCGAGAACATGACTGCATTTTGAAGATTAATGAACGTTCTCTTTCATTCCTATTCGAAGTAAAAATTCTGTTGAACTTGTATTTTTTTTAAATAGGCATAGGTAAAAAAAATGGTAGGTATTCACGTATTAATCTTCCACATTGACAATTCATTTTCATTACTACACTGGTTCGTTTAGCTGTGCGATGAAATCCTCCTCTTTCCCATTTTGTCGATAATAAATAAACTCGGCAAAACAACAAGAATCGATGCTCCACTCACTTAAATCTTCGCTGTCGCAAGGCATTAAGCAAAAATATCTCTCTCCTATCTCCCGAGTGAGCTTTGTAATTGAATAATAGAAGGAGGGAGAGATGCAAGTTTAATGGATATTCATCAACGTGGAGAGACGTGATATTTTATGCCGACGCGCGCTATACACCTTTCATTTCCCACCCACCACCCACCCCCTCCTCCCACGGTCGGTGCTCACCGATTGCAATTTTTGCTCCATTGAATTATTACTGAGAGAGCTTAAGTTCAACATGACCGCCTCCGGAATGTCTCTGCTCTCTCAATTGATTTAACGTGTGGCTATTTTCAATTTGCAACATCCCTTATTCATTTCACTTTCACTATGGAATGTATTAAACCGTTGTTTTAACAGTATGACCCAATTCGGATGGCATGTATTTTTTTAATTGGAGGGATAACTGCAACAAATATTTTTAACTCCCAGTGTTTCTTTCTCTGTTCATCTTATTTTTGAAAGGGTCATCTCATAATATATCAGAGCATACTTTTTGACATCCGAATGGTGAGCCTTCAAATCAAAAGATTCAACTTCAGTCCGTCTCTGGTGGTACTCTTACTATTGTGCCTACATTTTTGCCGAAACCGGCAAATCTCTTGCTCTCAAGTTGAATTTGTTCCCGTTGCATTCTTCCAATACTGGATAGTCGTTCAATAATTTCTTCTGTTCTATGCCTCCTTCGCGCTTAACATTCTAAATTGACCAATCAACTTTTTCCTGTCCATAGCGCAATATTCTGTGCCGATTTTCTTGTATTTCAATCACTGAATCTCGTTGATTTTTCTCAGAAATTAGAATTGAACCTTTTGTAACGATCTTGCCCTAAATCTGAAAAAATTGGGATCATGGACCCTAAATGTCCAATAATTTCAAATATTATATCAATATTTTGAGTGGGGATAGGAGTAGTGTCAATTCATAACGTTTCTCCAGCGAGGATAAGGAGGGAAGTTTTTACTGAATTGGTAGCTTTGCATTATTTCAGCCGATAGTTATGAAGAATAAACTGTATTATCCTTGACCATCAAAGAAGACATTGCCTAAGCAAATGGAAGTTTTCATTCTGAATTACGAGTATTTAAGAATGTTAGCGTGTTGCATAAGTTTCGAAATGCAATTTTTCCATTCAATTCATGTTTTTCGAAATCGCTAATATATTAAATGAAACAAGTTTCCATTCGCGGTATGATAATATTGTCAGTGCAAAATGTGATTGAAGTGAACAGTGATAATCGCAGTAAAAAATAGATTTCGTCAAGTCTAAATGATTTTTTTGTAATTTCATTTAGAGAAAAGTACGCATTTGATATATATTAATGGATAAACCGATATTACGTAAGAAAATGGGAGAAGGGTTCATATTTTGCTGGTCCTTATCAAAATGGAGAATTAAATGGCCCATGGCCCAGCGTGATTTCAGGAGGTTCTCTCATGTCCTCTCCCCCCTCCCGCAAAACTAAAATCTGTTCTGTCTATGCTATTATACGAGATGTGTTCATAAAGTAATTATAATGTTGTAATATCGCATAGTGTATATATCCCCATGAGTTCTTGCAAAAAATTCAAGCGATCAATACAGACACTACTTAAAAGTTCAACTCAGTTTACGTGAAGCAATACGAAAATAACGCCTTTATTTGTGCCGAAACAATTAATCGTTTTTTAAATAACACGATAATGCAGCTGCTCCATCTGCTTGTTTTTCGTAAATGTTTGGCCAAAATCAGCACTGTAGTGATGTCCCTGCCCCCATATCCGCCAGAAATGGCCCTATGTGGCTTTTTTCTGTTCCCAAAAAAAGAGAGCTTACAGTAAAAGGCCGTCGTTTAACAAGCATAGATGAAATTAAAAAAGCATCGCAGAGAGAGCTGGAAGCTCTACCAAAGATTGAGTTCCAGAAGTGTTTCGGGGATTACAAATGCATTGGCATACGTGTATAATATCCAATGAAATATTTTGAAGGGAATTATATTGATATAGATAAAATTATTTCCAAATAACTCAATATCCCATTATACATTGAACACGCTTCTTATATGGTAATTATTTCCGTTATGTGTAGATCTTTTACCCACAGTGTTGCACGCACTTACAATGGCGTTACTACTTTGAAAAAGTGTTTGTTTTTCATTAATTTAATTCACAACCTTAAACCCTCCAATCATTTTCACGTGTACCAGAGTGCCCGATGAATCTTTGATTCATCCGGCTTTGATTCTCACTGCTAGTTCTTCCGTGTTGCCTCCCATTTGAGTGTTACACCTACGATTAATGCCAAGTCTTTTTTCTCCATATATATCTCCATTTATGAATATTTCATATTTGTTCATAATCTAATTCAATATGAAGTCCCACTTGAGTACTTTCGGATTAGTTTTTTTTAATATAACTATTTCTATTATTTTTTGTCTAGGTAACGGCGTGTACTCTTTATAAAAGCGTAGAACATTCCAGTGCTTCACCTCTTGAGATGGCTTTAACATATTTTGAAACACACGTAATTCATTCACTCTCACGAGTGGACGCTAAATAAAATAATATTTAAGCATCAAATGCATCGCGAAATGATTAGGTGGACGTTATCAATCAGTTTTTCAATGCAGAATTCGTAAAATAGTCTCGTGAATATGATCTACTCTGTTGAAATGTGCACTTCATTAAATCGATATTTTGACCCCCACATGATTTTTCATTTGACCAAGCTTTGGAAATATAAATATAACGCGAGTTTCCTGATCTCGAGTAGGTCTAAATTAAAATATATACTTAACATAGTTTTGCAGACACAGTCTCTTCCATTTAATTCAATTAATTTAAGTTGTTATATATTGAAAAAGAATTCAGATGCATTACTTTCCTCATTCGTGATAGTTATTCGTTTCTACCGGCACTGAAATGACTTTTTGATCTTTTTTTTTATATTTTGATTAAAAATAATACTATGAATCCCAATTCCGCGCAATTTCCATTAGTGGGTCGAATGTTCGATTGAGCGTCTTTTTCATTCTGTCGGAGTGGGCCATAGCTACCGGAATATGTGACTTATATTATTGAGTTCCCTAATATGGAATTGAAACAGAGGAAGAACCGGCGCCCTGGCCGGAAGATAAATTGTGTATGTCTCAAACATTAATTGGATTTACTGATTTCATATGATTGGACTACGTTCTATTGCGCCATCGTCTCAATAATGTCCCGCTAGTCAACTTCAACATTTAGCTCCTCGAACTAATCTTTCCTATTCTCACCATGCGGAAACCAGATTAAAAAATACATTTAGGCAAGTTAGAAGGTTAATTAATTTAATGCCTAGAGGGTGAACTGTTTATAGAGCATATTTTATTTTCTGCTACTGATGGTGATTCATTCAGTTATTAATGAGCTCCATCGGAGTATTCATTTTGCATTTCATCCTGATATTTTCGATGATCACAGGTTTTTACATCACGTCAATTCCAAAACAAGTAACGTAACTCAATGTAGCGAGGAAACTTCGATGCATCCATAAAAATCCACTTTATGATTTTTTTCTCGCAAAATTTCGCCGACCAACTTTGAATTCAAGCCGGTCGCAAATAATCATTTGACGCGAGTGAAGGAATTTATGTCACGGAACTAAGAAATTCGATGTGGGCCATCCGATTGCGTATCAGTCCTGGAAACGACGCATATATTGCTAGCATTCGCGGGAGATCCATATAAATTGAATGGGATGAAGCGGGAAATATGTCGGTCCCGTCAGGATGAAAATTTTTGCTCTTGATCGATGCTGTATTCTCCGTATTGAAAAAAATATTTTTGATGGAGAGAGAGAGCTCTCGGTGATGGGGGAGGGTAGGAGGGTGGAGGAAGGGGAAGGTGTGAGGAAAAATACACCGGGTTCTACTGTGGCAGTAGCCGGAGCAATGAAAACTGACCGGGCTTCGTTTTCGTTCCGCGGGGGGCGAAATACCCGATTATTATCGGTCATCTACCCATTAAGATAGGTTTTGATGGACA
Source organism: Hetaerina americana (assembly GCF_022747635.1). NCBI lineage: Eukaryota > Metazoa > Arthropoda > Insecta > Odonata > Calopterygidae > Hetaerina > Hetaerina americana. Next base: position 77,795,257 of record NW_027287205.1, on the reverse strand, counting down.
CGAGCTAACTAATGGTACAGCGACAATTCCCTTTCCTCTCCTGATGAAAAACAGAAACTGGCATCCAACCTTATAATAGACCCCTCTTCAATTCTGTACACTTCATTTCACCCTTCATCCCGTCCAACATCCCTATCCTATTCCTGTCCCTTCTTCGTTTGCCTAAAATTCTCCCCTCTATCGCAGTCTTCAACGTCCCATTGCCAATCAAAATGCTCTGCATCCATCCTTCCTGTTTCCTAAGGATTTCTCCAAACAATGCCTTCTCCTCCCCCACCATGTCCAGCACTTCCCTTCTCACCACTCCACCTCCTTCGATGTATTTTCCAATACGAGCACTGTCTATTAAAGCGGAATGGATTTCCCTTCACGCGAGCAATGCCCGGAGAACTCGTCTGATCATCCCCCCTCCTTCGATCACTCGCCTCGCCCACAGTTTCATCTCCATTTCCGCCGATCACTTTTCCCTCCTCAATCTCCCCTTCTTTTATTCCTTACCCCAACCCTTCCACCCCACCCCCGGTGGCTCTTCGGAGAGGAACGAATGAATGAGCACTCCCGGGATACAATTGTCACATCCTCTGGTTACGGTAGAGTGAAACCGCTTGGGCCAGCGGGTTGATACTGGGGGTGGGAGGGATCATCGTATCCGTGTCTTCCTTTCCCCCCCCTCCACCCGTGGTAACACCCGCCCCTCCATGGCTCCTCTCCTTCCTCCTCCTCCCGACCCACCGCCGTAAGAAAGTCGACCGCGGGAAGAGAAAGAGGCGAAAAGCGGTGAACGCGAAATATGAAACGGTGAAGACAAAGAATCTGCCTTGAAAGAAAGATGATGTGTAGAGTCAAAGCCGAATACGTATGTATTAAGGGTGCCATAAGGGGATGTATACGCCTCTGTGCATTATGTGTACACTGTGTATACGCCACTCTGGGTATAAGTTTGCATGGATGTGTTGACTTTGTATGTGGTTTTGTTCCCTTTTACAGGTGGTGACCTAACACCCCACCCCCCGCCACACGCCCTTGAGGTGGCTTACGGGGTATTATGTAGGTGTAGATGAGATGATGTAGATAAATACTTGGCGAGTGTTGCTAATTTCGAGGGTTACCCTACCCAATGTGGTCAGTTCTGTCCGGAGCCGGATGATTATACTTCGTATGAAATGGAATAATATGTAAACCTTAATGAGATAAAAGCGGTTCCAAATGGGGTAATTCAAAGCGCCAAGGGTGTTTGAATTAAATCTGTAGTTATCTAGAATATTTCAACGAGATTTTCGAATAGGTTTGGTTCACGAAATACATACAATCGAAGCATTATCTTTATAAACATCGTGAGAGCCACTTGCGTGTGTGTGTGTGTGTCATTATTGATTGTCGGCATGTATTTCTCTTGGCGGGATCTCTGGTTTGAGACGGAACTCTCAATGCATACCTGTATGTCGTTGCAATTTCCTGGATGCGCTTAGATTACAATTGAGTACGCTCATGTTTAAGAATCGCCACGCTCCTTGTGTTCACGTTCATGTTATCTATTTAGTAGGCCGCAGAGACTTCGTCATATCATTTAAACCATCGTAAAAGTCCCTTTTTCTTTGTTTGCATAATCTTCCTTCTAATGGCAATGTTTTTTTATCCACATTATTCATTTCTCTGCTAAATGTGACGGAAGTTTAATATAACTAACAGTCTTTCCTGGAAGGTAGGTGGTCGCACCTCTTCGTGTACTTTGAATGCCTAGTGTGGACAAACCCCCTGCTACATGCCACGTCGTTTGCGGGGCATCATACAGATGTAGATAAGAGGTATTCTGAATGTTAAAGGTAGCTTCATGACGGTCCCTAACGGTTCTATCTTACGCTACATATCGCGCGACCGAATAATAGGTTCTCCTATACCATTTCCTTCTTCAGTTATTCGTACCTTCTGCCTGTTTTCATCCTCTACCCCGCTTACCCAACATTCTCCCTTCTATTGCTGCCTTTAGCATCCCACACTACTTTTCATTATTTACTGCCCGCACTTCCTCTGCCTTCTTGAAGTTTCACCTTCAACTTCAGTTTTTTGGTACCCTGCAAGCCACCGCTAAGGTGTGTGGCGGGGGGTGAATTCGCACCTTACTAATTTCGAACCTAATATTTCTAGCCCTACCGAGGTCGGACAGTGTCATTACAATCCCTTATTGTTCGTGGACAAAATGGCATCTTAAATTTTTCTTTTCTACACCTAATCTCTCTTTTTTATGACATGATCTGGCCTACCATAGTATGATTGGGGTAATAATACATTTTCAACATCATCGCCAAAGAGACCATCGCTAAAGATCCAATTTATGCAGTAAATTAAATCTGTTATTTCACCTTCGCTCCGTGAGTGTTTCCCAGCCTAATAATAATCCTCTAATAATTGTTAATACACTGCTCATTTTATCAACCTCATTCTCTCTCCACCCGTACCCGGACTCTTGTAATTCATATTCTGTCCAACCTATTTTCTCAATTTCAAATTTGTTTCAACTAGGACTGTTCATTCCAATTTAAAGTGGACATTTTAACTATGGGAATTAAGGAAGTATATATTAATCAACTGCAAAGTAGTCAATCTATGGTTTTCCTCTTTGTTGCTTGTACTATAACGAATATGGAAATTAAAACTTTACAAAAGAGATAAAAGTTTTCTGCTGCAAAATCATTGAAACTCCGTCTACGACATCGGAGTCGACATCTAAAATTTCCTTTACTTCTGCTTCGATAGGCATCGTGGTCATTTTGAGGTAAGAACAAATTCCCGAGAGCTATTTTGAATGCTTATTTGGGTGTTATGGTTGTTTGAATCTAAAATTGCATAATCATCGTGAAAAGCAGAAGATAAAAAGAAATACATTATTATATATGCTGTCTGGAAAAGCAGTAATTTGAATTTAAGAAATATACATATTTTTAGATTCGAGAAACCGTTACTCCCATAACTGTTATTCAAAATGGGGATCGTGTTCGGAGGAAGTTTGGTTACTCCAAATGACCGCATTCACCCCTTAAATCCCCGCATTCACCTTTACTCATGAAACACGAAGTATGTCTGGAATGAAAAATAAGTAGGGCACATGAATAGAGTGCGGGTACCTAGGTTACCATTTCGTCCACCCAGGGTACGCCTCTAGCTACTCCATGCGTGTCCTTTTCTTTATACTCCGTTCTTTGACCAATTTTTTCGTATCTCTTTGATTATTTCCGTCGAGAAATTAATGTCCCTTTTCCAAAGAATTCTATGCCGTGTCGTGCGGCTGGAGATTTTCCGGCTAAGGCCTAGCTGACGAAAAGGCGTGGCTAAAAACAAAAATTTTAGCTTCGACTGGGATTGTAAGACCCTTTTTATCTGAAACACGCTAAGTTTTTAAGGACGTTATTTTGTGAATGAAGATTTTTCTCGCATTAGGTGAGTTCATCTAGTGGTTAATTGAATAAGAGAATAGGTACATTGGCGTAAATATTAAGAGAGATGAGGTTACTTAGTACAACGCTCAATACTTTTCAGTTAAATTCTCAAATTATTTTCAAATAATGAATAGTTGAGGAGCAAAGAGAGATCTCCATATAATTTACACCCGCTCTTCAATGCGAATGCATGGATGGAGATTAGAACGAGTAAAGAAGGAAGTAAGCGTTTAAAATGCGATTTTATTAACCAACAATGCACGTTAAACGGTGAAAATGGATGAATATGCAATGAATAGGTGTCATACTTGAGTGGCTGGCGCAACCCTGTATCGCCATTATTTCCTTATCTCACTCCATTGAGAGTCAATTGGTCCGTTCGTTTCAATTGTTCCTAATTGGTCGAGGAGAAAGAAGATAGCTAGTGCCGTAAAAGTGAACATTTTTCTCCTCTGGACTTGACGTGATGGGAAGGAGGCAAATCGAAAACAAATGAGGCATTCACGGAGAGGGCAGATAGCTGGACGGAGTTTGCTTATCCCGATATTTTATGCCATCATTCGGTCCGGTATAAACTATGGAATTTAAGTGGGCAAGGGGAAGGGCAACCGAAGAGACCACCGCCACCATATTATCCCTTCGCTGAGTGCCAACAACGCGCCGGGCCCATCATCGTTACCCCTGCTCCGGCGAGCCTTCGTGGTCGCCATCGCTATTATCACTTGGACCATTCCGTGGGCATCATCGGGTTGCTGGACTGGCTCTTCTCTCGGATCGTTCCCATCGATTCCATTGCTTTCCTCTCCAACCCTCGAAAAATCCATCGGCCGCGTGTATCTGTTCAGATAAGTGAAGCGGCGTGTGGGGACACGAGTGTGTTCAGCTTATTCGATGACGTAATCAAGTAATTTGTGTGTGTGTGTGTGTGTGGGGTGCATCGGAAATCTATTGATGGTTCTTCCTGCTCCTGCCATACTCACTGCTGCCTCTAAATGAGAACCGTCGGCGCCTTCCTTGAGGCTTCAAGGCATACGGCAGCTGGGAGACTAGAGTGGGGGGGGGGGAGTGTGGCAGACGGAACAGTGCAGGGTTTAGTTATAAATATTCGAGGTGGGAATGAGGTCAAAATTTGTATGTTTCACTTATATAATCCATTTCGAATGTAAAATGAAGTATAAATGATATGGAATATGGATGAAATGGCATATGAAATGAAAAATGGACGGTTAAAAAAAAGGCAAGATACAGAGAAGAGGATAAATGTGAACTTCTATAGTTTTAACACAGCTGTTTTGCTCAATATTCCAGGCTCTTCAAAAAACAATGATCATTTTTAGCTATCGTGAGAGTGTTATGCTGTAGAATGTAATATTTTGTATTGTTAAGCTACGTAAGTAGTTGACACGGTGACGGTTTTATTCAAAAGTTAGGAAGTATAATCAGAGCTTCACTTAAAATATGACCTCACCTCTAGGTTTTACCTGGCTCGAAGATTTGAATGGAAATTGAATAGTAATATAGCGAAGTAAAAAATATTGAGGACTTTGCGAAAGAGAGGAATCCGTGCGCACAAGGGTAATTTTAACTTCAACATCCATTCTGATAAAATATACACTTTGGAAAACATCTCCATGCCAGAGAGCGTACCTATCCTAGTTGATCTAGTCATCAGACACGTAGACGCCGTAAACATTATCTTTAATTTCATAGTCAAGTTAATCGGGGAACGCTGAAATGCCTTAAAAAATACTATCTACGGAGAAAAATTACTTTGAATAATGAGTGGAATTTATTTATCCACATGTACGTATTCCACCTTCTTTCCAGAACATTTTTTACTCAAATTATTACTTTTATATATTTACTCAAATTAATTTTTATCTTTGAGCCAGTTGATGTACTGATTGCAAATAAAGGGAAGCAACTCAATATAGTTTGAATCCAAACATGGCCACCGGAATATTCACAGATAACTTTATTTGCCGGACAGAATAAAGTAACTTACACTAACGAAGCATCCTCGAGGCTTTAGCGTAATTATTATCGTTACGAAGGATCTGTCAGTCAAGCTAGTTTTTTTATCACTCCAGGGACTAAAGACTTCTGCACGTCTATGCTTCCTAGCACGAATGTACATCCCTAACGTCCTGCATCACAATAAACCTATTTTCAACTCCAATGATTTTTTAACTTCCTTCGTCTCTTCTAAAATAAATATTTTCCTTAATATTTCGCGACTGCCCAACACCCTCACCTCTATCTCAGTCTTCAATTATTGCGTATCAGTGCTCATTCCCTCACCTCCTGATAGCTTCTCTGCTTTATATCCTGCTTAATTTGTACTACCTGCTTATGTATACACAGTGTGTATACACTACATATTACACACACCCATAAAGACCCAAATGTGGAAACATACGGGAACAGTCTCTGAACACCATATCATGGCCAAAGAATTGGGGCACTTGATTGTATGACCCCCCACAGACTTCAGCGATGATTGCATTTCCTCTGGACCTTAATTGGGAGAGCCCGGCAAGTCAAAGGTGCGTGGTTCAAGTCCCAGCCATGTTTGGAATCTCAATCCATCTACTTTCCCCTCTAGCCATGTGATTTTCTTTTTCTTTTCAATATGCAAGTGAAGAAAATGTTAAGTTATAGTTAGTTGGAGGTAGGAAAGAAAGTAGGTGGGAAATTTATTACATCAGATCTATTTTCGGATGATCAACCTTTAGTCAGCCAAGCGTTTTACAGGCTGTATATCATTGCCTGTATATCACTGATGAGCGCATTAAGGAATTAGTGTGAAGGTTATAGCATGAAAATTGTTTCAAAGGATACAATTTTGTTTTGAGTAGAAGTTAGGCCAATTTAAATTTTAAAAATGGAAGGAAAAACTTAAGCAGTTGTGCTACCTCGGAAGTGTTTTGTATCAAGATATTCTTGTTATATCCTTAAGAATATCCTTATTATTTTACAATGGTGGTTATGAAGATAGGGAAGTATTCCGCCTTTAGATACAGTATCACATGAAGTTGACATAAACTTCAATGTTTGAAATATGTTGCATTATTATTTTTTAAACATTTAATCGAAATGTTATTTTGTTTCTAAAAGCCTCTAGTGAAATCATCCTTGCCGTAGGCCCTCAGTGGTGTCTTGTAGGGTACCAGGCAGGTGTGGATGCATGTAGATGCAGGCGGGTTACGGAAGACATATTGCTTATGGAAAAAATTGGAAGAAGGTAAGAGGAGTGAATTCTGGATATACTGAGGGACAGTAGAAATGCCGAAAGCGGTAATATAGAAGGGAGAATGCCGGGAAATCGAGGCAAGGGAGGTAGCACGAGGGTCAATTGGAATGGAGTTAAGGAGGGTATGCACGTCCACAGATGGAGTAACTATAATCTTTAGTGTCGGGTTTAAGGGCATTTTATGTCACATTAGTCAGTGCATAGGAGCACAGTAGTGTGTGTGGCCCATGGAAAACCGACGGACAACGGCTGTGTTAAATGGTCATCACATTAAACTGACCGATCACTTTTTAAGGTAGTTTGGGAATCGGCGTTCCCATGATTCCCGATTGCGACATATCAGATATAATTCCGTTGACCAAGGAAAGGCGTTCTTCAATATTTTCCTCGTTCATCAGGGTGGAGGGGGAAGATTAAATTGCGGCAGGCATAGTTTGGGGAGTGCCGTGGGGTGGGGGGGGGGCGGGCCACTTCACCCTCCCCAGATATTCCTGGCCACTCGAGGCATTTCTGTTGCGTTGCTTCATTCACTGATTAGACTGCGCGAGGCGGGATTCATCGTTCTCCCACCCGGCAGTTCTTTATTTAGGTTCCTAAAACAAGCAAAACGCAGAGTATAAAGAAAAAAATATCACCAAACATCCCCACGTGAGTGCCACACCAGAATTTAATTAAGCCAGCTTCTAATTTCCGAGAGTTATTGCATATATACGTGTGTGTGTATATATATATATATATATATTTATATATATATATATATATATATATATATATATATATATATATATACTCATATATACAGAAACATATATAAGGAAAAGGGATAGGAACACGTATAAAGGACGAACACAATAGAGGTGGGGAAGGCGGAATCGAACGGATCACAAGAGTAAAAATATCTCCTCAACCGGGACTCGAACACCGGATCTTTCCACTTGCCGGGCGGATGCTCTTAACCACTTGAGCTATCGAGGATAGTCAATTTACCCTGCCCGGCAAGTGGAAAGATCCGGTGTTCGAGTCCCGGTTGAGGAGATATTTTTACTCTTGTGATCCGTTCGATTCCGCCTTCCCCACCTCTATTGTGTTCGTCCTTTATACGTGTTCCTATCCCTTTTCCTTATATATGTTTCTGTATATATGAGTATTTATTCGCCGTTTGGCGGGATTTCGTGTTTGATATATATATATATATATATATATATATATATATATATATATATATATATATATATATATATATATATATATTTTGGAGCTCGATATATCTTAATTTAATGAAGTTTTTTTTTCATTCTTATCCGGGTGACTGGTATTAATTTTTGTAAATTTCCAGTTGCCTTAGTTTCATGTGCTCTCAAAAATATCGATTAAATAAGATCTGGGGTGGTGTGTGTGACTGAAAAATTACTTAGTCAATTCTCCTTCTCGGAAGTTTTATCCCAATATCCATGGCACCTTGCGTGAAACATTAGCATTTTTGTTATTCTTTTATTAGCATTTTTAACATTTTAATGACATCACTTTATTATTTAAACCAGTGCCTGTCATTGCTGATTCCAAGCTGGGCTTACTTGTCTAATCAATCATTTTATTTCATTTGTTCTGTGAAAATAAGATCACTTCGCCAGATGTTTTTCAATCCTATCAAATTGTCATTAAGGTCTAAATCACACTGGTATTGAGTTTTTGTGAAGAAATGTTAGTGTAAGCAAAATTTTTTTTTGAAATCTTATTTTAATGTATTATTTTTACGGAAACGTATGAATTGCCTCAAGAAGAAGAGTTGAAGATGTTTTTACTTGGTCAATACGTTGTAGTTAAATAGTTTCCGAGCAAAAGTGCTGTAAAACCTTTGTCTATTAATTCGAAGAATTATGAGAGACGCCACGTAGCAATATCTTTAACAGAGTTATCCGCTATTGTGCATTAAAATTCGGGAATTTCAAACTGCAAAAATCATTCGGGACTCTGAACCTGATTACCCTCGTCGGTTTTCGCCCGAGTGCGTGAAGGAATTAGCTGTTGAGGCGTTCTCATACTCTGTGCTTTCAACAAAATTCGAGGGTCCCGGGTTCAAATCCCGTTCAGGGCATTTAATTCTTTTTTACACAGTGAAATTTGTTTACACTAAATTTTTTAACGCTGTGAAACCCAAATTAATTTTGTAAGTCAGTGGGTCTGGGAGAAAAGTATTGTATTTAGAGGTTGAGGTGGGGATTTGGTCTTTCTTGTCCCCCGTGGCTACCCTACTGAGTATTCAAGTGCATAACCTGCTTATACAAGTAGACCCAATGTTCCCGGTCTTTTCACCCGCTAAGCGGCCGTCTCTCTCTACTCCCTCGGAATACAATACGAAACATAAATCGAATCTTCAAACCTTAAGTTGAGCGAGAAAATTAATTTTGGCCCTTCGATAAATAATCGGCTTAAAACTGACTGGAAAAAATCATTTATTTATTTCTAAAGGTTGTTTTAATTTACTTCAGATTGGGAAAATTTTGGTGCAAGAAAAAATAGGGCTTACTGTAAATCCAATGCAGGTATTCCTTTTTTTGCCTTTTTTAATCATTTGTTTTTTAGATCGAATCATGAAAATTGAATGAAAATGCAACTATTTAATTTGATTTTCTCATAATGTCCATATTTTTCATAAGCCTTACGAAAAATTGAGTGAGCTATTTTCAGTTTCGATTTGATGTTATATATGCCATACTTATATATTTTTAAAATAAATATAATGATAAAGTGTTTGTTAGCTAATTATACGGGATTGTTTTATTTCTATTTTTAAAGATTCGTTATTGGTATTTTTTTAAACAATGCATATTGATTTAAAAACCATTTAATAGTCTTCTATTTCTCTTTCTTTCCTATTTCCCGTCTTATTTGAGAAGATATATTTTCATTTTACTCGTAGAATAATGAGATAATGTTCCGTCACGATCATGGTTTGCCATACTTTAAAATCTACAGCATTAATTGGTGTAAAAATAGATCATAATCCGCTCTCTATACGTGTTTCCTTCTTCCGTGAGGTAATATCGTCTATAACATTTGGATGAGGCAATGTCCGTGGAATGCGTAAAAATTTAGATTTCTTTCCGGCAGCAAATTTATACGCATAGAAATAATGTTTGCTGGAAATTCCGGCTTTTTCTCTCGCAATTTAGACAGTATTTTGATGGCTGAACAAAAAACTTTCCAATACGGGAGTTTAAAATTGAAATTTTGAAAGATTAACTTTATTCAGAGAATTTGAAAAATAATTCTGTGGGATCAACTTCCACATTTTAATCAAACTCTTTTTTTGTTTTTTTAAACTCCCGAATCTGCTTTGATGAATTCTAAAATAATCGGCTTACATTTGTCGCTCGACTTTAATGAAGAATGCTTAATAACTAAGCATCTGATTATAGCTTATCAAAAAAAGGCACTTTGTAGCATCGCGTCTTTCGCAAGAAACTATCTTTGATATATTTTGGATATTTGAGAGTGATGGCTATGTAAAAACTCAAATGGCTTCAACGATTCCAAAAATATGTGTAGAACGGGCAGTAATAAGATACTGCTGGCACTAATTTAAAAAGTATAGCCGACAATACGTGTATATTTCACATATATATCGTTCACGGAAATAGAGAAAAGGTTTTTTTCCCAAAAAAATGGGAATATATCATGAATACTAAAGTAGTATTTCACAAACAGGAGCAGGGGAAAAGTTTACCTGTATCGGAGGTATTCTGGACCATAGTGGTTCAGACGTAGGACAAAGGTTTGTGTTAGGCAAAGAGGTTTTCACAGGAAGTTGAGGATTGATGACAGGGACGCTGAGTAAGGATGTTGAGAAAAAGCTAGTTAAAACTTTGACATGGAGCGTAGTTATGTAAGCCTCGGAAACATGGTCATTGGAGCAGGATGAGAGGCGTAGATTGAATTCTTTTGAAATGTGGGTTTGACAAATGATGGAAAAGGTGAAGTAGATAAATAGGAAAACAAACGAGGAGGTGCTAGGCACGGTGGGTGAGGAGAGGGGATTGCTGGTAGAAATCATGAAGAGGCAGGAAAAGTGAATGAAGGGCGTAATGATCGGATGTGGGATGTTGGAAACTGAGGTTGAGGGAATATCTAAATCGACAATTCAAATCCAAAAATAATGTTAGGAAAACGAGGAGGGGGTGTGAATATTCGTTGGACCATATAAAGGGAGAAGGAAGCATAGAAGTTGAAGTGGGGCTTATTTTACTATTGGGGGTCAGGTTCTATTTCTTGTTAGAAAAATTTCGCTGCACCGTTCGTTAGCTTGTGTCCATTCTATGTCGACCTTAACCATTAGATTACCGAAAATACTCGGTGAAATCTGACGGTTCGTAACGAGTCGTAAGAGTTATTTTTCATCATTAGGATCAAGAGCATTTGGTCCTAGGCCATATCGTGCTTAAGTAATGGCAATGACCAATTGGCTAATATGGCCAACTTTGGTGATATACAGATGTAACTATCGCTGCAGAAGAAAATTAAGGTTGAAGCAAGTTATAAAACTTTCTTTATCGGAGATCTTGATTTGACACCAATGATAAATGTCTAAGGTTAAGCTAAAAATTCTTGGTTTAATGATAATCATCCTATGCTAACTGTTAACGAATTGGGAGAAATGTAAGTGAATAAAAACGCTGCTGAGCTTGAGCCGCTGTTGCTGAGCCAATTGAAACACAGTTCACATAAATGAGACGGCATGTTATGTAATTTAACATAAAATAAGATCATTCAGGAACCATTGTACTTGTTACAAAAACAACAATTACGGTGAAGTTTAGGTGTTTTTTTGTATATTTGAGATTTCCCGCATTGCCATTTTAAGCACGATATATTGAATTCACTAAAGGGAAAGTCCATCAGAAATAAATTTTCTTTAATTTCAAGTACGTATTTTTAAATGAATACGCGAATATGCGCGAAACGGATTACATTGTAATGTCTATCATTTCATTTTCTGTCATGATATTTCTGCATCCGAAGGAAACTTCGAAAAATTTAAAAATTATTAATGATTTAGTTGTCGTCGGAAAATTGAGAAAAGGTATTGTATTGGAATACTCATACGTAATACGGGTGAGCACCATGTTGGAAGTTTGAATTCGCAAAAGGGCGCGATAGTATATAGTAAAAGGTAAATTTATTAGTAACTTGAACCAAGTGTTGTAGGAATTGTTCTAAAAGTTGAAATAATTCACTTCCGGTCAGTTATCTCAAAATCACAGACAAAATCGTTATTATTTGTAGGTTGGGATGTATTGGAAAGACGAGAGACTTAATGTTTAGGCAAGTACATATATTTTGAGTTTATCGCCGACATTAACGGTACATTACATTGCTAGTCGAGACCATGGAGATAATTTGGGGAATATTTTCTCCAGAATCGGAATTTCAGAACACAGCAGTTGAAAATTAATGAACGGGAAATTAACCAATGATTACTGCCATGGATGGTCTAAACCCCCTCAACCACACGACCTCGTAGAAGCTAGCAGGTTAGGATGACTATATTATTATTATTTGGTAGTCTACCGTTTAGAGCAAGGTTTGGATAGACCAAACGGTACAGCTACATTTCCCTTATCTCTCTTAATAAGATACAACTTTAGATCCCGCAATAAACTATGCCCTACTTCAACTCCAATTAATGTATACTTTCTTCCTCCCTTCATTCCATGCAACATATCTATCCTATTCCTGCCTCTTCCTCGCATGCCCAACACACTCCGTTTAAAAATCATAGTATTCTTCATTCCATCTCCAATCAAAATGCTCTTCACCTACTTTCCTGTCTCCTTTACACCTCTCCCTATAACTTTCTCTCCCATTTTTTTCCTTTCTATCAATTCCTCGTTGGTTTCTCTTTCCATCCATTTAATTATTCTAATTTACACCTAAATCTGAAAAGAGATTTCAATCCTTCTTCACACCCATATTCCCTTATTTATCCCTTAAGTAATTATTTTCCCTACTCTCTTTCCTTTTTTTGATGATCCTAAGGACAACTTTAGCTGCGTGGGATATCAAACTTATCGTCCTGAAGTCCTCACATGATGTAGCCTTTACCTTATTCGGAATAGGAATTAACACTGATCTCACAAAGTCTTCCAGCCAGATTCCTTCCTCATAGATACTACGAATCAGTCAATATAGTCTTCCTCCTACATTTTCCTAAGCATGTCAGTAGTTCCGCCGGAATATTATCTATCCTCACGGCCTTTGTACTACCCGTACTTTGAATATTGGGTCCAAAAAACTTCCAGCAAACAAGTAGTTAACTTTTTTACCTCCTCTAGTTTTGGAAGGCTTTTTATAGATTAACCTAGCCTTCCTCCTCCTCGAAAACCTCGTCAACTTCGTTCTTTATGTGTGGATCTTCATCCCGTAGCTATCGCGCTGGTTTTTCAATGTTCTCAGCAATGATTGTAACCCCTCTCCTGTTTCGTATCTCGATTCAATTTTTGGAAAAAAATTCATTCGAACGTGAAATATTTGAAATATTAATTTACATTCTCCAGATTGGTTTCTGTAGATACGCATTGTTTCCTGAAGGGACTAAACGCGTAATGGAACAGGAAAGACGATTTATTGCTCTTACTTCTTCGCCAAGTTAGCGGAAAAAATAAAATGAATCGTGAAATTTGGCATAATTTCCCATCAATTGATAAGAATTCTAATGGCTGTAGCATGATTGCACTCTAGGCTTCTTTGACGGGTGTGAATACAGATGATTATTTCGTTTAATGATAGTTCACTAATACAATTGTACAGTGGTACGGGTGTTACGTATTTTAATCTTAATTAGAACCCATTACTTAACCTTAATGTCGACCTATATTATTTTTGTATTCGCGTGTGTTTGGTTAATGAACTGACAATCTTTCAACACATGCATTGTTAACGAGGAAAGGGAATCACGGTTAATCCTAACAACGCTAAATTTGTTTGTTTTCCTAGCAATAACCACTTTATGGGTGGTATTTCACGAGACCACGAACCCTAATCGAATAATCAGCTAATGAAAAAAAAGAGGCCAGATAAACTTTTGTGTAAGTCAATGAAAAACAACAACACGAGTCCGCTTTCCGATAATTACTTAATTCCGTTCCGACCCAAATTGATAGTGACTGTGTCCCAGGATTGAGGTTCCTCATCATTTTTTATCCGAAACCAATTAATTGAAGTGAATAATCTTGGTTTCGGTCTTATTTTCGGAAGAATTCCAAATTGATTTCTCTCCAGTCCTTGTTTTGTTTGGAGATTTTCCTACCCGGGTCCAGCTCCCGCCCAAGTCCACATATCCAATTTTCTTCGTTCAGACTTCTTTCGTCCAGCCTCGGTGGTCAGCAGAGGATGCGCATTAATCGAACCGCATACGCCCCTAAACCTTCGCTTGTTCTAAATGGCGCCATGGTTTCTGGACCTAATCGATATATTATTCGCATTTTCAGCAATTCATAATTGAAAGGTGCGGACACTGAAATTGAATTTTCGTTTTATTACTTAATTTTAAATAGTTATTATCTCAATTTCAGAGCACTCGAAATGTTCTTCAAAAGGGTATGTATTTCTTAATCGTAGGATAATTCTAAATGGAAATTAATGATTAATTTTCATTTTACATATTTTTCTGAATTTCGCTCTGCTGCTCGAAAATAATCAACAATTAGGAAAGCTTAGTTTAATATTTTTGTAGGAGGAAATAAACTAGAGCAGGTGTTGCAGTTTATGTATATGGGCAATATTTTAGGGGAAAAGCGATTTAATATCGGTGGATTAGGTGAAAAATCGCGTTAGCTAAAGAATCATTAGCATGAAGAAGGAAGTTGATGACGGGTACATTACGTAAAAATGTGAAGAAAGTATCAGTAACGTCTTTGAAATGGAGCGTATTTCTATAACGATGTGAAACTTGGTGGTCTTTGAGGCAAGAGGATGAAGGAAGATTGGAGTCTTTTGAGTGACTGGTGAGCGTGCCGAGAATGGGGAAAATAATTTGGACAGGGAAGAAAGACAAACGCCAAGGTTTGAAATGAGTTGGGCGGAGAGAGAAAATTACCGGGGGTAATCCAAAAAAGGCGGAGAAAATGATTGGAGGAATTATTGAAAATTGGGATTAGTATGTTGGAAGCCGTAACTGGAGAGAGACGCTGGCTGAGATGGGAAGAGGAAGGAAGAGGGTTTCTAGAAAACAGAAAGGCAGGCAGAAGTAACGAAATGAGCAAATTAATAGGTATTTCCCACGATACTTAGAATTGAATACGGATTATCCGTCAGCCTACCTTTGAAATGGGTAGACTCCCTTGATGAATAAATTTCTTTTTATATCTGAAACCAGTTCAATTACAAAATATAAACTTTATCGTAGAGAGCATACTTGCGATCATCGACATCGCACAGGGCGTCAGGAACAGCTGCATCATGACGTAATTTAAACACTGTTTGGTCCTATCATACGTACCCTCTCTTGAATATTTTCCTTGTTTATTATTTACTACACTTTTCAAATGTTGTTACGTTAGTTTTTCCATTCCACTTATAAAATTTATTTTATGCATTCTATAAAATATTATTTTCTATATTCAATGAAAGTATTTTCTAGTATTCCTTTTACTATGAATAAATTGCGTACTCTTTCACATAACATTGCATTAATTCACTTTGCCTCGATTCTATTGATTTTTACTCTCTCAAATTTTTTTCTCATTTTATGATCAGACTTCAACTACATGTTCGAACTTTTGCCTCTGTGCGGTGCCCTTTAAATCATATTTCATCGTTGAATAAGTGAAACGAAAAAGTTTGATTTAAAAAGTGAGTTTAAAAAATCAAAATGTAGCTAGATTTTAAATATTAACGGTCCAAATGAATCTTTAATATTTTTTAAAATAAAATTTTTACATTTGCTTTTTGTAACAATTGTGAGCCGAATAATTTTTCTTTTTTTTTAGATCAGCCTGATGCGTCTTTTTTAAACTTCATTGAGGACGATTTTACGACAAGTACTACAATTTTGGAGCTAGGTTTAAAATATATAGTAAATAAAAATAATTAATTTCTGAATTAAACAGGATACAGATAAAAGTAGCTACTTTATTTATTACGAAATCGTAATATCATGGTTATTATATTTATTATTATTCTATATGAAATAATGGTTAACATTTGTTTGCCTCGTCCCAGCAACACACACCCTGACGTTGGGCTTTACAAAAAACCGTTCTTCAATTCTACATACTTCCTTACTCCCTTCCTTCCGTCTTACTTTCCGTCCCCTTCCTCGCTTGTCTAAATGCCCTCCCCTCTATCAGAATTTTCAGCATACTATTGCCAATTGTTCTTCATCCATTTTTTTTTGCCTCATTTTATTTTTTCCTCGGCCCCCATGCCTAGCACTTCCTTATTTGTTTTCCTTTCAGTCCACTTCAATTTTTTCATCTTCAACCCACCCATGCTTCAAGAGCTTCCAATCTACGCCTACAAGTCTGCTTCAATTGCCATGTTTCCGCGCAGTACAAAACCCCCAACCGTATTTAAGTATTGACGAGCCCTAAATTAACCTCCTATCTCATCGTTTCCGCCTCCAATTCCCTCCTCCTCGTGAAAGCTACTTTGCCTAATCCAATTCTTCTACCATTACACCCACATATTCTACCATTCTACACCCACAGCAGCGCACACACTCATGCAAAAATCCCTTCATCCAATACTCATGCAAACACATAAACCGCAAAACAACTAAAAAACTGCACCCCATGATGCAGCACGAAAGATATCCTACAACACGGAAGCCAGGACACAACAAGCAAGAAATTGAAACACCACATGAAAATGCACCACGAAACACTCTGCCCCCAAAGAGTCTTTAAAAGGCAGGGAATGCGACCCAACGTTGCAGGTAGCAGGAATTTCCCCCCGCGGAGAGGGACGAGGGATTGAAAGGGAAACTTAAAAACAGATGAACAGAACATGAATGAGGTCATTCGGGAAGAATGTGTTATTATAACAAAACACATAAGGTTAGTGGAAGAGCATGCATTTAAATACAACTAATTATTTTTTAGACGCTGAGGGTGGCAAGTGGAATTTTTGCTATCTATAACCCTGCAGTTGCTATCCCGTATTGTCCGTGGGAAGAAGGAGTCCTTGAGTCGGCTAGTTCTGGCATCTATTTCCCGAATTTTATATGCATGATCCAAGCGACTAATGTATGTAGGAGTACGAATAATTTGCGAGACCTCGGTGCTGAAACATGCGGATCTAAATTTATTTAATAATTTCAATCTTGCATTGAATCGTCTCTCAGCCAATGATTCCCACCCCAAATCCATGAGCATTTCGGTGACGCTTTGCGTTTTATCGTATGAATTTTTTACAAAACGGGCTGCCCGGCGTTGAACCTTCTCAATTTCCCGAATGAGACCTTTTTCACTCGGATCCCACACGCTGCATGCGTATTCTAAATGAGGCCTTACAAGAGCGTGGTAACAACGTTCCTTGACCTTCGAGTCACTTTTGCCGACAATGCGTCTAATTAATCCCAATTTTTTATATGCTTGACCGCAGACTTTACGTATGTGAGTCCCCCAAGTTAAGTCTTTGGTGAATGTGACACCTAGGTATTTTACCGTATCAACTACTGCTAGGTCACCTCCAGCTAATTTGTAAGCAAATCCCGTTGATCTTTTAAAGAAATTTACCACTGAACATTTATTATAATTTAGAGTCAATCCCCAGTTAGAACACCATTTAGTAATGCAACCTAAATCCTGCTCTAGAATAAAACGATCCTCATCCCCAGATATCTCCCGATAGATCACCGTGTCATCCGCGAACATCCTATTTTTACTTTTCACTTCGCGGTTCAAATCGTTAACAAAAATCAAGAAAAGCAACGGCCCGATCACACTTCCCTGAGGTACCCCCGACGTGACTCGAACGCTGTCGGAACTTTATTCGTAAATCGGCGATTTTCACGAATTTTTCGTTGATTTTCACCGTCAGTTCACCTGTCAAAATGCTAAGCCGACCACTGCGGTCGTCATCGTGAACATTGGTGCGGTCATTTTTATAATCTGGACACAACACTGCCTCACTCCACTTTCGCTCATTATTCCTTCTCCGTACACTTCACAAAGTTGCCTATGAATTATAATTTGCTCATGGTTTTTATGCCAGGTAAAACCTAATCACAGATCATACTGCACAACTCGCGGAATTTGCCATTGCAGCGCACAATTTAACAGCTTACGTCGTGCAAAGTAGAAGAACTACCTGCTCTACCTGCGCACTACCACAGCAGGATGCGCACTGAGTGTAGGGACGTTTAGAGACCAAGATGGTGGACCTAGCCCTACCCACCGCCAAGCTAGGCCGAAACGTAAGTAACTTCCTGGTCAGCCATCGTATGTCTGATTGCAGATATCATGTGGAAGTGGATTGGGCAGGCTCTCAAGAGTGGGGCCCAGTAGGGGTGCATGGGGCAGGGGCCCGTTTCGGATGTGGGAGGCGGAGGAAGGATATCCGGGGTGAGGATTGCGAAAAACGGTGGCGAGTGAGGGTGCGAGGAGAGGGGATGGGGGAGTGGGGATGAGAGGAAGACGCTCAAGGAGCAATTTGGGAGATTTAATCGCTCCAGTTTATTGGTACCATCGTCCCGGGACAAGCTCTCTCCTGATTCACCCAACCCCCTTCCTCCCACCCCCGCTGCACCCACCCTTCCGGCCCGCCTCTCTCCCTCTCGGCAGTTAATGCCATTGACTCGATTTTAATCGCCGGTAATAGGCTCGGTTTCCAGATGGATTCAAACCTCCGCAAAGGATTGAAGATTTCCTCTCATTCTCTCGATCCCACCCTACGCTACTGCCGTTTTTGAATCAGGCCGAATAAAAATTAGCGTCTGGATGAGTGAAAGTGGATAATTGGAAAAAAATTTGGAGGAAATCCGATGGGAGATAAAACAAAAGAGGGAATTAAGTGAGAGAATAGGGACTGATGCTCTCTGGGTACTCTCCGCGGAGAAAAAAGAAAATATTTCCTGCTGGTTTAAAATTGGAGGGAAATGGTGTAAAGTAGCCGTGTACCTACTCATTTTCTTGATTTTAACGTGCCTGCTGAACAAAAGTCTTAACAGTTAAAGTAAGATTTTATTGCACCGAGAGACTAAGTATCATTGTAGTTCTAAGCCACGTACCTCTGAACATTAAATAGCAACCCTTAAATTGCACACTACACTGAACAATTTTTAACTTCAATTTTATTTTCTATATTTTTTGTTTCTGTCTGAAATAACTAATATTTTATGTCTCCCACCAAGCTTACCTAACTCTTACCTAAAAGCTCCCACCTATCATAGTCTTCAATATTCCATTGCCTCTCAACATTCCCCGCACACATTTTCCCTTTTTTAATTTCTCCCAGAAGCCATCACTTTTAATGCCCATTGGATTTTTTTTCGGATCGAAAATCTAGAGTATTAGCTTTCCGATCCGAGGGACCGGGTTAGAACCCCGTTGGTGGCAAGATTTTCCAGTAGCAATATCCCTAGCACTACTTGAGTTGTAATTTGGAGAGCAACGCGTGTTGTGTATACCATCTGGGCCTTTCGCTACTAGAACTAAACTAACATCGACGCCAGGTTTCGCCGGCCTTCTTCCGCCATTCCCTTAAACATCATACCTTTACCAGATTACTCGTCTATCCCTAATGTAACAAATCACCTAATATGTCGGTCCCCTCCTCTAATAACTACTTCTACTCCGTTGGTAATAAACATATCCTGCGCCCATTTTTCTGACTTTTTAGAAGTATTTTCTTATTCTTCTCCACTCGCTCATGTTTCAAAAGGGTCTTTATTTTACCGAAAATGAAATGCTCATATTTTTTCACAAGTTTGTTCGTTATTTAATTTAAACACTCACATTTCTGGGACTAAAAGGTTAAGGCTACATCATGTGAGGACTACAGGACAATAAGTTTGATATCCCACGCAGCTAAAGTTGTTCTCAGGATCATAAATAAAAGGATAGAGAGTAGGGCAAATGATTACTTAGGGGATGAACAGTTTGGGTTTAGGAAGGGGAGAGGTACGCGTGATGCCATTACAGTAATGAGATTATTAATCGAGAGGAATATAGAACACAACCAGGAGGTATTTGCCTGTTTCGTAGATTTTGAAAAAGCGTTTGATAGAGTGAATTGGGAAAAACTAATGAGTATAACGCAGAAAATAGGAATAGATTGAAGGGAAAGGAGGCTAATCCGCAACCTGTACATGTCGCAGACTGCTCAGGTTCGAGTGGGGAACAAGGTGTCCGGTTGGGCAGAGTTAAGAAGAGATGTAAGGCAGAGTTGCCCATTATCACCGTTACTGTTCAACCTGTATGCAGAGGAAATGATTAAAGAGGCATGGGAAGAACTGGAGGTAGGAATGAAATTGGGCGGGGAATTCGTAAAATCAGTTAGGTTTGCTGATGACCAAGCTTTAGTTTGTCAGTCAGCCAAGGGGCTGCAAGCATTGCTGAGTGAATTGGAAATTCAGTGCGACAGGTATGGGATGAAAATCGATATTAATAAAACAAAGGCTATGCGATTTTCTAGAAAGAAAAAGGCTAAGCTTAACATTTAAGTAGGAGGGCAAAAACTAGAGCAGGTGGAAAATTTTACGTATCTCGGTAGTGTTTTGGACCAACACGGTCAAAGTAGTAGGGACGAAAGGAGAAGAATTGCGCTAGGCAAAGAGGCTTTCACAAGGAGGGAGTTGATGACGGGGACTTTGAGTAAGGATGTTAAGAAAAGACTCGTAAAAACTTTGATTTGGAGCGTAGTTATGTACGGTGCGGAAACGTGGTCATTGAAGCAGGAGGATAGACGTAGACTGGAGGCTTTTGAAATGTGGGTGTGGAGAAGAATGGAGAAGGTGAAATGGACAGAGAAGAAAACAAATGAGGAAGTACTTGAAATGGTGGGCGAGGACAGGGGTTTGTTGGGAGCAGGGGAGTTGGAGGCAGGAAAAGTGGATGAAGGGGGTTTTGACCGGCAGCGGGATGTTGAAGACTCTAATTGAGGGGAGAATGTTCGGCAAACGAGGAAAGGGAAGGAACAGGATAGGGATGTTGGACGGGATGAAGGGAGGAAGAAAGTACTCAGAGCTGAAGAGGGACCTGCTGTAAAGTAGGATGTCGTGTTTTGCTAGGGGTCACAAATTATTAAATTAGTAATTATGTCCATCCAAAAACCTACCTTACCCCGTAGATTACCTAATAAATAAAATTTCTGGGACTAAGGCCGTCGTTTTTTTAATGTGTGCAGTACCCATACGCGTCGTCGCGGATCATATCATGGGGCATTACCTATCTCTAAACGAGCAGAGGAGCTTGAAATAGACAAAACGTTCCAATAAATTTACAGCAGCCACACATCTGGTTTGCCACCGGGTATATAAGAACTTCAACAAAACAAATATAGCTCCAAATAATATATTTTAGCTAAACACCGAAGGAAAATACGTTTTGAAAACGCTTCTAAATCTAACGGCAGTTATACGAACACTTATTCATTATACGGTGTACCCATATAGGTGTTTTGTTAATAAATGTTACAATACGTATTTTAAGTTCAATTCAATCTTCCTATTCACTCGACGTTCCGAGGAAAATTTGGGTGCTCCAGGAACTGGAACGCAAGTCTTACGTGAAATGATAGAAACAGTCAATACTACCAAAATTTAAAGTAGGGAAGATGGATCCCTACTCTACATGTATACTATTTCATGTTTCAAAACAATTTTCACCGACAATGCCGCATAACAGTGCCAAGATAAAGGTAGGAGACCGGTAGAATGCCAAAAATAATGAAGCACGTAGTGATCTGCTCCGAGCGCAGAAATCACGACGTAAAAACAGTATTTAAAGTTTTCCTTACGCTATTTTATGCATAAATTATTTCTCTCTCAACATTAAATCTCCCTGTATCCTCCAGATTCGATTGATTTGAATGCACAATTTCTAAACCTCAGTCTCGTTTCATTATGTCAAAAACAAATTTCTGCTGTTGATCCATCCTGTGTTATACGTTTCGGTGGCAAATACGCCCTTATATTTCTAATTAAATCCACCAATTGGAACGTCTGGGACATATGGACCACTGCATGTTATTGATTCCAATCGGGAGAATGCTTTACGAGTGGAATGATTTGGAGACTGTTCTCTGACAGCTGCCAACCACGTGCACCGTTGGGAAATTCTGAAAAAAATAGAAAAAACTTTCCTTTGCCCCCACTGCCCAGCCCACCCCTCGCCGTTTCCCCGAGGTCCGTTCGGAGCAGCTTCCTACCCATTCTTCCCTCAACGTCTTTATCTAGCTCGGTGATATTAATGTCTCCGATTCAAATTCTCTTCGTTCATTTTCATAGTAAGAGCTCTTGTGTCTGGTCTCAATCCGCGTTCGATTCTATTTTCTTTGGCGGTTCTCTTTGGAGGCCCCGGGGCAAGTCGATCGGTTCCCACTCTCTCGGCTGTCTCGGATATTTCATAAAATAAAATATATATAACCGTCCTTAAAAAAATTACTTTGAACAAAAGCCCTTAATTTCGATTGTACTCGAGACATAATGTAACCATGCGTTTCTTAAAGGGAAATAAAATGATAATTTTAAACTTTACAGCAATTATGCTATAAACTCTGTATTGGTCTAAACTCTGAAGTTTTTATTCCGACCATCTCGCTAAAAACATCTTCATTGACCGCTGAATCCAAAGGTGAGTTGCCAGCAGTCCATTTTTTCATCTCCATAAATTATGCTCCGATTTATTGGTAAGCCCCTCCATTTGATGCCATCTTTATTTACACTTCTTATTTATCCTTGACCTTCATTCTGGTATTTTTCCTTCTTTTCATAATGTTTTACATGTCTTCATTAGTGATCTACAGTCCCGTGAGGATGTTGATTCTATATGGAATTTGTTTGATTACCGAATGAGATCGTATGAGCTGAAGAGGAGCTTTGATTTTTAAAACGTGATGATAATAATCTCAATTGCATACCTATGTTATTAGAAGAACTAGATTGGGAACGGAGCGATGCAGGAAGTTTGAACATCAGAATAAATCTCTTGCATGAAAAGAAAGCAGATTCCTTTTGCTACGTTAAAAACTCTCTGAATTCCCCCACCGTATTACGATACGAGCGATCATTGAAATGAGATTATAGAGATCAAATGTAGTTTCGACGTATATAAATAGTCATTTTTTTCGTGAGCGTTGAGGTATCAGAATAACTTCAAAATGTAGCATCAGAGAAAACATATTATTGCGGCAGCCTAGTAAGTTAACATTATTTTTTTCTAATTATTAATTTATGTGTCTACTTATTACCTAGCGGTTTAGAAAATCTATACCACAGCTATGGGATGAGAGTCAAAGTATGGAAAGCAATACTTCCGGATATATTCAACAGATTCCGGCGAGATGTAGTGGCAGTTTGTCATTATGAGAAAAACATAATTTACACTTTTCCACAGATTTATTTGAAACGCGTTGTACTTTACAATAAATATGTGGAAAAGTGCAAATTTGTTTCTCATAAAGCAATGGTTCTTCGATTTCCGAGAAAAATAAATAGTAAGCTTAATACGAGTATTAAAATCGGTGCTCTTAACCTTGAGTAGATGGGACATTTCAACTATTTCTAAAGTGTTCTGGACCAAAATGGTCAAAGTAGTAGGAACAAAAGGAGAAGAATTGGATTAAGCAAAGAAGCTTTCACAAGAAAGAGGGACTCGATGACAGGGACGTTGAGTAAGAATGTAAAGAAATAGAAAAGAATGTAAAAGGCTCGTCAAAACCTTGTTATGGAGCGTAGCTTTCTACGGCGCGGAAAAATGGTTACATTGGAAAAGTAGGTCATAGTTACCATGTTTTTTTTAAATCTATAATTTAAAATATAATCATGATAATTATCAATGAGCAATTAATACAAGAAGTACAGGGTATTCCATTGATCAAAAATATTTATGGTTTAACATTTATGAAACTTCGATAGATAGCATGGTTTTGTGCAGTGCGGAAACATGGTCATTGAAGTAGGATGATAGATGCAGATTGGAGGCTTTTGAAATGTGGGTGTGGAAAAGGATGGGGAAGGTGAAGTGGGCAAAAAGGAAAACAAACAAGGAAGTACAAGGTAGGGTGGGGGAGGTGAGGGGATTATTGGGGTAAATTCGAAGGAGACAGGAAAGATGGATGTAGAGCATTTGGATTGGCAATCGGATGTTGAAGACTATGACAGTAGGGAAGAATGTTTAGCAAACGAGGAAGGGGAAGGAATAGGATAAACATGTTGAACGGAATGAAGGGAGGAAGGATGTTTGCGGAATTGAAGAAAAGTTAAACTTTAGCTCAAGGTGTCTTGTTGTGCCTAGTTAGACACTTACTTGGGTAAGAAGTGTAGCCTTGTACAGTCTTTCCGTCAAATACCTACCTTAAACGGTCGACGGTCTAAGAGAAGTATTTTCATTGACAACTCGTCTGACGTAAGCAGATGAGTGTTTTACATTTAGGCACTGTAATACATGGGGCTGTTGTTAAAGCTATTTCCACTATTTGAATTATTTAATGTATTTATTGATATTAAAATTAAGCAGCATCACTTGGTTGTTGTATGCCTCGCGTGGTGGCATCCCCTGCCATTAATCTAGCTGTGTGTAAAGGGTAGGTGTAGTCGTAGCAATATACTATTTGGCCACCCGAATAGCCGATGTTCTAATCCTGTAGATGCCAGTAATCTTCACTGATATCTCGATCCCGACCCCTTGGTCCCATTCGCTAAGAGTGGGAGGAAGGTATTTCTCCACCCTCCCTCCATTCCCTGGTTATCCTATCACTACCAAATTGCTCTCACCTATCCCTAATGGTGCCAAGGATCTCAGTTGTCGGTCGTCTCTCAGTAGCCAGGAGTACCCTCTTGTACTACTCCCACCAACCTCGTGGTGTCTCATTGGGCGTATGGAAATGCACCCGTTCATTCGATCTTCAGAACCCGTTCCCAGCAACAGGTTCCAAATGCTTCCATTGCTATCTCTCCGAGCTTTCCATCGATCCACGTCTCAAATCCATGGATCGCCACACTCAACGGGAATGTTATCACCTCACTTCTTCACCTGCTTGCAAAGGTTTCTTCCTGGAGTACGGTAGTTGCCTCTTCTTCATAGGCATTTTCTTAGATGCTGACCCACTATGAGCTTACTAGCCTCTAGATCATCTTCCGTACCAACTAATGGCGCTTACGGGATGAGCAGAAGTGTTCATTTATTCCTATTCCTCCTCTTTATAGCATAACTTCTGCCTCCATCATCTCTACTCAGGGTGCCCGCTAAAAAATTTGCATTGAAAAATATTCTCACGATCAAATTCGTGTTTACGGTTCGCATTTTGATCTTTTTACTAATTTTTAAATCACTGGATGGCCGCTGGAAGAGCCAGACTGGTGGTTTCATTAACTGTGCCAGACTGCATAATTTTCCGCTCATTCGTGTTTGCACCTCGGGTTGTCGCTAACTTTTTCAGCTATCGCTGGCGAATAGTAAAATGAGAGAAATCCTATTGACGATAATAGAAGGGAAAAGCACACTTTTCCCGATATTTTGGTTGACAGTGGGGTCCATCGTTGGGGAAAACGCGTTGAGAGATCGACATCAGGATGACGTGAAGCAAGAATACTCCCCGCTGTGAAATGAGTGCTCGGATTCGATGGTGAGAGTGTGGGAGGTGAACAGGTTTAAATGGAATGGGAGAGTAAAAAGTGATCAAGTTTTCTTGACTATATTTTATGTGCATGGAATTTTTCAGTGCTAAGACCCAAAGATTCCAGGAAAAAAGTTAAACTGTTAATTTACTGCCGAGTTGATTGCTCATGATTCTCTGATCGGTGCAGATTTATGTATTATCTTTCGATAGCATCAAGTACGAAGTTATCCTTTTCCTTTTTTATCATTTATTCCTGCAATATTTTCTCATTTATCCATCACGGGAAAAATACCTCTCACTTCTTCGTCCGATTATCAGCACTAATCGAGGGAAATTTGGCTAATTAAGTATGAAAATTAGAATTAGACATTTGAATTCTCATTTCTTTTAATGTATCTTTTAGTTTCTTAATTTGCATGCACTATCAGCAAAAATAATCCAACTCTAACTGTGTGAAAAGAATACACCGTAAAATTATCTCAGTAATATTTTCTACTTTTGTGATCGCAAATTTTGCGTAGAGGAACATTTCTCGACTCGGTTGCCTCTTCCATCAAGCCTTGTAGTCTCGCCTAATTATGACTATTTTCTTATTAAAATTGTAGAGCATTACCTGAATTTTCAAATTTCTGATTGAGATCATTCTGTCAGAAACAAGTAAGGAGACTTTGAGAATTGGTGAATCCCCATTAATCTATCGCTAAATCACCGATTATTTCTTTCCTAGCGAGTCGTGGGCTATGTTTAACCTGTTGGAATTAGGCTTTTAAGGATATAGAGGCCGAACTATGTTGCTTCGTGTAGTTCTAATCCTAGGACGTTCGCGAGGTACTTCTTGTTACTTCATCACGTTCCTCTAAACCCACGATAAAATTCCCCATAAACTAGGATCACGAGTGTTACGGGATGATTCTACCTCTTAGCTGGGCAAGCCACAGGTCCGCACTCAAACTGCCAATTCCAGGAATTATTTTTTCCACCTGCAGTCTCACTCTAATTTTACCTCTGTTAAATGCTACGAAGTACTATTTGCTACGTAAAACAAATTAAAATGTACTTATGAGGAATCTATAGCGAAATACAGTGATTGAGATACAGGGTGTATGCGTTTAACGACAATCCTCTTTCATATCCATTTTTTATGGTGTGACGAAACCGTTGCAATTTCTTTGAAGGCTAGCTGAGTAAATTCTCAAATAATATATGTGCTACTTCGATATGAGTTTCGGTAACCATTATATTTCAGATGCTTCGTCGCGACAATTTATAACACTTCGTTGTCGACGCCCGTCTCACATATGGAATAAGACTATTTACTAAATAGATTTGCCATGATTTATTTTAGCTGTATTCTACCGGTTAAGAGTAGGTTTTCGATGGAACCTGGCACTAAAAACTTCACTACACTCGCAGGCATGGAACCTGGCTCTAAAAAACTACACTACACTCGTAGGCATCACTAGCAATGCGAAAAATTCTTGAACCACGTACTACATATGATAACTCATTCTTTAACGGAGCATACCTTCAACATATCTTAATTCCACTCAGAATGCCTATCATTTTACCTTTATTTCTCATCATTCTCCCTTCAATTGCAGTATCCAGCTACCCATTGCCTCTCATTATCTTCCGTATCCGCTTGTCCTGCCTTGTTCGGATTGCTCCCAACAGCCAACAGTTTCTCTTCCCCTACCCTGCCTAAAACTTTACCTTTGGTTTTCCTTCCCGTCAATGATATAATTTCCATTCTTCTCTACACTCGCGTTTCAAAAGTTTCCAAATGAGGCTTAGCTCTATGTTTATGTAATAACATCGGTTAATTAACTATTCTGGAACGAATAAAATAATATACACAATGTATGAATACAATAATACTCTTCTACTTCTGATACTTCAATTTAGTTGGAATTTAACATCTGCTATGCTTGTAAATGAATGACAAATATGTAAAATACAGGGGTAGTCTGAAAAGACTCCAACCTAACTCATAAACGGGGCATTTTTTTCACATTAATTGTAATTTTTCAAATTAGTCTTCTTTTAAATCTATACAATTTTTCTAGCGATGCTCTCTTTTTTTAACCCTTCCAAATAGTAGTATTTCACCGCAAAACCAATTTAGTGGTACATGCATGTGTGGGCGTATATGTTATACTGACAAGTAGTCACCAGGAGAAAGAAGTAGACAAACTGCACGGTCAACTAGAAGAAAAACTTGGAACGTGTCAGGAAGGAAGTCCCTTTGTAGTAGTGGGGAATTGAAACGCAGTGATGGGCGACGGGCGTGATGAGGAAGGAGTAAGAGAATGAGGTTTAGGAGTTTGTAATGATCACGGAGTAGTCGATCTTCATAAAAAGGGATGGCGGCTAGCACCTGGTTCTGACATCATCACAGACGTAGGTACACATTAAAGATGCTAAGCAAAACGAGTAGATACCAGTAGGATAACTTCCTGGTTCGACATAGATTTAGACATAGCGTCTTCAACTTACATGGCTTCCCGGGTGCGGATTTGAATCATTATTTCGCTGTCCTTAAAGGTTATCTGAACTTCAATAGAATTAGGATGAGTAGAAGAGTGTTAAAGGGGAATCTTGAAGATTTTAATCGGAGGAAAGTTTTAATAAACGCTTAATAATTATCTACATGAGAATACGGGGATGAAAACGGTTCGAGGATGGAGGTTGGAGCTCAAAAAGTGTATTAAAAGCTATGGGTCACAACAGAGTCTTTAAGAAGATGGGTGAAAGAATGTTTAAAAGAAAACTGTGAGATGACTGTGAGAGATGCAGAGAGGAAGATAATAAAATTTGTTGAAAACATAATGGGGTCAACGGGATGAGTTAGAGTGACCAGGTCGAGGATGTGGAATATTTTCTGTTGCAAAGAAAGGTAGAAGCACAATATTAGAAGATAAGACAATTTTTAGCGAGCACTATGCATGTCATAATAGATAAGGCAGAAAAGTTAATATTGATTTATTACAGAGTATTTATTATTAGAGTAGTTCGCAGTAGAGTTGAGACCTAATCTTTGGAGCAAGATAATTATCGTATCGTCGATTGAAGACTTATAAGATGTTGTTATAACGAGAATAATGGAGAAAATAGAAAGAGGAAGTTCTCATGATGCTTAAAAATAAATATTTTTAACAGTAGTCCAAAACTTACTTTTAGATTAGGAAATTGAATAAATATTTTTAAAACACTTACATGAAAACAGATATCAAAAAAGTCGAGAAGGGGATAAGAAACCTAGGGGATGAAAATATGAAGCTATATAATTCTGGAGGAACTAAGGGGAAGGATATTTGATGCAGGGAATGGATATCTACAATAAATAAAGATTCGGAATTTTTAATTTTGAAACCAAAGCTAATAACATTTCGAACGATCCATACAATTAACTTAAGAAGTTTTTAAATTTCAAAGTAAATTTGGCTCCGACATGTCAAGATAGCATTGATAAGATGCTCGCGGCAAATATCTTTGCTTCCACGAAGCAAAAGATCTAAGTCATGATATGCGGAAACATTGAATTCAATCTAGCAGCTAATTATATTACCCGAAAGAGTCCATTCCAATTGCGATCATAATTCAAATATTTTCCCCGCGGATGTTCCGGATGAATAGCTTCGAGCCTCAATCGCAAAATCGCTCGTCCGATTTAACATTTTTCGCCGGGGAGATAGAGCACTCGTATCGCTGGGGAAGGATAATTTTGAGAGGGAATAGGGAATTGCTGGATTGGAGCAGAGATCATAATGGGAGGTGAACTGAAATTATAATCCGAAGGGAGAGAGAGAAATTGGTTAGGAGGTCGGAGAAAGCATTGCGGCTTCGCCGAAAACGAAAATATCGCGTACGGAAATACATGAGCGGGAAGAAGGAGAGGTCAGAAATGCGGAAAATCTCATTATCCTCGTCTGGGGAAAGAATAGAGAGGGAGGATCGTCGAATAGCCCCAGAATGCGATCCGCCCTGTTACCATCATCCACCCCAATGCCCGTCTCCCTTTTCCCCTAATCAAATTACGCCCGCAGGGTAGGGGGCGCACCCCCCCCCCCTTTCTGCCCACCTCAGGGACGGGCCACATGGCTCCCGAAAGCGCAACCCGACGCCCTCGGTGCGCCCAGGCATGCGGTGTCCCCGATACGTGCGTGCTACGTCCTATCCCGGCCGTCACGGATCGTGAACGATTTCCATTTCCCTTGTCAGCGTGGCCGCTTAGTGGCCGATAGAGTAGGGCGGAGGAAGGGGGGCTTCATTATGCGAGCCCTCGCATGAATGAGGTCACAATTGCACGATTGAAGAATCACGATGGAAAGAGATGATTAGCCGAAAATGGTTTGCGCGTCAACTCGCGTGATTTTAGTGTAAAGGAGAGTGGGAAAAAGGAAAATGGGCGTGATAGAAACACAAACGAAGAAGTTCTAGGCATGGAGGGGGAAGAGGAAAGAGAGAGTTATTGAGAGGATTTCAAAAAACATTTCTATTTATGAAGTATGTTAAAAAAAGATGGGAAAAATTACATTGCGAGGAGAAGGGCATTTACGTTAGGTAAGAAAGATCTCACGAAGAAGATTGAGTTGATATCATAGATGGTTTCATGGTTAAGCGTTTAAATGTTAGTTGAAGCAATAATATAGAGCGCATCATTTTACAAAGCCGAAAATGGGTCATTGAGGCAAAAGGGTAGAGGCTCAGATCGAAGCTATTCTGGACTTTGATGTAGAAAAGGGTGAAAAAGTTAAAATGGGCGAAAAAGAAAACAAACAACAAAGTACTAGGTATTGTGGGAAGGAAAGGAATTTGTTGGGAGAAATCAAAAAGATTTAGGGAAGATGGACGTGAAGTGTTTTGATTGGCGGTGAAAATCCCTCCGCGGGGTTGGAAGGCAGAGTTAGACGAGTTGGAGACGGGGAAATAATGGATTTTTTTGTACAGAATGGAGTAATTGAAATGATTATATTTATGACGTTTTGTTACTATTTTTCACAGTGGCATTATGTGAAGCTTAGCAATGTAGCGTTGCGTTGAATCCATCAAAAGCCTACTTTGACGCGTGTACTACTTCTAAGGATAACTCTGCAATAGCAATAAGCTAGACATGGAAGGGATGCAGCGGGGAACTAAGTTAGTCTATTTGATTTTCATCAGAAAAAAACCTTAGTTACCCTCTTTATACTAAGAAATTTCTGGTTGCATGAAAGGATCAGGAGTATTCAATGAGTATATGAGTCGAAGATAAATGGTATGAAAACGGGAGTGATTAGACTCTAAAGGCAAAGAATTAAAAGTTCAATTGGATAGGATGTAGTCACTAAATTAGTGGAAATACCCAGATAATATGTGGTGAAAATTCTTTGTGAAAATGAATACAAGGACGTGAAGCAGATGCGTGTGAGAAAAATTTAGAGAAGGCTTGAGAAATTGAATCTAGCTTTGATTGGTTCTGACTTCGAGCGACTAGCTTATATGTGGGTCTCGCGGGCGCAATAGGGCATGTGAAGAGAGAGGAGAACAAAGGACATTTTGATGAATATTTTCGTGTGAATCGGCAAGAGTAAACTCTTTGAATAACATGGGAAAAGTGGATGGTGGAGATGTTGAGAGGTTCCAAATTGCAAAGGTGGTTCTTGTAGGAAAAAAATTGGCAAATAAAGGAGTAGTAGAAAGGCGTTGACACAGAGTGAGTAGAAATTCATACTCAAGGAGGCAAATTTATTGGGCCACAGATGCATTTCGGATGTTTTATTATGAATTTAACATCGGTATGTGATAGTTTTGAAATGCCTGCCACTAAAAGCGTTTCTATTTGTGAGAAACGACATCTTTTTAATTGCCAATTGATATTTTTTTTAGATATTTGACTACCCTACAAGCCACCGCTAGGGTGTGTGGCAGGAGGGGAATACACACCAGACTAATTTTGACCCGAATATATTTTTACCCCTACTGCCCTCGGGCAATATTCTGATCACTTATCGTTCGTTGGAAAAATTACATCTTAAATTTATCTGTTCTACACTAGATCTCTCTAATTTTACTGGCATGATCTCACCTACCGTAGTGCGATTGGGGAAATAACGCATTTTCAACATCACTGCTCAAGAGTCATACTTCCAATTTATGCAAGAGATTCAATATGTAATTTAACCTTCGCTTCGTGAGTGATCCTCCAATATTTTGGGTACGCTACTCAGTTTGTCATAACAGCGTTTTGCAGAACTAGCTCCTCTACGATGCACGCGATCTAATTCGGCAATCAATCCAACTTCGTGAGGATCCCATTTACTAACAGCATATTTTGAATGAGCGATAACCACTGAAAGATAAATTTCTCATATAACTTCTCATCACATTTGCCCAGTACTCTTCCAATAAACCCTTATTATTTGTTAGCTGGTCCACATATTCCCTGTGTGTCTTTCACCCAGGAGAGGTCGTGAGTGAGAGTAACGCCTAAGTGCTTGTTCGAGTCTAGACATTCCATTTCGGTGTTTCCGGTGCAATAGCAATCTGGAGGGAATTACTCTTTTTCCAAAAACTTCTGATAAAGCTGCTATGTCCTCAGGATTACGGATATCACGGTAAACCACTGCATCGTCAGCAAATAAATTTATCTTCCAAGTGACTACGGAGTCAATGTCGTTAAATTAAAGTAGTGATAAATGAGGTCCGATTTCACTTCCCTGGGGAACACCTGAAGTAACTTCTACTGCATTACTACTAACTCCATCTATCACTACTCTTTGTACCCGACCATTCAAAAAGTCTTTAATTTAACCCCGGAAAATTTTAACTATGCCATATGCTTCTAGCTTTGTAAGTAGTTTACTAAGAGGTACAGCGTCGATGGCTTTCTTAAAATAAAGAAAAATCGCGTCCACTGGAGTATTTCTCTCTCCTGAAGAAAGAATATGATGAACAAAAAGCGCAAATTGTGCCTCACAGGATCTACCTTTTCGGAAATCGTTCTTACAGATTTTTCATTAATAACTCCTGATTATCGAGGTGTCTCACGATCGAACTAGCAACTATATGTTCCATAACCTTGCGCGAAATGGATGTGAGGGAAATAGGTGTGTAATTGCTCGGTTCCTCCTTGTCTCCATTTTAAATATTGCTGAAACTTCAGCCGTTTTGCAATTTCTGGGACCCTTTTGATCTTCAAGCGGCTTCTTAAATAGTATTTCTATAAACGGTGCCATTTCCGACCGTGGATACTTAAATATACGAACGGGTATTTGATTGCGGCTGGAGGATTTAATAGACAATATTTTTCAGCTAACTTTCTGATCCATTATATGGGATTTCATTTTTTTAATTCTCCATAAAACTTTCCGCCCGATGATATCTGATTCATGTTAAATGAGCTATTGTTAGCACTGACCCTCCCTTAATTTAAAGCAACATAATTTGGCAAAAAAGAATTAAGAGATTCACTATTTGACCTGTCCGCCGGCCTACACTTTAATCTAAGAAAGCCCTGCAGCGGTCGAAAATCCTACCCGTTGTACATCTGGCTGCCTGAGACGTGTAGTGCACGCTAGAAAGGTTCAGGGGTTTCCTACACCATTGGATCCCCGGCCGAAGGTCGACGAAGGACGCGTCGTAATCCCTGCAGAAACCACGCAATCATTGATTGACGTCTTCCACTCGGCTCCAAACCAGAGGTGCACGATCAATCCTCGGTACTAGACTGCAGATCAAGAGTGTCACTTCAACCCACTCGACGCCACTCTCCCGCTTCACTGCCGAGTTCAAGTCCCTGAAAGATTTTAATTTTTAGACATCTTATCATGTGTTAATTTTAATTACAATAATAAAGATTAATATTAAAAAATCATTAATGGCTATACGAGTAAATATCGTGTAGCATAGAGGACTGGTGATCCAGAGATAGAGCGTTGGGCGTTGGACTACTGACCGAAGGGCCCAAGTTAAATTCCTGGGCATGTCTCTGGGCACACCGTTCTACATCTACATAATACCCCACAAGGGCACGTGGCGGGGGATGATAGGTCACAGACCATGCATGCAAAATCCCAATCATGTCACATCTACACACATCTTAGTTTGAACAGGCATTAGAAAAATATTAACCACACGAAAGAAAGTACCTATAGGTCACAATGTTCAATAGCAGGATACGTATATTCAAATGATGCTGTAGAACTGTTAAAAATATGGGTGTATAAACTAAAAAAATAACAATGCAACAGTTTCAGAGTGTAAAAATCATTCGCCTTGACTGGGATTCGAATCCAGATCCCTCAATATCCGGTCGAGTGCTTTAGCCACTTAAGCTACCGAGACGTCCTCTTAAACTCTGAAATTTTGGGGCTTTTAAAGGAACAAGATGTTGTGACGAAATACCGTACATACAATGTCACAGGCATTCGTAGTCGTGCGCAAGGCGCCACAGTTCACGAGGTTAAAGCCAACTTTGAACACTTATGGTGTTTTTATGGATATTGAGGGATCTGGGTTCGAATCCCAGTCAAGGCGAATGATTTTTACACTCTGAAACTGTTGCATTGTAATGCACATTAGCGGATGACTCCGTTAAAAGTTACTGTTGCGGCATCTCCCGCAGTTTCTTTGGAATTTAAAAAATAAACTTCAGGAAAGAACATACAGGATATGTACAAAATAGATAAACTGCCGATTCTAATTATCTCCAACGCGATTGCTGTCATGTCCATGTTTGATCTCTAATGGTACGAGGAAAAAACGGCAATTTAAATCTTTCCGTCGTACAATCTTCCTGATTTATATAATTTGTCCCTAACATCCTCTGATAAGTTTCCTAACTCAAATTTACGCAGTAATTTCAACCAATATTCCTACCAACGGTCATCAACTAGTGATTCTCATCCTGATTCTTCCAATAAAGTCGTGACACTGCTGCCTCGTTCATAACAACTTTCCACTAGCCATCAGCTTCAGCCGATCTGCGTGATTTTTCGAGGGCACCGAAACTTCCTGGGAAACCATAACCGGCACAAGGAAAGGAAGTGGCTCTCCGTATAACCCTGATACGCGAATATCACCCCCCCGTCGGGCTTAGTACTGGTACTATCACCTACCAAACCGAACTTCCGGTTGATGACTGTGTTTATTGTTTTATATTTTATGACTGCGCATAGATGGAGAAATAGTCAGGATTTAAAGCATAATAGTAACCTGTTTTCTAGCTATTACTTATTTTGTTTAAAAGTAACCTGTTTTTCAGTATTTTATTTCTTAACTTTTTACATATACGACTTAACAGGTGGATATTACACTTTTATGTTTGGCTTAAGCATGCGTGCCCAATAGGAATGTCAGCATCCTCTGGGCTTTTTATTTTCATGTCAGGCAAAATCATCTTCCACATTCAGCGTCCAATTGCCAAGTTCTGTATTTAACTAATACCCGCAAAATTGCGCTCACTTTTCGTTATCATCCCGACTTAAGGTGAGCAGTACGTACGCAGTGACTGCTAAACATTAATAATTCAGTCGATCCCGTGTGTTAAAGCTCTCACCACCACTTGCCACCCCTTCTTCATTTCGTGCCGCACCGGTCCCTTTTCCCACCCCATCCAGCACGGGGGGCAAGGTTTGGAGGACACGACACGTCTCGCATGCCCACATGGAGACGGAGGACACCCACTTGCTATACATCATCGCTTACCTATGCTGGCTTATTTGAGAATTGAGATCTTCGCAGCCCAGAATGGTTGACGTAGGCCCTCGCTATGGAACTCGTTTCATCACTCAAGTAAAATTCTACAGTGCTAAATAAAATAGAGTAGGTTATAAATTTAGGAAAAAGATCGGGCCTAGAGGGAAACTCCGGAATATTTTAATCTTAAGGAATGCCTAAGAAGAAGTCATAAAAATAGCAGACCATCTTTATGGCGTCTTCGAAGATGAGCGGCGGAGCCCTCCGTACATTATGCAAGGGAATAACTAGAGTCCGATGATAAGTGACTGCTTCTAACGTAAATTGGAACTCATTCCTTGCGCGTTCGAACTCTGTAACCCAATCTCTGTCAGATACAGTTGAAGAAATTTTGTTTCCCCGGAAAAGTAATATTTGAAGTGTCTTTCCGACTATACAGCTGACATTTCAAGTTTTTAATGGCTTGTTGGAGTAAGAAAGAGTACCTATCGACTGTCCATATCGGCGACTCCGGCATTTGCTTACTTTGCTGGAGGGATATGGGAGAAGGGGAGAAATATTATTTGGAAATAAATCATCACGGGTTATCCGCGCGAGGATTTAGCACCTCTACATACTATTCCGTTCCTCCCTAATCTCTTCATTCCCTCATAGCTTCGTGAGAACGGACATTTTCCACTCCTCGACAGTTCATCATTTGACCTTTCTCTTCCCCTACAATTCTTCCCCTCTATGGTTCCTTCGTTTATGGTTTTCAGTAAGCTATCGTGCCCCAGGATGTACACAGTTTTCCTCATCTTCTTTTCGATGGCCACTCCATTAATTTTCCTCCTCACCAACTCTTCAAAGCACTTCTTAATTTGCTTTCCTTCTGTACATTTTATTTTCAACATTCCTCAACAGCACCTCATATCCATTGCCTCAAATGTTCTTTCCTCTACTGCTCCCACTGTCCACGTGACACATCCGCGGAAAATAAGACTCCATATTCATGTTTTAATGAGTTATTTCCTTATGTCTACATTAGTGTTACTAGCAGTCGTTCACTGTTCTTTCTAATAGAAATCCTTCTTCGCCATTCCTATTCTGTTTACTACAATATAGAAATTACTAAACGAATAATGGGGATCGGGATGGTGCTATGGCTTTCGTACAGGATTCCCACCTCAGAGAGCTCGGGTTCAAATCCCGGCGGTGTTGAATATTTTCATCGGTATCCCGATCCCTACTTGAGGTGCTTTGTGGAGGGCACTCAGAGTGAGTATGCCGTCCGTCGGATGGGACGCTAAGCTGCGGACCCCTTGGCGCCATTCGTTAAGAGAAGGCTAATGCCGACGCCGGGTTTCTCTCCACCCTTCACCCCTCTCCTGTCTATCTCTAATGGCGCAAATGACCTCAGCTGTCGGTCGCCTCCCCTAAATACTACTACTATTAAACGAATAATGATGCGAAACGATCTTCCAAGGCAACTGAGACAAGGCCATCTGTTGCAATAACGTTCACTACTTTGCTCACAAACATGACATTTTCATTTTTTCTTCTTCTATCACACCATACTTTACTAACTCGGTCATGTTGCATAATCGTTCTAAAAATTGTGCTGAAGCCTGACATGCCCAAGATCCGATATTGATCTCTGTTGTAGTATTTACTCTCTGCAACCTCTCATTTCCAACGATGACTGGTAATACTTCTTCGCTTGTTTCCCTTTGAGCTAATTTTAAGTATTTTGGGTCAAAAGTAGTCTTAAGTCGTCATTACCCCCTGCCACCCCTAATTGTTCCCCAATACATACATGCATACATGCATGAACTCCCACAAAGTTGAGCCAGAAACAATCAAATATTTCCGTGCCTCATAAAACTACACTTTATTTCAATATTTTCACCATTTTTTTCTTTACTTCCTTACTTCTTGGCCCCATGCGATTAACCCCCG
The DNA here is from genome assembly GCF_022747635.1 of Hetaerina americana. NCBI lineage: Eukaryota > Metazoa > Arthropoda > Insecta > Odonata > Calopterygidae > Hetaerina > Hetaerina americana. Next base: position 77,758,174 of record NW_027287205.1, on the reverse strand, counting down.
CCTCTTTTCTAATGCCGGAACCCAAGAAAAACTACTGACACGCACTCTCCAAATCACTGACAACAAATTGGGCTAATCTAATATGAGATGATTAACCTCTTGAAGGGTCAGCTGTACTTGCAGGGCGTAATTCTGTCTCTAGCATCAACATCGCGTACGAAAGAGTTTGGCAGCCTCTGATATTGGCATTTTTAACTTTCCCGCCTTGTATTTGTCTCTGTGGCCCTGCCGCTAAGATACTCAAAGGTTTCAGACTAAGACGAGTGGAAATATATCCCTCGAATAAATCAGAGAAGTTATCCTAGGTCTTGAACTCCCACGCCTTCACATCACTTTCCAAATAATTTCGCACAACCCGAGCAATATTGTGACCTAAGGTTTAGGTGCTGCTTCTATGCACGATGTACTATGTAAAGGCTTTATAGTTATTCCACCAAGGTTAAATTATTCAGCCTACAGAAAATAGTATGGAGAGAACTAGCATGGAATTCTGTATTCAACTAAAACCGTAGAATAAATAAATGTGGCAGAAACTGAGCCGCAGAAATGTCGGCAGCAAGAAGATACCTGGGCCCAATTTCTCAATGGTGCAATTCGATTTGCAAGTCCTCTAAAAATTGGCTAAAACTTTTTGTTATACTATTTGGACACCTTGTAATGTGGAAAGGTATAAAGTGTTTAAACAATTATTCCTATCAGCAGAGTATTTTAGTGCAAATAACGAGGCTTTGCAAAAAGACTTATACCTTTGAGAAACAGGTCCCTAACGTAGTAGGACTTCGCTTGCATTATTTAAACCGTTTTCACCCTTCCAATACTTCGCTGCCTCGCACCGTTTGCCCAGGAGGGTTGTATTATGACCGCCAGGATTTCATTCTCAGCCCCTCCGTAATTATTTATCCCAAACATTTCCTTTCTACAAAAAATGAAAAGGTTTTCCTGTATAAAGGAATTATGATGTTTGACCTCGAAAACTTAGACTTATAATTATAATAAAATTCGTCAGATTCTTAACTGGTATCTTTGGGTTTCCTACATTGTAGCTTTCTTTATCTGGTACAGTGAGTTTTATCCATGATGAATTCCCACATATTTCATACTATTTGTTGTTTTAGTGGATTTTTAATACAATGGAGCTCTTACTTACGAAGGTGGTCCCATAAGTACCCGGCCTAGAGCTGGCAGTAGTTGTTTGAAAAATATCACTGTATTAGAAAGTATGCAATCTATAAAGCTTATGTTTCAAGTTTGAAGATGCCACGTTGTTTAGTATTTGTTCGGCAGACATCAATAGTGAACGTTTTCAGTGAATTTGTGAAAATGGAGAAAATTGGTCATCGTTATATGATACAATACTTATATTTGAAAGGCCTCAGCGCAACCAATGTAAATTCTGAACTGGATTCTACTCTGGGTGAGTCTGCCCCTTCGTTTACAACAGTAAAATATTGGGTAGCAGAGTTTAAACGAGTCCGTATGAGCGGTAAAGACGAGCATAGAGAAACGGTAAAGAAAATCTACAAGTGAAAATAGATGATCGTCGATTGAAAGTGCCCGAGCTAGGAGACATAATAGACATTTCTAAAAGTGCGGTACATCGCATATTAACTGAACATTTAGGCATGAGAAAGCCGTGTGCAAGATGGGCCACACTCGAGCAAAACTGATGTCGTAAAGATGTTTCAATTGATTGTTTAGCAAAGTTTCACAGCAAAAAAGCAGAATTTTTGCGCCATTTCATAACCATGGATGAAGCATGGGTGCATTACTTCACACCCGAGACAAAAGAACAACAAAACAATGGATTCAACAGGGAGAACCGCCTCCGAAGAGGGCGAAGACCGTTTCATCTGCAGGCAAGGTCATGGCGTTGGTTTTTTGAGATGTTTGGGGGATAATTTTCATCGACTAATTTGAAAAAGGAAAAACTATTAACGGCGAGTATCATGCGAATTTATTGCAACGTTTGAGCGAATAAATCAAGCAAAAGTGGCTAAGAAGAAAGTGTTGCTTTATCAAGACAATGCACCAGCTCACAAATCCGTTCGTGCAATGGCCAAAATTCATGAATTAAAGCTCGAATTGCTGCCTCATGCCTCACCCCATTTGCCAGGTTTAGCCCCCTCGGATTATTTTCTGTTCGCTAACTTAAAAAAATAGCTCGGTGGGCAAACATTTTCCAACCGTGAAGAAGTAATGTCGGCAGTTGATGGCTATTTGAGGAGCAAGACAGTTCTTATTATGAAAAGGATATAGAACTTATTGAACATTGCTGGGAAAAGTGTATATAGCTGAAAGGATATTATGTTGAAAAATAAATAAATTTTTTTCCAAAATATTTGTTTTCTTTATTGAGTCGGGTACTTCTAGGACCAACCTCGTAATTATCTTAGCGTCGATTGGAAACTTTTAAGATGCTGGTATAACGGAGTAAGGATAAGTTTGGCGGAGGGGAAGGCAAACGCTGAGAGACTACATAGAGTAGGCGAAGAAAGGTAGGCACCGATGAAAATACGAAAAAGGCAAAGAAAGTGTATGGAGAAAATATGAGACGGAATTGATATGCTGAGTGCCATAATGAAAGGAAGTAATTTGGGCAAGCGTGGCGGAGGAAGGGTGAGAGTGGGTTTTTAAGGCAGCATGATTGCAGGCAGTAGTTGCGAAGATGTGAATAAATAAATAATTGAGGGCAAAGAAAGAGGAGAAAGTTCTCATGATGTTTAAAAATAAATATTTGTTAGGAGTAGTCCAAAACTTACCTTTAGATTAGGATAATACCTTGAATATATATTTTCAAACCGTGAAGAAGTGATTTCAGCAGTAAATGGCTATTTTGAGGAGCAAGGCAGTTCTTATTATAAAAAGGGTATCGAAATTCAGCCCGGTTTTATTTAATAGTTAAAATAATTATATTTGATAAATTATAATCGATTAGCACATGCTGGAGATACTTTTAGACATGTGTTTGAAGAAAAACGACAATGGTAAAATGGACAAAATGGAAAATAAACGAAGTAAGTAAGGGGGAGAGAGATAATAATATTGTTGTTAATAATTCAAAGAGCGAAAGAAATTTGGACCTAGATCAGTCTTATTGGTAATGATATTTTGAAGGCTGAAGCAGCAGGGAAAGCGTTTGGAAGAGGGGGGAGGAAAAGGATAAGCATGTCGAACGGAATGGATGGAGGCAGATATTTATTGCAGATTTAAATAAAGGTTTATTGTAGCGTAGGGTGTCACAAGATGTCGTGCTTATTGAAGCCTCTGAATATGTGGTGTGTCCAGCCAAAACCTCCCTTAACTGGTAGACAACTATGACTAACAATCTATGATTAGAAAATATTTTTCAATGTAAGTAATGAGTCTATGAGGCTTCTGTGCTGGAAAATTCAGATTTTAATGTTAAAAACATCCAGGCGTCATTATTTCCTATTGTAGACTTTGACATATGTAATTTTTTCTTCGGGCATTGAATTAACCTAAGAAGCAAGTGTCACCGAGACTCTATGCATGCGAGGAAAAATCAGAAAAAATACTGCGCAAAGTAATTATAAATCTCCTTTTTGCGAAATGACAGTCCACGTGGAACTTTAAAAAATTTATAATTACGGCATATTGATATCAAGTTAAAATTCTAACGAACTTAATGTTATTTATTTCTTCTCTATTTCTCGGATGAAATGCCACCTATCTAGGTCGACATCCCTGCAACGCTGAAAGAAAGGAGCTCATTTTATCTTGTTTGCGTCCATAGCGTCAAGCCTCGTTTTAAAAAAATATACACGTTAAATTTGATCAATCTGCCAACGCCCTTGAGCTCAAAGCTAACTTTGTTTACGTAACGCTACGTAGGATACACTTTAGTTTTTCTATAAATCTGGAAACAAAATTTTCAAAGTTAGATCCTCCATTAATTAATCTTTGAAATCCTTGTATAAATAAAAATGTAGTCAATTAGAGAGGAGGCAGTGTTTGACTTATTTTAATAAAACAACAGGCAGCATAAAATGAGGTCGAAAACTTCTCAATTTTGCGTGATGTATATTATATAAGTGAAGCAAAGAAGAACAAATATTATGGATGATTTACTTTCTTGAGTCCGAAAATATCTGTTTTGTAAAAATATCCGTTTTATGAAAACATTTTAACTGGCTGCTAAATATAATAATCTTCCTTGTTCATAACACATCACATTTTGTCATCACAGTAAATTCTGTCCAATGATTATCTCTATAAGTTTTATTGAAATTCTTTGCATGAGTTCTATTACGCTAAAAATCATTTTTCCGTCCTAATTGATTCGTTTAGATATCTTACGTATTAACACCCATTTTTCCTGCTGTCACAATCCAAAGATATTCTTCAAAATTCACATAAAATCATTAGGAAAATGTTTTTTGATTTTGGGAATATCCGAATGATATGGCCATAATTATTCTTAGTTAGTCATTTGGGACTTCATTCCTTCGTAGAAATTAAAAATAAATGTTCGTCACGAAGGATAGCCTTTATTTACACCTCTAGTAAATACCCTGTATGTTTCAAACCCACGAGCATCCATTTGATATGTTATTAAACCGAAAAATTGTCTGCCCTTGTCTTTGTGAATGATTTCTTGTCAAAATTTAATTTATATCATTTTTAATGAATTACTCCCGTGCTCCATATTTGTTTAGGCTGCACTTGGAAGCGTTACGACTACAAAATATCTCATTTCTACATTTCATCATTTTTTATTATTATTATTACATAGTACCCTACAAACCACCGCTAGATTGTGGCAGGGGGTGATTACCCACCAGACTGATTTTGACCCAAAATACTTTTCACCTCTAGCGCGGTCGGGCGTTTTTCTGATCCCTTATCGTTCGTCAGAATAATGATAACTTCAGTATGTCTGCTCTACCCTTAATCTCTCTAATTTTTTATGATATCTCTCCTATGGAAGTATGATGGAGTAATCACACATTTTCAATATCATTGCTAAAGAGACATCCTTCCAATTTGTGCAGGATATTTATTTATCTGTAATTTAACCTTCGCTTCGTGAGTAATTCCCAGCCTAGCTCCTTTATACGAGAATTTAGCTTGATCGTATGTTCGATACGCTACTTATTTTATCATAACTACTAGCGGCATATTGTAAATAAGTTCTAACTAGCGAGTGATAACATTTCTCTTTAACCTTCTCATCACATTTACCCGGTACACTTTTTAGTAAATCCTATTTTATTGTCAGATTTTCCACATATTCCCCGCATATGTAAGTATATATATTCCCATTATGAGTCTGTCAGTTTTAATTTTACAGCTACTTTTGTACGCAATCGAAATTCAATTCTGTGCAGCATAAAATTCGACGTCGCCTCCCAAATAAATACATCCCAGTCACAGAATTTTGGCAGATTAAAATCAAAATAAATACCTATTTATCTGTCAATTTTTGCTGCAACTGAATTTTCAAATAGTTGAAAACTGAATGTACATGATTCACAGACAGAATGAGATATTTCGTATGCACGTACCTATCTGTTCAAAAATCATAGTTTCAATTTTTTTTATTTTTACTTATTTCAAATTCAAAAGGATAGGAAAAACATTGGAAGATAGCGATATGTTGAAGGCCGTAATAGAAGGGCGAATGTGGTTCAAGCGAGATAGTGGAAGAAAGAGAGCAGACTTTGTAAACAGCAAGAAGACAGGTAGATTTTACGAAGAAATATGGATTTTTCACGATACTCAGTAGAAAGATAAGTCGTCACGGACTATCCAAAGCCTACTTTTAAAACAGGTAACGTAATGATAAAAATAATATACATCAGTTGTTAATTGTATACAATACAATGGATCTCGTCAATATAAAAAACATAATTGTGCAAACAACATAGGTATATTAGTATATTAGGTACTTCAGCTCATAAGATCAGAGAGATATTCATCTGCTGAATATAAAGATTTAGACACTTGACATAAGAAGCACTGATCGAAATTTGGCAAGGCTAGCTATGCTTGCAGTTTCCCATGAATAATGAAATAGGATTGTTAGGATTTAGTTACCCTGCATTCATTTACCGATAGTAGTTTTTTTTGTGTTGTGATCATGAGTGTCACACCTTGTTGGGAATGCATGCGACTTATTTTTTTACCCAGTGCTTTTATTGATTATTTTTTACATATTTGGTTTTGTTTTTTATAAAATCTTATTGCATTCCATAAAATATCTTTCGCAGTTGGTTTAACGTTGCTTATTCTTCAATTTGTTTGCACTCACTGCTTGTCAATTTAAGTCAATTAGGTATTTTTTAAGGAGCAGATGCGGAATCTTTTACGTATAGTTGATCATCATTTTCCATTATAATTTTTAAAAGTTGGGAATTCTCGATCCCTTCCTCTTTCTATAGATTTTTTAGTCAAGAATGCCCATTATATGTGTTTTCTCGCAACTTGTGCTCAATTTATCGAATTTACATGGCATTATGATTATTTGCGTCGTGCAGCATTATCGTCAAATTTTCCATTTGAATAAGTTACATATTTTCGATAGAGTTTAAGTCAAAAAAATCTCCACAAATTAATGTCTAATCCCCACGAAATTACGTCATCTCATTCATATTTTTCCCTGGTTCCTTTATACGCATGTTTAATGGAGAGATTTCCCTCGAGAGGCGTCAATTTCATTCTTAATGAGAGTGTTAACGTGAAATCCGGGCGGGACTTCATCATTTCGGCAGTCACGATGGTGGCGTTATGATCTTGGGTTCCTCCGCCGGGGAGCTGAACATGTGGCGCCGTTCATTGGCGACGGCTGTTACCCATGGCAACCCAATCGAGTTCCTCTCCCCTACCCATCCCTCCCTCCCCCTCCCTCATCCCGAGCCCGCGCGTATTGGAATCCCTCTGGGCGCCCCATGAACACCGGGGGTAACTGATAGGGGTTTGAAGTGATGAGGGCGATCCGGGGCAATAACTTTCCCACAGGGTTCCCTCGAGTATAGTGCCTCTTTCCCAATACCCTTACGGTTATTTCCCCGGATGGTGTAAGGACAATCATTATTAATATGCATAATGAAGTGCCGCTACATTTTTCACGCCCCTCTCTTGGTGAAATTGCAGGACGGCCGTGAAGTTTCGAAAAAGCCGCGCTCAGCTAAGGGGTGCCAGAGAAAAATCAAAGGAATATAGTACTTTTTCAGCATTTGGCATTTTATTAGCATATTTATATTTTGTTCGTATTTTCATGACAATAGCGTACTAGCAAACCTGTTTGATCATTCTGCTCGTCTGAAAATTATTTTTAATCGGCCAAATCGTGGTAAGTGTTCCGTGATGGCGTACCACCTCTTAAGTCTGATCGCAGCAGTTGAAATCAAAATTCGAAAGGAAAAATTGGTATTTCAGCAAAAGTTACATGATTTCTGGGAGACTACTGGTCTTTCAGAGGAGGCCTCTTCGTTAAAACCCTCAGTCTACGCTTTGATTTTCACACCGTGGTTTTTTGTTTCAATGCGTATCCAAATCAAAATGCTGGAAATTACTTCCTTCCGCGCCTTTTGGTTGGCGAAACACGCACTTCGGTTTTTTAATTGTAGTGTGCTGATGTCTTCATTCGCACGAAAACAGAATACCATCGGTTTCTTAAGTGGTAGGGAAATTATTTTGCTCATAAGCAAAGGTTAAAATTGACGTAAAATCGCTAATTTCCTTCTCCGGTTGAAACCGAATATGCGAGAGAGGGAGAGCGTTCAATTGGCGTTTATGAACGACCCCTCGTATTTTATATATGTAATTGCTCCATCTTTATTTTCTCACTCTATTATTACTATGTGATAATTTCTTTCTATTCGCGTAGCTGTGCATACAAATTTCGAAAAGTTCTTTTTTTGTCGGGCTACAATTATATGTCATAAATTAATTCACCGACTTTAAGTTCTCCTAAGCCAAAGGTTCAACAGGAGTTGCTTTTTCAAATAAAAGTGATGAGTACTTGGCGCAAAAATTCTCGCATAAAACAAAAAAATGAATGATTATTTGTAGAAATTGGATAATTCTGACATACATTTATATTAATACTAATTTACTGATGAATACTGATGTATTCATTCCGCAGGAGTATCAAATATCGTCTGTGCAAGATGCTCGTTCATATTTAAGCAGTATTTTTTCCGCTGGTACAAAAATCCTATAATTTCCTACGCTATTTTATGTTTACAATGCAAAAATTTTGGAGTGTTAAAATCATTTACCTTGACTGGGATACCGGCCAAGGCGAATGATTTCTACTCTGAAATTGTTGTAATGTAATGCAAGGGATGACTCCGTCCAAATTTGCTGTCGGGGCGTTTCCCGCAGTTTCTTGGAACTATTCTATATTTATATTCAGTCTGTACCCTAATGTCATGGCAATTTGGTAATAATTTCATCTAGTTTTAATTCACGTTATAACGTCTCTCCATTACATAGCCGCCCTTCCTCTGGAAAATAACTAACGAGTGGTGTCCTTTAAAAATTTAGAGCCAAAAGACTCCCTTCCAAGTAGCCTTAGTCATCCTCACTCACCTTTAACTGGGTTTAACTCCGTTAATTAACTCATGGGTTGGCCCTTTAGACGGTTAAGAAATGTGCGCCGCAGTGAGGAGTTGGATTTAACCAGGGCATGGCATAGACTGCTGCTGGCGAGAACTCGGAGAGCATTAAAACTTGCCCAAGTAGGCCAAGATCTTCCTGGAATCTGACCAAAAACGCTCTCTTAATTTGGCATGTAATTTTGCTAACTAGGAGTTCCGTCTACTTGCCGCTAATGGAATAACTTATAAATCAAAATAGTGCGAATTTTTCCGTGGTGCATTTAATTGCTTGCAGAATGCTTTTATATCGACTTATAAATATGTATATATTTATTTTTACAATGTGATAATTTATTTCAATTCGCGTATTTGTGCATTAAAATTGCAAAAAAGTTTGTCAAATTTTTGCAATTTTTTGTCGGGTTACAATGTAAGTACAATTATTAGTTAATGCACCTATTTTAGACAGATTTTAAGTCCTCCTAACCCAGTGGTTATACGAAAAACGCGATTGAAATTTTACTTTGCCTGTTTCAAGGATTTTTCTTCTTCCAACTATTTATTTGCTTTATTCCTTCGTAATCAACTCATAATACGTAATCTGCAGGCTTTTTTTGCTTTATATTTCTTCTGATTTCTCTTTTCATTTTCATTACTCTCGTATTATACTTTAACCTATGTAGCCTTCCTAAGTTCCTCCATTTTATCCACAGTAATTCTCTCGAAGACCATACTTCTTTCTGTTGCTGCTTTCTGATGTGAGCGTGAATATTTTCTTTACGTTCTTTCCTTTAGTGTATTAGATGGAGTGCTTCCTCAGAAGCATTAAACTCGTCATATTAGCCATCAGATTCGTTGAAATCACATATTGAGGTATAAATCTGAATTCCATGTTGAATAGAGGTACGATGAATAGCCACAGCAAGAAGCCCGTAGTGTAGGCTTCGTTTTGAATCCATTCACCCCCTCTCCGTCTCTCCCGAATATTTAACCTTAAATCTCTTCACGATCGTCATTAACAGAGAAGACAATATAATAATGAAAATATCTATTTTCTTTTTCGATTTTAAAGTAAACATTACCCTGTAACACATGTTTCGCGGTTAAAATTCTACCGATTCAGTTTCTCTTCATTTTTATTCGATTGTATGAAAATTTTCCGACCTAACAAAATAAATTAGACATTTTCTTCAAATTTATTTTCAACGTAGTCTCCTTTTAAGTCGATACTTTTTTTACAGCGGTACTCTTAACTCCTTTTTAACCCTTTCAAATAATATTTGACGTCTTGGGCCAGATCTGGTGAATACGGTGAGTGGTCAACCAATTCGAAGTGCCATTCGTGAATTTTAACTATGGTGCCCCCCAAAGTGTGAGTATGTGTCTTGCATGTCCTCATGGAAATTTCTTCTTGATGAGGGAAAAAAAAGAAACTTTGCTTTTCCACTTCCGGTTCCTTTTTTACCCTCATCATGAAGGAATTGTATAAAGTTCAAACTGAAACTGTTACGTTTAAATTTCTTCTCCTTCAAATGCGGTCGTTTTTTTGCGATTTCTGCCTTCAGCTTGCCAAGTAATGAGGTGTATTACTCTCCCGTTATGATTTACCTTTTTGAAGGTTATCGATGAGCGAAATTCTATGACTATCCCAAAAACAGTTGCCATCACCTTCTCCGCCGATGGAACCATCTTAATCTTTTTCGGAGCTAGTTAACCCTTAGTAGTCCACAGTTTTCACTGTTCTTTCGCTTCATGAGGGCAGTGGTGGATCCAAGTTTCATTCACAGTTATGAATTGGCGAACAAAATCTGACTCACTTCTCTAAAACCGCTCCAACTTCCAACTTGGAAATGCTCACTCAAATGAGAGTTTGGTCCAAAGTGAGCCAACGTGGCACCCAACGCACGGATAGATCACGCAAATTCAATACTTCAGTCAATAGATGACGAACGTGTTCTTCCGATATGCCTATAGCCTCTGCTATCTCTATAACCTTAATTCGATGGTCTTTTTGTATCATGGTAAACTTTTTCGATGTTATCGGTGGTTGCGCAGTTTTTTGGTCTTCCCGAACGCTCATCATTAAGCAACCAAGCTGGTGCGGCCTCGTCAAAACTCACCTGCCCAAAATTTCACGGTCCTAAGCATGATAAGTTTTTCGCTTCTGACCTTCGGAGATAGAATGTCTTGATGAGTATGATGGTGATGATAGAAAAGTATGCTTGACATCATATTCGTTTTAAGGTTATCATTTTCACACTTCCAGACTCTTTAGCACCTGCTTATTTATTATAGTTTATCCTAGGCTTTCCTCTGAAATTCCTTCTCTCCATAATTACTTCAATTTTGGCATTCGTGGCTTAGGGTATGTCCAATCAATTCTCCTCTCACCACAAGGTTCTCTTGCCATCTACTCTTTGAAGGACTTCTTCGTTTTTAATTCTGTCCATTTTACTTATCAATATTCTTCTGTAACACTACATTTGAGGTGCTCTGTGGAGAGCACTTAGAGTGAGTATACCGTCCGTCGAATGGAACATTAACCTGTTGGCGCCTTTCGTTAAGAGTAGGCTAATGCCGACGCCGGGTTTCTCTCCACACTTCTTCTTCTATTCCCTTAATATCCTACCCCAACCGTACTGCTCAATCATCCCTTCTGGCTCCGATAACCTCTGCTGTCGGTCGCCTACCCGTAATAACTACTAATAGTCACATTCGTTGCTACGGAGACTTCTTCGATAGTTGCTACTTAGGTATGTTTTCATGAATCCATTCTCAGCCCATGCTATTTACCGTTATTAATTGCTACTTCTCTTAGCATTATGTTCGACTGAATTTATTTGATCACAGGAATCGATAGGCAACTAGTTTTGTCGAGAAAGAAATTATTTTTTTCTCTCACGGTTCACGGCAGCTAAGGGATGGTTAAATAGTAGCTCCTTCTCTCCCCCTGCTATTGACTGAGTCCGCATTTCGAGTCATATAGTATATAATGGTACGTATATCTTATAAATATATTTAATACGTATTATATTACCCATCTTCGTCAGTCTCAGTGATTTGACCCCCTCAGCCGCATTGAACTCGGCGGCTTCGAGCGCGCAAACAACACCGCAACCGGGATCCGAGCGTGACCGTTAAATCGATCACCTTGCACGGCTGCGATAATGCAAAATTGGCCCCTGGTTCGGCGTGTAAACTCCCACGGATCGGGAGTAATCGGAAGCGTGCGGTCGCGACCTTGGCGGCGCCAGGGCCGAGCGTGTCGGCGCAGTCTCACCCTGCGGAGAGGATTTGATCCACCACCCCTGGTTCTGAAAGGGGTGGGTTGAAATGAAGGAAGGGAGGAGAAGGAAGAGGATGGAGGAGGAGGGTGGTGGTGGAACGAGAGCAGGGTGTTGATAAGGAGACGGGTGAAAGTTCCAATGCGGCCAACACCATCTCTTTTTGCCCTTCGGCTGCAAGGAAGATAGATGGCTTCTCCTTGGGAGGACGTAAGGATAGGGGGGGGGGGGTTGGAAAAAAGTGGCGAGCGCAGCGTGGCGTACTCAACACGTCAGAGGCCCAGAAGGCGTGTACCGTGATTGGCCCATCACTCATAAACGCTGGGTATATTTCTCTCCTCGTCCTTATTCGTCCCGGGTGCTATGTACCGGGGGCAAGAGGAGTCTTGTATTTACGACCTCATCCCGCTCCAGGGCGGGACTCTGATAAATCACCCTGCGACTTGATTTTTATCGGACAAAAAAAAGATTGTTGTTGTTGCTGCGAGTCGCATAAAAGTTTTCGTTCCCATGGTTCGCGTATGAAGGGGTTATTCGTCATATTTTGTCTTTAGTTCGAACGGTGGGCGTGAAGGGGGGGGGGAGGGATTTTGACTTGAGAATCTCGGGTTGTTACAAGGCTGTGGGACTGAGGGGGGCTGACTGCTTCTGAAATGAAGTGTCCCCTATTTGGTCACCCCCGGGCCATTCGTCTCGCATCTCTATTCCAGAAAACTTGTTATCCCTTGAAGAGGATCGTCCGTCTTCACAAGAATATATCGCACCGCAAACTAAGTACACAATAAGATATTTGAAACTATGTTTTGGCATTTTGAAAATAAAACTTTCACCCCTTTCGTTGGCTTAAAAATATTTGTAATAGAAAATATCCAATTTTGCATGGGTTAACATGTAGGAATCAATTGAAAGGCAAATATTTCATATAATAAAAATATTTTATCTACCATACTAAACAGTGAACATAGTAACATATCTTAGAATTGAAAATGTTTAAAGCTAGCTATGGGTTATCAAAGTGTTTAATGAAATAATTAATATTGAGATATTAATAATTAAACGTTGTTATGATAAACTAAGTAGCGTGTCAAAATTATAATGAGGAACTAGGCTGAGAATCACTCAAGGACCTAAGGTTAAATCACAGATTAAATCTCTTGCATACATTTGAAATACAACTCTTTAGCATTTATGTTGAAAATTTATTATTATCCCCATTTTACTACGGTAGGAGATATCATGTGAATAAAATTCGAGAGATTAAATTTAGAACAGATTTAAGATGTCATTTTTTCCATGAACCATAAGGGATCCGAATAAAGTTATCCGACCGCGGTTGGGTTAAAAATATTCTGGTCAAAATTAGTGTGGTGTGTATTCACCCCCCGTCACACACCTTAGCGGTGGTTTGCAAGGCACTGAAAAATATTAAATAATAATACTAACGGAATATTTTCAGTATGTTTAAGCATTGGTTTAGTTCAAGCTCAAACTCACTTACGAAAGTGTAAAGGGATGGTCACTTTATTGAAATGGAGTATAAAAATTAATTTTAAAAAATATATATAGATAAATATTATTAAAATTTATTATTATTATCAGGTAATCTACCGGTTAAGGTAGGTTTTTGGATGGGCACAGCTACTAATTAAATAATTTGTGACCCCTAGCAAAATCCATCATCCTACTCTATATCAGGTCCCTCTTCAGCTCTGAGTACTTTCTTCCTCCCTTCATCCCGTCCAACATCCCTATCCTGTTCCTTCCCTTTCCTCTTTTGCCCAACATTCTACCCTCTATCACAGTCTTCAACATCCCACTGCCGGTCAACACCCCCTTCATCCACTTTTCCTGCCTCCACAGGATTGCTCCCAACAAACCCCTCTCTTCGCCCACCATACCAAGTACTTCCTCATTTGTTTTCTTCTCTGTCCATTTCACCTTCTCCATTCTTCTCCACACCCGCATTTCAAAAGCCTCCAGTCTACGTCTATCCTCCTGCTTCAATGACCACGTTTCTGCGCCGTACATAGCTACACTCCATATCAAAGTTTTCACGAGTCTTTTCTTAACATCCTTACTCAACGTCCCTCTCATCAAGTCCCTCCTCCTTGTGAAAGTCTCTTTGCCCAGCGCAATTCTTCTCCTTGCGATAAATATATATGTAATAAAATAGATAGGAATGTTAAAATAATAAAATTAAATAAGCGATAAAAGAGGCTCTCAAAAGACAACCTCAAAGGTGAAACACAAAAAGCAGCAAACCGAATCAATCATAATCAAATCCGTATATCTAAAAGTGCGAATCATTGGAATAAAAGAATGTGAAGAATAATACAAGATGCAATTAAATAACTTATTTAATCATCTTGCATTCTAAATAATGTTAAATGTCAATGTTTAAACCGAATGCAGTGTCATATGGTAACATTTCCGAGACTTGAGTTACATTAAAACATGCGTGTTAGAATTGATTACTGAATTCATGCTGAGGCATTGAAAATCTATGAAGTATTGGAAGTTTAATATCTTTTTCTTGTAGCTGAAAAAAATTACTTTGCATTGATTTGAAGATTATACTATTTTCACCACTCATTTAGTGACGGCGCGAACCTCCTTGACACCATTCCTGTGCATTTTTAAGTGAACCAAATCGCCAATTTATTTAGATTCTTATGTTTCCAATTTTCTTCAAATGAGTTGCTAATGCAAATCTTCGAATTTTTCTTTGGTGGGGAGTCTGAATTTTATGTTACTCTTGAATAAAATATTCAGCACCATACATATATCACCGCACTTTTCTCTTAGCTGCTTTTTTGTACTGTATCCTTCAACTTGTGAAAAAATAAATATAAAATAGGATTTTAGCTCAAATACGAGTATTGTAGCTTATCTAACAGACATGCTGGGTTTTCTGGGGCAAATTAAAAATGCGTTTCTTTTGCAATATGGTTTTCTCGTGGAAGATCAAAATAAAGAAAGCAGAAACAATTACGATCTATATGAGTTTCGTAATCTGGACACGTTGTGAACTGCTCGTTCCAAAATGTTTTCCATTTCTCATTTTTAGGGTGCCGATTTCCGGTAATTATAACTAGAGGGCAGATAACATAAAATTATAAAAATAAATAGAACTAGGAGACACTAAATTACACTTTCTACGCGTAGTTCTCCATCAAATAATGTACATTTAATTATTCCCTAGTTATATAAATTTCGAACAGACAGGTACACATTAAGTCGCTAACGAATTTAAAATTCTGCTACTCGTAAAATCTTCCAACAGAAAGCGTATTTCATTAAGGTCAGTAAGTGATTGTTAACATTCAAGTTAGCTCAGTTTACTTATTTTTATTTGTTGGTTTCGTATTTGTAATGGTTCCAATGGCTTCAGATTATTTTATGAAGACAGCAAGGTATTTTAAAGGATATGGATCGTTATATGCCGTGCTACATTTTCCTTTGACTTGTCAATTTCTCATGAGCATTTTCTTGGGAGGTATTTTCGAAAAAAATCTAATTTCTGCCATATTTCTAAAATCTGAATATCGATCGAGTGCCAATTTTAAAAAGGTGGTATTTTAATGCTGAATATTTCTTTTCCATATATCGTTGACCAGAATTGACATTTGGTGCCATTCATACGATGGTATATTTGACGCCATATTTCTTTTGAGCATCATATATTTTCTCAAAAGCTTAAGTATATATTTTTTTTTAATTTTATGAAATGGAATTTTAAATTTTTGAACGATTCAACGCTTATAAAACTTTTTATTTGGCAATTTTTTTTCATTCCTGTTGTGTTAAAGTTGGTATATTTCAGAGTATGTGTGAGTGACATTTTCAGGGAATCAAAATATTTTTTTAAATATTTATAAGAAAAGATTCAATTACGAAAGTCTCAGTCTTACTTATATTTTTTTAGCATTCGTTCAGTTTGCAATCGCGTGATTTTTAAGCATTGATTATTATCAAAAGTAAAGCAATAATCGTCAATAGAAGAGAAATAGTGCACTTTTATTTAATAAAGAAGAAAGCAAGTATCTGTAAACAATAATATGATAGTAGTGTCACCAACTAAGAGTGAGCTCATAAACCTGCCTCACGCCAATTCTTTATCTCGAGCATGAAACACGAAACCTTATGTTATCTCCTTAACACATGTAAAATTTTAACATTCTCACCGGAAATATATATTTTCTTTTTTGTCCACCTTACTCACGTGAGCATGATCTCTTGGGTTATATTACCGTTTTGTTAGAACTTCCTCGTGATTGGAGTTCATTTCAAATCTAACTGCACACACTTGAGTGAAAAAAGAAGTACTTCACGAGGAATTCGAACTAAACTACTGCAGGAGGCGCTGAGCCCCCAATGGAAGGCAAAATAAAATAGAACAAAAAGCTTCTAAAAAACGGATGTTTAGAATGTTTATACCCTCCTCCGTGAATTCAAAGAAAATATTTTCGATTCCCCTGATTCGTGGTTCCATTGATATCGAATTTATGATGTTCTATTCATTTTAAAAGTTTCGGTCGAGGTTTTTTTTTTATTAAGAAAAAAAATATTTTTGAATTTCCCTTCGTAGGGTCTCACTTTAAATCGAATGCTGATATTCTGTTTTCTCTATCCGGCAATTCGGAATATTTTCTGATTGTAGTAAGGTAATTTAATTATCGTTAATTTTGTAGACTTTTCGAACGGAGAACTTTTGATGCGTTAACATCATTTTCTCCCCCATCCTAAGAAGAACTTAGATTCATATTCTGTGCATTAACATTTGATAATATTTTCCCTTGAAGAAACATCAGAGTTCCACTAGTACTTCAAAAATGAGTGCCTTCGTGATCTCCACGGTATGCCCTCCAAATAAATACGAGGTGTGTTCAAAAGGTAGCAGGAATTTTGCAATTTTGCATAGTGCACAATGATGTCTTACCATAAGGTTAAACGATCAATAAATATAAGAAATTCAAGGCCTTTTGCTCGAAACAATGCGAAAGAAAACGTCCGTATGACGAAACAATCTATGGTACGTTCACCACCAAGACGATGCACCTGGTCAAACCGCTCTCTGCTTGTTCGTGAATTTTTGGTCAAAAACAGCACTGTAATGAATTCTAAGCCTCTACATTTGCTAATCATGGCCCCGTGTGATTTTTTTCCCCAAAATAAAAAAATCCTTTAAAGTGCCGTCTTTTTGCAAGATTAGATTGAAACGCATCGCAGGGAAAGCTAAAAGCTAAACCGAAAATCAAGTCCAAGAAGTGTTTCGAGGATTGGAAAAAGCGCTGCCATAAATGAATAATATCTAATGGGGGGGTGGGGGTTGCTTTTAAGGAAATTACATTGATATAGATGAATGAATAAAATTCTTCTCTCATAACTCTAATTTTCGTTATTTATTGAACATACCTCGTGTATACAGATAATTGCATTCGTATGACGCCACTTTCTTCAGTACTGGAATATTCCTTTCAAATATGATGCTAGTTCACGGCGGATGTCATTAAGTCAATGCCTGCCACGATGATGATGAGGTGATGTGTATTCTTTTCTTCTGGCGAATGATGATGTTGGGTATCGGTGAACTTGCTTGTGTTCCCGATACACTGAGGCACTCCGCAAAAGACCACTCAACCGAGAAAAGAGGAATTTTTTGGAAAAGATCTAGTCAACAACTTCTTCAGCTCCCTCTAATTTTCCGGAAAATATCCGCATGCTGTTTCGCCGCGAAGTCATGAATCACGAACTTCGGAATTTTCTCCCCCAATAAATCAATTAACTCGCCAGAAGTCATGCTCTCGCTTTCAAGATATCGTGTCTAATAGCACATGCCTAGTAAGCCTTCTCATCGAAGACATATGTGCGAGAGAAAAAAAATATCGTCCCTAACCTTTCTGTTGTCATCTGTTTGCCGTATTTAAATAAGTGAAACAAAGTGATTTATCTGCTTCCATCATCCGACCTTGGCGTAATCACAGCATGAATATCATGTCTTTTGTAGTTGCAAATAGCCTTTATTAAATAATTTCTTTATTTCATTCCTATATTAACTTCTCCTCACCTTTTCAAACCACTTATTGATTATTGCGGGCCACCTTGATGCCGCGTTACATTTCCCTGGATCATGTGTAGCGTAAGCTTTAAGAAAAAATAAATGTGTGCCGAGCCACATGTAGGTTGGTCATGCCATTTTCAAATATATATTTTTTTAATCTAGCCTTATTCTGGGTGACGTTTAAACTTAGGTTTATCATTTCACCCGTAAAGTAGCGGTTGAGTTCAGTCGTAAAGGAGATCTATGAAAACCACAATCTCAACTTGCGATCAAGTGCACGCGACTACGTCGGGCGAAAACAAAAGACAGCTCACGCGGAAAAGTTACTATTTTACGTTTCGGAGAACTTTCGTGAGCCTTATTTAAGATATGAAAATGGCACGGCCCAGATTTGTGTATTTGTTGGCTATATTAGGGGGATATTCTTTTCCTCAAAGGCGAAAGCTTCCATTTATTATTTAGAACGTGTTACATTTCTCCTCTCGTGACGATCAATTATAATATGCTTCACTTTGTATAATCATCTGATATTTTAAAAACACGCTATCTCTCGCGAAACTGAAATAATATAAATAGTAATAAGACAAGGAAAATACGTACGATCCTTAAGCGATGTCCTTGCTTCTACGTCACAAGTTACTCATTTCTAGTAAATTTGTCTCAATAGCGGAGTGTCAAACGTTTGACGTAGATTCCAGACCATCTCACGTTCAGTATGCGATGCTTCGACGTATAGCCAGAATACCATGCGGTCTCCTGGGTGAGAATACCTGTATCGTTGCTGTTTGACTTGCTGACTTTTTTTAATCTTTTTATCGATAAGAGCGTTGCATTGTACGATGCGGACACTTGGTCGTTGAGTGCAAGAGGGTGAGCGTAGTCCGGAGGTTTTTGAGGAAATGTGGGCGTGTGGAGGATAACGGAAAAAGCTAAATGGACGGGTTTTAAAACAAACGAGAAATTTCTAAACATGGGCGAAAGATAGAGGGCAGCTGGGAGCAATCCAAAGGAGCCGGGGAAAAATGGATGCAGAGCACCTTTACATCTACACAATACCCCGCAAAACGCCCCAAGGGAATGTGGCGGGGGGTGTTAGAGCACAACCCCTTAAAAAAGAACGCGCCGATGCACACCCAAACAGACTAATATATTCACGGAAAACCCATTTCAACTTTTACGAATCCAAATACATATACTATCAACTATCATGCACAGGCCACTACGAATGTACCATATGTCTACGCAGCGTTAAATCTTGTATTCGCTTGTAATTTGAATGTATATAGTACTTCTTTCATGACTTCGATTTCTTATTATTATGATTCTTAATTGTCCGAGGAAAAAAAGAAGTGGCATGAGTTGATATGGAATCTCGAAGATTGTTGGTAGAATATAGAATGCTGATACGAAGTGGGTGTGAACTATTGGCTGTGAATGTTTAAGGTGCCAATTCTATAGCCAATATTGATTTTGGAGAAATCCATACCGATATTTCGGTTAACTGGGTGACCATCAACGTGAGGGAAAATTTAACATTGGGGAAGACAACAGTAGCGGAATACCGCCCGTGGTGTAGTGAATACATTAATATACACTTGTGTGTTAAAGTGGGAGGGGATGGGGAGGTAGAGTGGGCACCGGTTTTGTTGGGGTGGGAGGGGGCAATACTGGGAGAGGGGAGGGGAGAGGAAATTAGGGGTAAAGATGTGTTTCCTCTTGTACTCTGTAGCCTGTGTACTTTTCAACTCGGGAACCCGGTCGAATAAGGGACTCATGATTCTCGGTTCGATTTTCATGATTTTTTCCCTTTTGCAAGTGCATGTGCCAGCTCTCGGTGGCGTTGTGTTTCAACTGTTGGGGGTGCCGCATTAGGGATGAATCTTTGAGTGTTATAGGGTGAGAAGTTTCGTAAATGCGTTTGGCGATTGCCAAATTTTCCAAAGCATCCGTTTCTAGAGAGTGCTAATTGTTCCTTGAGTCTTGTATTCCCATTGTGTGTTCTCTGCCTAACATATGGTTTGGGACAAGTGTTGCAGTTCAGCCTTTAAATTCCGGAATTTTGCTTTTGAATCGCCTCATAAGTTTCTCTGGATGTTTAAGTTTCTGGAAATGATATTAATGTATCATTTATTTTGATATTATGCCTTTGGTAAGTTTGAATTTAAACAGAATGGAAAGGGATTCACTCTAAGTGACAAATTTTTCCATCTTATTTGGCCCGCATCTTTTAACTGCGGCCGAGTGTATTTTATGTATTTTGATTTTTTTCCGAACCGTGTTTTTTTGTGAGGGACGTTGAGCATACTGTATATAAACAATAGAAGGCTGCTATCTTTTGTTGGTAAGGGTGCTGTGAGTTAATTTTTATGGTTACCTTCCCATCCTATAAATGTCAAATTCGATTTTTCCGCCGTTTCTTACAAGTATATCTAGAACTATCATGTTCTACTTTGTGGGTGAATTTATTTTAAGTGTTTTTCATTTATTTTTCGATACTTTTTTGAATTTAGAACTTGGTTCTTTCGATATAAAGAGACGTTTCAGGCGTGATATGGTGGAATATCATGATTGATAAAAAAAATTGGCAATTTTTCACAAAATAAAATTCACCTGATGATGATGTAGTTACATTGAAACCGGTCGCATTTAATTTTATTATCTGGAAAATTGCCAATTTTTAATTAATTAATTGGTCCTTTCAATGATTGAATGTTGGCTAAAAGAATTTTAAGACGGGATAACGATTGGCTTCTTGGGCCGAGTGAAGGGGGGCAGGAAGCACATGAATTTGAAAAATATCTCATTGTAACACAGGAGTATTTATTTAGTGCGGGGTTAAGAAGAAATATAAATGCCCCAGACCTACCAGAGTCATCTATTCAGATCCATCAAAACCTAGCACCGAATTTCCTAGTTTCCGGCGTGATTTGGAGCATGGTAATCACTAAATAATTGCAATTTTTTGTAGAGATGGTTGAGGCCGATAATTGGAGAAAATCCATTTGCGAAGCACGAAGAAAGAACCAAAGACGTTGCGTGTCCACAAGAAAGAATGTAGACTCTAGAGGATTCTACAGTGTAGCGAAACTAGTCAACACAACAAATTCTTTCCTGTGAAACGCAAAGTCTATGATTATTTCTTCGTGCTTCATTGCAATTTTACACTACATTAGACTAGGCTAGTTTTAACGGATTTATTTCCGAGGGGTTTCAACTTACTATATCCTCTTAAGGGGGATATGGGCTAGGAAATGAATTAATATATATTTGTAATTATTCGATGATTTAATCTAATGTGACTGGTGGATTACTCTTAGCATATAAAAGTATGTTCGTGTGCTCGACAACTTTTTCATCCAATATGAATTCCATTCTCTGAGCGAGGCCACACGATATTATTCTTCTCCCTATGAGTTCCGTCCCCTTCATCAGAGCGTCTTTTCTTTTCCGCAGTGAATGTCATCGACGGCGAGATGATCACCGTGACCAAAGTGAGCCGCCTGCACATGGGTGCCTACCTCTGCATAGCTTCCAACGGTGTGCCCCCATCGATCAGCAAGAGGGTACTGCTTCGCGTTCAGTGTGAGTGATTGATTCTAATGATCTTTTTCTGTGTTTCCTCATTTTTGCCAAAATGTACGTGAATATTTCATGTGTCTGGGTGAAGTAGTGAAGTGGGTAGACCTCTCGTCTACTGGCCCAAAACACCCTGGTTCAATTCCGGATGGAACCTCTGTATTTTCTCAGCTGTACCCAGCTGTGTCATTTGTTCACTGCTAATATCTGGGGAAATCAAAAGGGGCACCTAACGTCCATCCCCTATTCTCATGTGTGAATTTCGCACGTTTTTTGAAAGAGGGGGGGTGAGCATGGATCTGACTCATTCACACACAGAGTGAGCATAAACTCTAATCCTACGAGGAGACCTCAAACCTCACCTAATAAAACCAATTTTCGAGTTGACTTCTGTTCATTTTTTTATTTCTTCGACACATTAAAAACACAAATTTAGAAGAGTCTTTGAACAGTTTTTACATTCATGAAGGTTCTATAAATAATTCTTTACTATATTCTTCGTAATTTTCTGTTTCCTTCACAACGTTACTTAGTGATTTTGTCATTATATCTCTTTGCACTTAAGGTACGGGTGGTGACCTAACACCCCCCGCCACACCCTCAGCCACACACCCTTGCCGTGGCTTGCAGGTATTGGTGTAGATTTATATAAAGGTACAAACAATCCCATTAATATAGCACCCGGTTGTATATGTTAACCTCATCTGCATCTACATAATACCCCGCAAGTCACCGCAAGGGCGTGTGGCGGGGGTGTTAGGTCACCACCTGTAAAAGGAAACAAAACCACATGCAATTTCGATACATCCGTACAAACCTATACCCACAGTGGCGTTTACATTCATGCAAAAATCCTTTCATTTTACACGCATGCAAACAAGCAATTATGCAAATACAACAAAAATACATAAACTATCATCTAACTAACATTTGCACCTTAGGATGCAGTAAAAAATGTATCCAATTACGTGCAAGCTAGAATTTGAAAAGTTAGAAGACAAAATCCCACTACCTCATGGGCATGCAACATACAACGGTCCTCTCCCCAAGGGCACTGGTAGGGAATATGACCCAACGACGCAGGAAACGGAAGGGTCCCATTTATGATGGGCATGTTGAATTGCAAGAACCTATGGCTGGAAATAAGGAAGCAGTTCGTCAATACTTTCGTCTGGAACATGGCTCTCTATGGTTCTGAGACTTGGAACATTGAAAAAATGGACCAGCAAAGAATGGTACTGGAGGAGAATGCTGAATATTAAATGGACAGACAAATTACGAGGAAGAACGAGGAAGTATATAGAAGAGCAGAAGAGGCTAGGACCATCTGGAGAACGCTATGGCAAAAATACCCGCAAAATTGCGGGTATTAGTCACTTTTCGCTATCATCATGACTTAAGGTGAGCAGTACGTACGCAGTGACTGCTAAAAATTAATAATTCAGTCGATCCCGTGTGTTTAAGCTCTCACCACCACTTGCCACTCCTTCATCCAGCCAATCCTTGGATTGAAATACTGATGATAATGCTGAATTGCTAGCCGCTCGTTTGCATACTTACTGGTGTCGAGTGGAATGCATGGGTTATTGATTACCAGTTGTTACAATATTATATATTAATGGCTGATGAGTCAACTATTCTTCTGCCTTATTTAATTATATTGTTTCCTACCGTTGAGTGACTTACTTTTAATTATTTTGATGTGACTTGAGAACGGTTCCAGGAGTATGGCCGCAGCCTATACAACTGTACAACACTATATTTGCCTGCCTCTGCTAACAAAAAACACAACCTGACATTGGACACTACATTATTCTGCTCTTCAATGAAGCATATTTCTTTCCTCCCTTTCTTTCATTTAACATATCTATCCTATTCCTTCCCCTTCCTCACTTGCCTAACATTCTCTCCTCCATTACAGTTTTCAGCATCCCACTGCCAGTCAATACGCCCTTCATCCATTTTTCCTGCCTCCAGGAAATACCAACATTGATAATGAATGTCCATATATTTGATCTCATTTCTGTTAATGTTTTCCATTTTTTGTAATATCCTTATTTCAAAAGACTCCATCATCAATTTTTTTCTCTAAGGCCAGGCTAAGAATTCACACGGTGCTATACATCATATTAAAGTGCTTATAATCTCCTTTTTACGTAGTTTATCAATGATCCTGACATCTCATCCCTCCTGTTTGTAAAACTGTACTTTACTGTACTAATTCTTTATTCAATATATTTTGTGACTTTTACTGATACTATTGCTGTCCAAAATCCTGCTCAACTAACGAAGGCTTACTGTATTCCGTATGGGCCAGTATGACCGGTATGCACTGAAGGAGCCTGGACTCCTTAGGTCTTCCTTTCAGGGAATAAAAATTAATATAGTTAACGGGTGCAATTATAAAATTACGGGATGTATTTTAAACAGCGTAAAAATCATCCACCTCGACCAAGTTGAGTTTTTCACTGTGGAATTGTCACCTTCGTCTGCACAACTGAGAGCGACTTGTCTAAATTACGTTTTGCGGAAGGTCACACAATTCCTCTGAATCATTCAACGGATTCAATGCGTGTCAGTGGAAAGGAAAAATATAAAGTAAGGCGAGCATACCTAGTGGTCAAAGTAGGATAGAAACTGGGCAATTAATCAACGGTATGGAGACCTAAAACGATTTTCAATTGTCCCGTTCAACAAGATATTACTCACCGCGAAGCCCTTTGGGAAGTTTATGCTAATGTCGACATGAATTGGAGAGTATGCGAAAAGTTAAATAACTCTCGGCCGGAATGTGGAAAAAGAATATCTTTTGAATCCCGTTTTTAATTTATTCAATCAACGCTTAAATCTCCATTAATTTAAAATCCTAGCTGTGAAATATTAAAATATATTCACGGAGTGCAGACAATCGTCGGATAAGTTAATGGATGGATGAATCCCATAACGAGCTAACATTCATCAGTACCAATTAATTTCACCCGAAATGATTATTTATCGGCATTACAAAATAAAACTCTTTAATTAACAATTTCCAATTGGTAATCCGATTAAATAATGTTATAAAACTTCCATGCGGCACAATTGAAATTTTTAATGGACTAAATTATTCCGTAATCTCCTTTTTACTGCTCTTGAATGGAAAATTGGAAGAAAAAATATTTGGCGGTGATTTGAGGGGTTTTGTGACCATATTTTGACGTGCCAGATCAGATTTACAGCTACCTTTTTCGAATCTCAGGTCACATTTAGTCAATGTATGTAAAATAATGAATAGGATTTAACTTCGATTTTAACGAATGCGATCCACTCGAACGAAGATACAAAGTTAATGAAAAATATACCAATGAAAGTCTTGAAAAACAATTAATCACTTGGATTTTACTACTTACATGCCATTAACTTACGGAATCGTAAACGTTTTGTACAAATCCCAGGGACTCTTTAAATCAAAAGTCGATTGAAACCTCAAAGAAAGGGAAAAAATTATCAATATTAAATTTGCAGTCACGTCACGTCTACGAATCAATTATAGGAGCGAATTAGTACGCCTATTTGAACACATTTATTCAAAGCAAACCTTCAAAACTAATAAGATATTCCCTCAAAAACCAATGAAATTCTAATAAAAACAGACTAATTCAAGCATTAAAAGCTATTTGAGTATTCATCATTCCGAAATATATTCATATTTATTAGCCAGAGGTCATTAATGTCAAAAGATTGAATACATGTTAATAATATCAGCGGAAAATTTTCAATATTCATTAAGTCAAATGTGTATCTTTCTTGTTTTAGGCACACATATCAAAACGAGGTTATACAGTTTTCGCAAAAGAGGAGGGTCAAGTTTAATATTCAAATAGAGGGGCAAAAACTAGAGCAGGTGCATATGCTTACCTATCTGGGAAGTGTTTCAAATAAAAATGGTCAAAGTAGTACGTACATAAAACAGAGAATTACGTTAGGCAAAGGAGCAGTCACGGAAGGAAAAAAACGATGACAGGAACGTTGAGTTTGGGTGTTAAGAAAAGACTCGTTAAAAATTTGACATGGAGCGTGGCTATGTACGGAACGGAAATATGGTTATTGAAGCAGGATGATAGGCGTAAATTCAAGGCTTTTGAAATGTGGTTGTGGAGAAGGATGGAAAAGGTGAAATGGACCGAAAGGAAAACAAATGAGGAAGTACTTGGTATGGTGGGCGAGGACAGAGGTTTGTTGGAAGAAATCCTATGGAGGCAGGAAAAGTGGATGAAGGGGGATTGACCGGCAGTGGGATGTTGAAGACTGTAATAGAGGGGAGAATGTTGGGCAAACGAGGAATTTCCACATTGTCGCACTGCGTTTCCCACCTTTCTAATTTCACCTTATTAGCTTCTCGTTTCAGTTTATCATTCAGCTCTTTTTATATCCATCTTCCATGTAGTTTTTTGCTTAAAATCTCATCTATCTTTCAAATTATCTCCTTTTCAACCCATGTTTTTCTTGTCTTTTTCCAATCTTCCCATTTTTTGTAGTACCTAGCTCCTTTTCCTCAATCATAATTGTCTCTACCGCTGGCTAATACTCCTTTTCATTTCGGTTAATGCCTCTACATTCGCTTTCCTTAACCATCTTCCCTGCATAATGTTTTTTATTCGGACACAATAGTAAAAAAAAATTAATTTTTATCCGGATCCACATCGGCTCCCGAAAAAATGTTTGAATATATCGCGCTGTTCTGCACCCAGCTATAACGTAGTCTCACTGATACCTTTCTGAGTCTCCCGACATTTTTCATGCATACCTGTGCCTTTTGTGGTGTCTTAACCATGCATTTGTTATGATTAACCCGTCTCCTGCAGAATTCCATTACTTTCTCCCCGCGGTCATTCCTCGTTTCTAAATGTCTACCATTTCGTTCAGTATGACAGCCACCCTTCGTTGGCTCTCGTCCCCTCCGCTGTATATTGCTCTAAAAATATCAATACAGTAATCTACACTATCCTTCCATCTCACCTCGCACAGCACTAAAATAACTACTCGACACACGGTCATTGGATCGAGTCCCATAGTTGCCAGGACTAATTTTCTCAATAGTGCTCATTATGAGATTCTTGGAAAAAATAATTGAGGTTGTTTCCCGTGGCGTTCCTCAATAGTGGTCTTCCTCTATAGCAAATATTGTTGATACCGCCAGCACAGCTCTAGGGATTATCGGAATGCTTAAGCCACCACGTCAAGTGTGTAGTCCATGGGAAGGGGATAAGAACAGAGGAGTAGGGAAAATTGTGTAAGACAAAGACGTTTATACAAAGAGAAAAGAAAATGACAGTGACGTTGAGTGAGGTTGTTAAAAAACTTGTTACATCTTTGATGTGAAGGGTGTCATGGGAACATTATTATTAATGTATGAAAATATTCGCAGGATGGAGACTTTTGAAATGTGGTTGTAGATAAGGATGGAAAGGAGGGAATGCAAGCAAGAAAGTGATTGGCACGGTTGAGAGAGGGGATTTCATATGCCGTTAAAGATTACCTCCACATTTTAGCCCTCTTATGATAGTAATTCTTTTCAATACTTCCATTTTCCAGTCCCGCCGATGCTGTGGATTCCAAACCAGCTGGAAGGGGCGTATATCGGGCAGGACGTAGCTCTGGAGTGTCACACGGAAGCATATCCTACTTCAATCAACTACTGGACCACAGAGAGAGGGGACATGATCATCTCTGGTAAGTTGAATCGATCCAAAACTAATTTCACACCGTCGGATCCACTTTGCGCCGTGCACGTGTTAAAAATGCGAGCGTCACCGATTCCATCGTCGAGCTATGCGCTAAAGTTCGCGAGCGTTCGGGCTGGATTTCGCTATCGGTCGCTCGCTAAATTGGATTTCCCATCAATTTATGACGAAATGGAGATCGGAGCGGCAATAATCCTCCAGGCAATGCAACAAATTTTCCCTCTCTCCTTCGTGTAGCCGGCGGCCGCTTTACCATGAGGATATGTCCCGAATAATATATCAAAGGCAATGGTCTCTGAAGAAGACGCCTAATTCGAAGGATTTCGAAATTATTCCAATGGGAAATCCATTTGGAAGAACGAAAGTTACGAAAATTGTCACTGTTGACATTGCAATTCTTTCTTTCATTTTTGGGCAACCTTAATGTGCAATTATTTTATCCTTGTGGCGCGCCTTTGGTTTTTAATTCTTTCCTTTGAACAAGCGCCATTTGTCTCTTCAAGAGAAGCGGAGTTAAATTATAAATACACGTAAATTATGTATACATAGGGCATACATATATATATATATTGACGAAAGGTAGTCCATGCAGCAGCGTGTGTTCCTCAGTGAGGCGGCTGCAATGGCGTCTGACCCCAGTGGGGCGGCCAGCAAGTTATGGTGTCACGTTAAAAACACTATTGAGGAAGGCAACGTGAAACCACCTCAATTATCATTCCCAAGATTTAAATGATGGACAATACAGAGATTTTGAGTCCCGGAAATTACGGGGCTCGGCCCAATCGGCCGTGTGTCGTACCCGGCAGCGGGGGAGACAAGGCTTCCGCGGTCGTTATCCCACGAAACCCTTTCAAGGGAAAACGTAGCTATGTACGGCGCGAAAATATGGTCATTGAAGCAGGAGGATAGACGTAGATTGGAGGCTTTTGAAATGCGGGTGTGGAGAAGAATGGAGAAGGTGAAATGGACAGAGAAGAAAACAAACGAGGAAGTACTTGGTATGGTGGGCAAAGAGAGGGGTTTGTTGGGAGCAATCTTATGGAGGCAGGAAAAGTGGATGAAGGGGGTATTTACCGGCAGCGGGATGTTGAAGACTGTAATTGAGGGGAGAATGTTAGGCAAATGAGGAAAGGGAAGGAACAGGATAGGGATGTTGGACGGGATGAAGGGAGGAAGAATGTACACAGAGATGAAGAGGGACCTGATATAGAGTAGGATGATGTATTTTTTGTTTTGTTAGGAGAAATTAAATGTTTGTTTGGTAGTTGTGTCCATCCAAAAAGCTACCTTAACCGGTAGATTACGTTTAAAAAAAATGTTTGTTTGGTAGTTGTGTCCATCCAAAAACCTACCTTAACCGGTAGATTACCTTAAAAAAAATATATATATATATATATAATTTGCTTTATTTGTTGCCCGCCTCAATTTATTATATATATATAAATATTAATAAATATATATTTATATATAAATTGAGAGGCGGGCAACAAATAAAGCAAAAGAAGCATGGTGGAAACGTGGTGGATATATATATATATATATATATATATATATATATATATATATATATATATATATATATATATATATATATATTACATACCTGTGTGTACATATATAAAGGAAGGATTTCTAAGTTATGGAACATGGAAAACTCGTTTACTCAACGCCGACGCAAGGATGAATTTTAGCCTGGAAGGCAGGTACTCAGCCATATGATAACCTTTTTGTGGATTTCTGTGTTCGTTTTCGTTCTATCACTTGAGAGGACAAAAATACCTTCACTCATTTCGGAGAATGAATCTCCAGTTAAATGTCAGGATTAGATCGTCCGGTGGCAGGGTTCCCAAAGAGTTGAAACGCAGGAGGTGAATGTAGGTAGAATGAAGCTGAAGGAATCGGTATATTGTCTGGGGGATTGTATAATGCGAGGGGTGTCCCTGAGCAGGAGTACAGGACGGCATTGGGGACTCCGGGTGCAAGAGAGGATTGAGGGAGTGGCCGGGGCCAATGGAGGCAGGCAGGCCACTGTATGGCTGAGAGCCCTGGAGTCGCAAGGGTGCTCGAGGAGGCCGGCGGTAAGTATAGGGAGGGTCTCGGTAAGGGATGCAGTGTGGCCCTGGGTGGCAATAAATGGTCCGGGATACGGAGAGCCAGGGCACAAGGACATGACGGCCCAGGGGGAGGGTGAGGTGGGACTAGGACCAGAGGACCCTAAGGGTCTGCTAGGGCTCGGGAGAAAACGCTAAAGATTTAGGTGGGGTCCCACGGATTAGATAGGGCAGAGGCCCCTGAGGCAGGTCGGCTGGGGCACTTGGGACTCTGTGAAGAGAATGGGTAGATTTTATAATTTAAGTGAGATCCGGAAACTTGTATTCCTGAAGATCTTCAACATGATCAGGAAAATAATGTTGTAGTATTTGGGTTATTTAATTCCTAAATCGAGGCTTAAAAACAACGTACCTTCGTATCAAATGCAATATTTCTCCTTTATATTAATATTTGTTTAACTATTGTATGAATGGAAAAAAATGGTATGCTAAATTTATTGGAAATTCATGATCAAAAACACCAAACATAGCATCGTGTTGGATACAGTATTTCAGTCATATTTGATTTTTTTCCCTTAGATATTCATTGAATGATGGTCTAAGATGCATAGTGCAACAAGGTTCGTGTTTTCTTTTCAAATCGTTGTCCATTAACGTCCTTTATTTTCACATTATTTTGCTTCAAATGAATTTACATCATAACTTCAATTTTCGCTCATATTCAACGGAATTAAAACTGTAGTTAATGAAATACTATAATATATGGCTGCGTAGGTTTTCACGGCGGTGGTTTGAAGTATTCTGCATTGACGGGTTTCACCGCGTCGTTGTTTGATTCAGACAACTTCGGCGAAACTGTTGTCTGAATCAAACAACGACGCGGTGAAACCCGACAATGCAGAATACTTCGAAATACTATAATGTTCAAATTTAAGTATCTGAGAAACATAAAATACCAGACAACTACTAATATGGCATCTGTGGAACAATACATACGCTACTTTTCATTCGTCCTCCTGTCGACAAATAATATGATATTTTTGTTGAAACTCCAGGCAGATACTCTAGTCAGTCAGTAATCAAGACTTGAGGAGTTTAATCTGTGGAATTATAAGGCGCTGTCAATCAATTAGCGTCGAATATTCTAATATTCATATGTTCCGTAAATGGCTCAAAATTACTACTCCAGCCAATAAAAGGGGTTCGATTATGTTGGTCAAAGGGAGGCGCAACTGACTAGTTTTTTCTTAAATGAAGATGCATGGAATTTACTCTTCGCGATTCATTAAATATTGACCTACCTCTCTTTTTGGGGTGAATTTTTGGTTGACTATTTTTCGCAAACTTAAACTTGGTGTTCTGCACTTCTACGTCATACCATAGTTTTAATCAAAATTCCTTCGCCGCTGTTTGAGCTCGGAAAGTTTTTCAGTTATGATTTGCATAGGATTAAGCGATGGAGAGAAGTGATTGGTATAAAGTCAAGGGCTAGCAAAATAATTGAAAAAAAAACTCTTGATCAATATGCATCGATTGCAATTCAAAATATTAGTGCTTTCACGAGGATGAGGGAATTAATGACCGGGGCATTTTGCAAAAAAAATGTAAAGAAAGAGCTCATTAAAACTTCATAATAGAGTGTAGTTATGTACGGCGCTAAAAAACATGGTCACAGAAGCAGGATGATAGGCGTAGATTGGAGGATTGGGGGATAGGCGTAGATTGTTAGGGTGTGGGGAAGGTGAAGTGGACTCAGTAAAGAACGAGGGAGTGATAGTGAAGTGAAGTGGCATGGTGATGCATTTGACGCTATGTACCACCAAGATCTGCAACGGCGGTGCCTCCAGGCAGGCTCGTGCCCAAACCCATCTGCAACGCTCTTAATCGTCGCCGCGTCAAGCAGCACTCGACTCATAGCCGAGTCCGCCCTGCGGATAAGGCCGGGTATAGGCACGACGCTTCAGCGCCATTCTCTCTCACAATTATCCTATCTCCATTAGGAGATAGGATAGTTTCGAGAAATCGAAAAGAGACGGTAAGGGTTTAAGCAGGGCATATTGATTGGCAGTGGGATGTTGAAGACTGTGAGAGAGGGGAGAATATTAGGCAAACGAGGAAGGGGATGGAATAGGATAGGGGTGTTGGATGGAATGAAGGGATGAAGGAAGTGTACAGAGATGGAGATGGACTTCCTACTGTAGTGCCCTGATTTCAAATCGTGTTTTTGGCTAGGAGAGGCAAAGAAATGTTTATTTGTACCGTTATATTGCCTTTGTCATCCAAAATTCTTACAAGGTAGGATACCAATAATAATCATGTTTTTGTCTTTGCTTTGGAAATGTATCTACCCTATTCTGAATATTTTATTCATTTGTCTGGACAAATTCGCAGGCATGAGGGATCGAGGGATTCCGAGTCCCCTAAGGCAATATACGAGGCCTGTCCAACAAATACGCGAACTCAAACCATAAAAACTTTATTTGGCAAATTTAGTCTACTTCGATTTTGACCCCTTGAAAGTACCCTCCATTCGTTGCTATGCAGTTATTCCATCTTCTTTTCCACTGTTTAAAGCACCCTTGGAAGTCCTCGGCAGTCAGGCTTTTTAGTTTTCACCTGAAAGAGTAGGAGTATGTCGAATATTTTAAAATAAGTGCAGTGCCCAGTTAAGGATTATACATCAAGATGAAGAAGGATGGCTATGTGGGCCATAGTTCACTTAACATTCCATTTAGATTAACTTATACGATAAGATAATCTTAACTTGATGAGAGTTGAAAAAGAAATTACCCACGCCCCTGCGTCCGGGATCGATTCACCTCAAGGAATTACATTTCTCTCGCATTGATGAAAGGTAACTTTGAATTAGGCCCCGCTTACGTCAAATGACACATTCATTTTCGGGTAACGCGACCTCAAGTCATAAAACAGGATACAAGTTGAAGAAGCCCTTGTCCAGAGTTTTTTATTTCAAAACTTGAACTTCCCTAACTTTAAAGATCATATTAAAACTAGTTCTTTAGAAAACTTTGCAGTATTTCATCACAATTTGAATGATTTAGAAAAACTTTTACACTAAGTGCGACAGGTAAAATATTCCCGCAAACTCGGAATTCTTGAGGATCCTCATTGGGGTGTGATAGAACGAAGAAAAACGACTTCCTTATTTGCAACTGGGTAAGATGGAACCCTCCACCTCGTCTCCCCGTTGGGCAGGGGGGAACACAGGTCAAGGGAAAGGAGTAGAGTGGATGACGGTGGTTGGGAAAATGGATCTATTTCGTATAACCTGAAGGAATGTGCGTAGGAAACAAACATTCGAAAAAATGGTTGATGCTCGAAGAACAAAGAAAGAAGAATTGATGAAGAATGAAGAAAGATCGAAAAAATTGGATTAGGTACAAGTTTATTCCAGATATTTTGAAGTTGCAGATATTTTGGGAGATGGAATTTGATTGAAGGTTTGCCTTTACTCAGTTAACATAAAAAGATTCAACAATTTAATCTAGTTATTTGAGGAAATATTGACTCATTTTTTTGCCTACTAACATTTCTTAATTGAATGTTTGCATTGCAATAACTACATCATTAAGAAGTTAAGGACATTTTACTGTGGGAAAAAAGTGCTTAAATTGCAGAAGCCTACCAACCCTCTTGGCATTAAGAAGAAATTACCAGTAAAAAGGTTTGATAGTATTTTTAAATACTTCAAAATTATAAAATAATAATTGTTAATGCAGCAAAGAATCAACGGAATAAATGAGAAGTTTCGATATCCATCGTTAAGCGACTCATTTGCTAAAATATTTGTTATCATGTGTTTTTGTACGAGAATTGTTACCAACTGTGCCACAACTGCATTTATTAGTCGATTCGACTGATAAAGGAAAACAAATGAAGAAGTTATCGGTATGGTGGGGGATAAGAGGGAATTGTTGGGATACATCCAAAGGAGGTAGGAAATATGCATGGAAAACATCTTGATTGGCGATATGATGATGAAGACTGCGGCAGAAAGGAGGATGTCATGCAAGCAAGGACGGGTTGGGAATAGTATGGCGATGTTGGACGGAATGAAGGGAGTAAGGAAGCAGACGGAATTGAAGAGGGTCTTAATGCAGTGTTGAAGTTCAGAATATGTGTGTTTTTGTCGAATGTAGAGATGTTATCTGCGATCATTGGAATGTAGATCATGCAGTAGACGCTCTAAAATAATAAAAAGACTGATCTCATATCTATTGCTATAGGAGTGAGAATGAACGAGGGATAACAAATTTGTATTTTTTTCCATCGCTATTTCTTGCCACATATCAACCCTCGATGCCATTCCTCGCGTCTTGACCTCACACCAGCGTCACCAAATCTCTTCGTCTCCGATCGCTAGTGTTGGCATTGAAGAAAACGGCATCCGCGACGTGCCCTCGCGCACGCACTGAGGAGAAGGCCGATCCAACCTCCTCTTAACTCGGGTTGGAATTCGAGTCTTCCTTTTGCGAAACCCTCCCCCCTATTTCCTCCCCCTATTCCCTCTCCCATTCCCACCCTCCCTCGCAGCGGCGAATCGCCACTCGCGCACGAAAGCAAACAAAATTCCTTTTTATGTCCTCCCCGTCCCCAGAAAGACGTAAATATTTAAAATCTGGGTCTCATTTGGCATCGAGCACACCCTTTTCCCCCGTGGAGGGGGCTGGGAAAGGAGAGGGGGAAGGGGAGGGGGGTGAAGAGGAGCGAGGGATGAGAGGAGGCGGGGTCGGACGGGAAGGGGAGGGACGGATTGGAGCGCACGCGGGAGGAAATAAATTGGAAAGGTAAAAGGGATTGAGTATTGAATTCGGGAGGCGGGGGGAGGGGGCGAGGGGATTGAAGGAGACTGGGAAGGAAGGGCAACATCGAGAGCCCGATTGAAAAGGGGGGAGGGAGTGGTGGGGCGGAGGTTGTCACATTAAGTCCTTTGAGGGACTTCGAGCGAGCAACGGGTACAGGGTCATTATATCAGATCATACCCCTAAAAGACCTTTCAATTTGAAGTTATTCCTAATGGAAGAACTCCCTAAACATACGCATGCTATGTAGGTCGAGATCAGTATATGGTCAGTAAATTTTCTCTCACTGATGAAGTTGGTTTTTGCCTCTTATATATTTGATATGAGAGTCGCTTTTTATTTTGCGTGTGTTCTTTGACTGTGTGTGTAGATTTTGAAATTATAGCGCTCTACAATTAAACAATTTTGGACTTTTCTCTTACACACACGAATATATGTATAAATTTTTTCTTAATTGTATTTATATATACGGTATGGTGGGCGAAGAGAGGGGTTTGTTGGGAGAAATCCTATGGAGGCAGAAAAAGTGGATGAAGGGGATATTGACCGGCAGTGGGATGTTGAAGACTGTAATAGAGGGGAGAATATTAGGCAAACGAGGAAAGGGAAGGATCAGGATAGGGATGTTGGACGGGATGAAAGGAGGAAGAAAGTACTCAGAACTGAAGAGGGACCTGATGTAAAGAAGGGTGTTTTGTTTTGTTGAAAGAAGAAAATACAAGAATCCAAGAAGTGAGAGTGAAGAAGTCCTCTTTAAACAGTTGCGGAACCAGGTCATACGAGAGTGCAAGGAGGCAAAGGAAGAATGGAGAGAAAGCTGTTGCGAGGAAATTAATGACAAAATGAAAAAGGGAAATAGCGAGATGGCTTATAAACTAGTGATGAGGTAATACGGGGAAAGAAAAACAAAATCGCAAAACATCTGATAGGTATGATAGGTAAAGACAATCGGGGTCCGCAGATATTAAGAAGTGAATTCGACAGAGTCGTAGTAGACCTGAGAAACAACAAGGCACAAGTATATGACAAAATAAACGGTGAAATAACCAAGGCATTCGGAGTCAAAGTGAAGGATGCCCTCAATGGAATAATCAAAGATAGCTGCGACAGCGGACAGATACCAGAAGACTTCGAGAAAAGTATAATAATTGCAATACCGAAGAAACCGAAAGCAGGTAAATTCGAAGACCACAGAACATTGAGCCTGGTGGGTCATGCATTAAAAATCTTTACTCGGATAAATAGCCGGAGAATTGAAGGAAGGATAGAAGGAAACCTCTCAGAATACAAATTCGGATTCAGGAAAAACTGAGGAACAAGAGAGGCAATTCTCAGCTTGAGAGTTCTGGCCGAGAAAATGAGACACGTAAATAAACCATTATATGTGGCATTCGTGGACTTGGAGAAGACTTTCGACAACGTCGAATGGAACAAGATGCTCAAGATACTAGAAGCGCTTGGATTAGACTAAAACGACAGAAGAATTATCCATAACCTCTACAAGAATCGGGTTACAACAATTCAAACTAAAAATGGCAGGAAAATGGAAAGTCAAAAGAAACAAAGGAGTAAGGCAAGAATGCACTCTCTCGCCAACAATTTTCAGCGTATACCTGGAAGAGGCAATAAAAGAAATACAAGAATTGGGTATCAAAGGAGTCAAGGTAAATGGAGAAGAAATCAACATGCTTCAGTTTGTAGATAACATTGCAGTAGTGGCGGAAACTCAAGAGCTGCAAGCAACTCTAAGTTCTATGGATAGTGTACTGGGTGAATATAATATGAGCATCAACGAGAAGAAAACTGAAATCCTTGGAGGTGGAAGCGAGAAATTTTGCTAAATTATTTGTGTGTAAGTTTTTGTGTGTGCTTACGTGTGTGTGTGTATGTATAAAACATTTTAACTGATCGACCCGAAGTTCAGTTTGGTAGTTGATGGAGAAAGAGGTCACCAAGTACTAAACTAAACAGAGTGTAAAATTCACAAATCATGGAAAGGGGGGGGTTCCCAGGAAGATCATAGATGGATTTCTCCTAACAATTCCCTCCCCTCACCCACCGTAATTTACTTCCTCATTTGTTTTCCTTTCTGTTCACTTCACCTTTTCCATTCTTCTCCACACCCACATTTCAAAAGCCTCAAATCTACGTGTATCATCCTGCCCCCGTTATTCCGCGCCCTACATAATAACTACGCTCAATATCAAAGTTTGGTGGAGCTTTTTCTTAACATCCGTACTCAACGTCCGTGTCATCAATTCCCTCCTCCTTGTGGAAGCCTCAACCAGCCTGTTCAACCTGCTCTAGTTTTTGCCCTCCTATTTCTATGTTAGCTTAACCGTTCTCCTTCTGGAAAACCGCAAAACCTTTACTTTATTTACATGTATATTGATTCGCATCCCATACCTATCGCACTGAATTTCCAATTAACTCAGCATTGCTTGCAACCCCTTGGCTGACTGATAAATAAAAGCTTGGTCACCAGCGAACCTAATTGATTCTATCACTTCCTAGCCGGTTTTCATTCCCTCCTCCAGTTATTCCCATGCCACTTGAATCATTTCCTCTACATATACGTTAAACGGAACCAGTGATCATGGATGCCCATACCTTACTCCTCTTCCTGCCCATCCGGACTCTCCGTCCCCCCCCCCGCACCTGAGCAGTCTGTGAACTGTGCAAGTTGCACATAATTCTCCCGTCCCCCCAATCTAATCATATTTTCCGTTCTGCACTCATTAATTGTTCAAAATTCACTCTGTCAAACGCCTTATTAAAGTCTACGAAACAGGCAAATACGTCCTGATTGTATTCTATATTCCATGTTCCTCTCTATTAGTGACCTCATTACTGCAATGGCATCACGCGTACCTCTCCCCTTCCTAAACCCAAATTGATCATCCCCTAAGTAATCATTTGCTCTGTTCTCCATTCTCCTGTTGATCGTCCTGAGAACCACTTTAGCTGCGTGCGAAATCAAACTTATCGATCTGTAGTCCTCACATACTGCACCCTTTTACTTTTTTGGAGTGGTAACTAACACTGATATGACGAAGTTTTCCGACCAAGTTCCTCTCTCATAAATGCTACGAGTTAGTTCATTGAAAATATTCCTCCCACGTTCTCATAAACATTTAAGGAATATTGCTTCAAAGGAATATTGTCCTCAGGGCTTATTTGATTTCATCTCCCTTAATGCCCTTTCTATCTCACCGTTGAGTACGTCTGAACCTAAGTTATCATCATCTACACCATACTCTCTTTTTATTTCTAACCTTGCTGTTTTGATTTCTTTGCTGAACAGCTCTTCTATATATACCTTCTATCTCTCTTGGATCTTTTATGGTCCAATTAACATTTTCCCTGAATTATCTTACTTCTTTGCCTTTCTCGGGAGTTATATGCTAATATTTAAAATAATATTTGTATGCGGGTAGGAATGGTATTTACTTCATCCTCTACGAAAGTTGTTTGGGTTGACCCCGATCAGTTGCTTCCTCCAGCTCGAGTGACCCTCGAACGACTGCGGAGTAAAACCAGCAAAAGAGGAAGAATCCGGACAAACCACAGAATCGAAATCGAAGTGCAGAGGAAGCGACGTAAACCAATCATGTATCCTAACGGATTAGTCTGGATGTAATGCGATCGCCAACCAGCGCGAATGGCTTTTCAGACAAATGATAGGACCGGACGTAGTTGTGTGTTCCGACGCGACTATCAACTTGGGACTACTTTAAGTTTGGCAAAATAGACTCCGCCGTCGAATTACCCAGAAACTAGTCGACCTTGCGAGTTCCAGTGCTTCTCTAACCATCGATACACACAGTCTCGCAGTCTTCAATATTGATAGCTAAGCTGTTTTAAACCAACGAGGATCGATAATCCTCAAACATTTGGAGAGGATTTTCTGCCATAAAACTCTTTATAATATGTTATTTACACTCCCCTGCTTTAAAATTAGATGTATTTTCAATCTATTAGAAACATTTGTTAGGTCTTTTTCTTGCTGTTATGTTCTTGTTATAACTGAAATAGATGTAGAAATTCAAATTATTTACATCTTTCTAATGAATCTGTGCCTTTCTAATGATCTTTCTAATGCCTTTTAGTTTACTCGTCAAGTGAATTGAAACAGTTCCACATCCTACCTTGTGTACTTGGATAAACATATGCATAAATAAAATACACTTGTTTATTTTCCACCCGTTAATTTTATATTGCGACTGCAGTATCAATGTAACTGCATCATTTCCAAGACAATGTTTTCTATTGCCCGTTTCAAAAGTACATGGTACATAAATGTATGTTAACATCTTGGTCGACGGTACATAATAAATTGTGAGGAAAATTACTAAGTATATTCTGTTAATAATTGTGAAATTCCACAGAGTTACACCAGATATCATTTATTCACTTCACTGCATGCATGTATTCTTTAAGTCCTTCAACTTCCGCCGCAAAGACTCCGCCATAGTACATCCCGGAAAAATGTTGAAGTAGTCTTTGCAAAGAATTAATTGCAAACCAGTGAAAATCTTCGAAGCTGAAAATCAATATCATAGAGCGTGACGTCAATCAAAAATATACCACGTCACATATCCATGGAAACCGGTCGCGTATTACTAACCGTTAATTTGATATTGCGGACGGATTTTTAGCCATGAATAGTTAGATATTCTATCTTAAGGCTACATTATGATCTTTATTTCATGCTTTCCGTGATTGCGTTGAATAATTTTCTCAAAAGTATTTTTTTTCAGGCGGACACCATCTGCTCCATAAATAAATTAACCAGACTTAGGTTGTAAACGCCAGTAGAGCCCTCATTTGAACTATAAAACGTAAATATATCTGTTGCAAAGTGACTAATACAGTATCAAGAATTGTTTTACTCAAACAAGAAAATGAAGAGGGTAATCCAGAAAGTAAGATATCGAATTTTTTTTAGAAATATATAGAATCGTTTTACTCGTAGTTCGATCAGTTTTCTAATCAATTTTCTTCTTAATTATTTATTAGCAGTGGACTTCTGACTTAGGGTAGGGTTTCGGATGGACCCTTCACATGGATTTACTCTTTAAGTTAAATTTTAAATAAAATATCCTCAAATACCATGCTAAACACAGTAGACCATTCTTTGGGTCCGCATGCTTTCTCCCTCCCTTAACCCTATCTAAGTTGTGTTTTTTCCTCCATCTACCTCGCTTTCCTAATGTTCTCCCTTCTCTTACCGTCTTCCGAGACCAATTGCACCTCATTTACTTCTGCATCTTCTTCGAATTTCTCCTCACAGCCGTCTCTTCCCCTTTTATGCCTAGCACTGCATCGATTGTTTTCCTTTCCGTCCATTCAATTTTCCCCGTTCTCTTCCAAATCCACTTTTCAAAAGTCCTTGGTCCACTTTCTTTGTCTAAAAGAAAAAAAATCATAGTTTTTAATCGATATAGCCTTTCATCAAATGGCCATCATCTTCGGTAATATATCCTTAGATTGGTGAAGAGCAGATCTCGCGACTATCGTTGCCTATATACTGGTAGGTGTCCTTTTACCGATGCATTCGATCATTGTGATTTGTGCCCTGCCATTCATTGTAGTTGATATTGTTCCATGACATATGGCTGATAACATTATTTTAGTTATTAGCCTATCGTTTAAGGTTTGTTTTGGATGGGTCCAGACTAACTACCGCTGCATTTACAAGCCTCGCCTAAGAAGACAAATCTCAATACCCGGCACTAAACCTTCATTTTACATTCATTCTCCCTCCCTCCATTCCACCCAACCTGCCCATTCCCTTCCTCCCCTCACCTCGCTTGCCTAACGTCCTATCCTCTCTCACAGTCTTTGACACTCCCAGTTATTTTCAAAGTGTAAAAATCATTCACCTTGACCAGAGTCCCGGTCAAATCGAACTATTTTTACCCTTTGAAATTGCTACATTGTAATGCGCATTAGAGGATGGCTCTGCTTAAAGTTACTGCCGCGGTATTCCCTGCAGTTCCTTTGAATTACCCAGGTAATATTGGCAAAAAAATTGGCATGTGTTTCCGTAAATGCGACCTCCTCATTGCACCAGTCTACGTGATTTATGATGGTTTGACTAGGAATCGGCTACCATGCCGGTAGGAATAAGTTGTAAACAAGGAAAGATACGAAGGCTCATGGTGGGAGTTAGGGGACCCACCAACAGGGGGGAGGGGGAGTGAAAAATGGGGGAGGGGTCTGTTTGGGAAGAGGTTGGTTTTGGTCCAGCTGCAAGGGTCCCCCTTGAGAGCACCTTCCTTCCTTCCCTCCCCACTGACTGGCACAAACCCGCACCACTCCGCCCACCTTATCCGTCGCTGTCCATTATTTACACGGCAGCCGAAGATGTAGCGAAAAACTCCACTGGCCGGAAAATGTCCCCCCTCTTCGTCCTCCGCCTCACATTCTCTCCGTAAGCCTCCTCACTCCGCGCGAGAGGGCTCGCCACTTTTCCCTTCCGCAGACCGAGAAAGTTCCCCCAAGAAGCAAGGAGACGCGAGGGAGCACATTGAAATGTATAAAAGGATATTGGATAAGGGATCATCTTTAATCATTGTTGCTAGATTGATACATTTGGTAATGATCACTTTTTCCATCCTTCTCCAAACCCACATTTCAAAAGCCTCCAATCTCCGTCCATCCTCCTGCTCAGTGGCCATGTACATTGAATATACATTGAGCAACACCGGCGATAATGGACAACCTACCTTACAACCAACCTTCTTTACACTACTCATCCGGTCTCTCCGCCCTCCAGACTTCCTCCCACATTTTCCTAAACCTTTTAGCTGTTCCGCAGGAATGTTCGTTACCCCCACGGCCTTATCTGATTTCATCCCCCTTAATGTCCATTCTATCTCATCTTCGAGTATGCCAGGATCTAAGCTATCTTCATCTATGTCATATTCTCTTTCTAAGCGTGTTGGTATAAGTTCTTTACCATAAAATTCTTCTTTATAATCCTTTCGTATCTTTTGGATCTATTCTGGATCAATTATTATCTTACCCGACTTATCTCTAACTGTTAGCACAGAGCCTCCCTTCTTACTTCCCGAAAGTGATTTAACCTTGCTGTAGAGCGCACCAATTTCTCCCTTTCTCTTCAAGCTTTCCATATCCTCGGCCTGTGTCTTTCGTCTTTGCAGCCGCCTCCACCACGCTTCTTTTGCTCTATTTGTAACCCGTCTCGTTTTATAATTTAACTCTCTGTACTTCCTTCTCCCTAATGTATAAGGTATTTATATGCTTCCATTTCTTTCTCTCATCCATATTTATAATCATCTCATCCGTGATCCATGGTTCCCTTGCCCTTTTCCATAAACAGTTCGTGTAGTTTAATTTGCGGCATTTTATATCCCTTTTTTTATATATTTCCATTTTTCCCTGATAGTACTCAGCTCTTTTCCCTCACTAATGATTTTCTCTAGAGCTCCCCGATAATCCTTCCTTGTCAATCCAGTTAATGCTTCTACATTCCGTTTCCTAACCCGCCGTCCTTGCATTATCTTTTTGAAACGGACACTACACTCCATAACTACTAAATTGTTATCAGAGTACGCATCTTTTCCCGGGGAGCAATGTAAATAGATCACGCTGTTACTAAATCTGTGCCTAACCTCATGTATGTGTTGGTGATGACTAACCCCTGTTCCCTGCAGAACTCAATTGCTTTTTCCCCGCGGTCATTCCTCGTGCCTAAACCGTAATCCCCCATCTCATCACCATCTCTTCCTTCGCCTACCGTCGCATTCCAATCCCCCATCACTATCAAATGTTTCCCTGCAGGAACACACGAGATTATGTCCTCTAAATGATCGTATATCCGATCGACTCTTTCCCCCTTCTGATTCCTTGGTGGAATGTATACCTGAACAATGACCAAGTTCGTCGGTTCTGCTTCCTTAACTCAATGGCCGCCCTACTCGGGCGGAAGCTGTCTCACCAAAGAACCTACGCTGCGTTGACTACCTTTCGTCTGTCTCCTACCCTTCGACCTATCTGGCATTGGTCACCCTGTGAGGAGTAAGTTTCATTTCTCCCGCCAGGACAGCTTTAGGGGTCATCGTAATGCACAAGCCCTTCCACCACGTCAAGGTTGTAGTTCATGGGAGGGCTTTTATCACATATCCCCTTGATATGAGGTCAAGATATTATGATTCGGGATTTCATGGACCCATATATTCGATTTTTTTA
Source organism: Hetaerina americana (assembly GCF_022747635.1). NCBI lineage: Eukaryota > Metazoa > Arthropoda > Insecta > Odonata > Calopterygidae > Hetaerina > Hetaerina americana. Next base: position 77,715,875 of record NW_027287205.1, on the reverse strand, counting down.
TGTACTTATATTCGGGAAAATGTGGGGAAAGCGAGGTCAAAGGAGGAAGAGAGAATAGGTATTTTGGATGGAAATAAGGGAAGTTAAGTGTGCAGACCTAAAGAATGCTACTGTTGTGTGTGGTATGATTTGTCATATTAGGCTTAATAGTAACAGCGGTTTGTAGTCCCAGGGTTTATTCAAATGATAATCTAAGCGAATATACTATTTAAAATATTAATATGGAGATGTTGCAAGAGGGGCATGGAATGGCTTGAAGCAGGTTAGAAAGTCGAAGGGGATTACATGAAATCGGTTAGGTTTGCCGGCGATCGAGATATCGTCAGCCAGAGGTTTTTGATCACTAATGAACGCATTTTAGAATCAAGAGTGATATTTATCAGATGAGAATCAACGTAAGCAAAATGGAGGTTATGATATTCTCCAGAAACAGGAAGGGTAACGTGAACATTGATTCTGGGTTAGCTCTTGTCTGTCTTCTTGGGGCTTTTCCTCCACGGGCATTTTTTCCTGTGTTCATCTACAGCTGCATCTACATAATACCCCGCAAGCCGCCGCAAGGGTGTGTGGCGGGGGGTGCTAGGTCACCAACCGTAAAAAAAAACAATGCTACATGCAAAATCAACAACATGGAAAGCTTTCTGCGTTATTAAACTTTGTACTTTATCTAATCTATAATTTGTGTTATATTTACGACAATATAACACAAATTATACATAGTTTGCATAAAAAGTATCGAGAAAAGTTTCAGAAAAATAGATTCATTTAATATAATGCTACAATGCCTCAAAATTCTTCAAATTACATCCCTTAAGCCGTAACACCCTTTTGCCGGTGGCTATTCCACTACTCGAAAGCGCACTGTTAAGCGGATTCCGGAAAGTCCTTAAGGGTACGCATGCAAACTTCTTTGACGGCACATCGGGTCCCACGGTGGTGTAATTTGAGGGAGAATTTCACTTTTGGAAATAGGAAATAATCTGCTGGTGCCAAGTCGTGACTGTAAGGGGGTTGGGGGATCGTCGCGATGTCGTTACAGAAGGTCTTCACAAGTAGACACTCGATTCTGCTTTTGGCCGTCCGTCCAGACCTTTAGGATTGGTTTAGCACCGATCTTTCGCTTCGGCAAAATTTCAGTGATAATGGTATGCACTGTCACCTTATAAACGTCAATATGATCTGGGATCATGCACACACTTAACCGACGATATGAATTGAGCACTTCACGCACACATGAGGAAATAATTGTACCGATACTTTTTATACAACCATTTTGCACTAGAAAAGGGAGAGTAGTTCACCCATTTATGGAGTGTTTTGGAAAAAAGTGGGCAAAATAGTTGGGTACTAAAAGAAAAATTGCGTCTCCTTAAGTTACTTTTACAAAAGATTGAAGATGATAGACACTTATAAATATGTAATGAAAACAAGGAATTGATGACCGGGATGTTAAGTAAGGAGGTCAAGAAAAACCTTGGTGAAAACCTAAAATCGTAGTGAGTGGTGAATCGTAGTTTTGTATGTCTCATAAAAATGGTCGTTGTAGAATAGGACCAAAGTAGGTTGGAGGCTTTTGAGATGTGAGTGTGGAGAAGAATGGAAAAAATGAAACGGAAGAATATAAAGCAAACTATGAAGTTCTAGGCATGGTAATTTAAGGGGATATATTGCTGTTAGAGTGAAGTGGAGAGGGGAAAACAATAGGCATTTTGATGTAATTAAGGGAGGTAGATTGTATGCGGGCCTAAATATTGAGTCACTCTAAATAAACATATAATGTGACATTTGCGTGTGTATATATATATATATATATAGAAATATATATATAGAAATATATATATAGAAATATATATATAGAAATATATATATAGAAATATATATATAGAAATATACATATATATATATATATATATACACACGCAGTCATTACTTCTCTATCTTCCGATGAAGACGGAGTAGAATTCCGTCGAAATTATCAAGAAATAACGTGCGAGTGTTCCTTTTTTGTGTTTCTATATTGTTTGTTACTGTGTAATGTACTATATATATATATATATGTACTGTGTAATGTACCATATATATATATATAATATATATATATATATATATATATATATATATATATATATATATATATGTATATATATATATATATATATATTATGGAAGGTGGAATCAGGCAAATCGAGAGTGGAAAAAATATGCACAGGCAGGCAGGCTGTAGAATAAACAACGTGGCGTCTTCAAACTTGAAATATACCTGTATTCTTTATAGATTGCAAAATGTCTAATACGGTGATATTTTTCAAGCAACTACCCCCATCTCTAGGTCAGGCTGGATACTTCTGGTACCACCCTCGTACAATCTCTGTCCTTTCAAAACCTACGGTAGACTACTAAATGACCTAAAATTCACTTGAAAATGCTTATTTTCTCAGGTAATTTTTCACCGATGTCTTCATCCCTGTGCCCATTTAATCTATAATACTTCCCAAATGATTGGAACTGTTTCGTCTGGTCTAATTTATTTCCCTTCACCTAAATGTTTAACAGCCTAAGTCTTCCTAGTTATGGAGAATGACATTTCTTTCTTTTTTCCATGTGTTGTTAATCTTCATCACACTACTTGGCGAATTGTTACTGGGACACACGAATCCTTGTATCTAAAAAAAATTAGATAGTAAACTCCCAAACAAGTGTTAAAGCCAGCGAAGCCTACATAAGGAAGGAAGGTAAGGGCGAGAAGGGTCTCTCCCCCCCTATGTTTACCCCTTCTCCTGGTCCTTCTCCACCCGACGAATCGAACCCTCACGCGGAACCCCTTGCACACGGGTTCTGGCGCATGTGTATGCATGCCCATCCGCTCCTTGTAAGGAGGGAGGGAAGGGTTTTCAAGGGTTAAGGGAAGCGGAGAATGTTTCCGGAGGCCCTTCGAAGGGACATGGATGTGTGGGCGGGAGAAAGACGGGATAACCCGTAGGGAGGGAGTGCGTGGTGGAGGCAAACACCGCCAAATGGTATTCTGAGAATATCCGGAATTCCGAATCGAGTTCCTTATGTCTTTTTTGCCCAAAAAATATTTAGCCTCGATTCAGGAATCAGTGAAATTGGAAACCACTCTTGAATTTTTTTTCGCATTAGATGGCGATCGGTTCACCTTTTTGGGAGTTAGCCATACCGTAATTCTTTTTCTGGTCACATTTCTTCCGTATTCCACCAGGTTTTCGTTTTGTTTTTCATTTCGTTTCTATTCTGATGGCGTGAAGGAGATTTTAATAAAAACCTTAGTAAGAAATTAAATTTTAAAAGTCCTTTCAAGCTGATTACCGTTTCCACATGGCTTAATTAATAATTAGCCAGTATAAGGATCGCGAATTCCAGAAAGATTTTTGGTAGTGACATAAGTAGTAGTGCTGTGGAAGGTGACCGACGGCTGAGAAAATTTGTGACGTTAGGGTTGGTATAGGAGGTCATGCACTAGGCAGGTGGAACAGTGTATCAAACTCGAAAATGTTTTGGACGAAAATAGTCCAAGTAGTAGAGGCATAAGCAAAAGAATTGCGTTAGGCTAAGAAGCTTTCAGAAGAAGGAGGGAAATGATGACAGGGACTTTAAAGGATGTAAAAGCTCGTCTTAACATTTACATGGGGCTTAGTTATGTACTGCTTGGAAAGATAGTCACGTAAGCAGAATGATTGATCTAGGTTGGAGGCTATTGAAATGTGTGTGCGGAGAAGGGTGAAGGAGATTACGTGGACAGAAAGAAGAACAAATGAGGAAGTGAATAGAAGACACAAGGAGAAGAATTGCATGATGAACGAGGAGAGAGCATTGATGGGAGAAATGATAAGGAGGCATGAAAAATGAATAACAAGCGTTTCAATGGCCATTGGGATGTTTAAGACCATGAAAGAGGGAATAACTTGAGACAAGCGAGGATGGGGCCGGAATAGATGTACAATAGGGGTACTAGATGGAATGAAGGGAAGAAGGAAATAAGCGAAGATGAAGAGGGTTTTGCTTTGTTGAGAGATACAGGGGAATTGTCGCTCTACCGTTTGGTAGCTCAAAGTTTTGTACCCATTATCGTCTGTGTCGTCGTTGTATCATTACCGTATTATCGTCTGTGTCGAGTTCATCTGATGATAAATTTACCCCGAAGGACTTATTTTTATCTGCGATAACTCTTCGGACGTGCATCTTACATGGTTTGAGAGAATCCTCACCGTTTTCTCACCTAACAATCAAAAAGTATCATTGTTCTCCGCATCGGCTGTCATCTTAGTACCCCATACGTGAAAAGAATAATAATTTGCAGATATCCGAGGGATAAAGATGCTGTACCAGTGACCTATGAGAAGCGGTCTAGTTTTCCCCAAAAACGCAATTTAACCATTACGAATAACAAACCTCTATTTTCGGTAGAGTACATTCTTTTACCTTTAATTTAATAAAACCTCTTTTTGTGTAATGGTGGAAAATATTCCATTTGTTTGTAGCCACTGTAGTTGTAGTTAGGATATCATGAGAGAGATATAATTCATAAATTATTATGGTTAATCTGCTGTTGAGGGAAGGGTTTTTCTTTCTACTAGTTCTACTGAATTTCTAAGCCTCTGATACGACACAGAATAAAATACTGCATAACTTGCGGAACAACAAACCTTTCCTCAATTCCACCCACGTACTTTAAGCTTACCACAATTCTAATCAAAACTTTGTGTTTTTTTATGCCTCTACCTCATCTACCCAACTTTTACCCTTTAACGCAGTCAAGCATATTTACTTGATATCCCCCACATCCCACCTTCCCTTCTTTCTTTGAATTCCCTCGAAGAGTCTTCTCTCCTCCCTCACCATGCCCGGACCTTTTGCTTGCATTTCAGCCCATTTCGCTTTTGCTATCCTTCTCCACGCCCAAATCTCAATAGCCCTCCATTCTACTCTTTTCCTCTTGCATCAATGATCAATATTCCATTCCGTACAATATTACAAGACATATAAAACTGTTTGGCTGGTATTTTATTAAAATGTTTTTTTTTAGATCCAGTCGTCCACTCCCTTCTCCTTGCAATAGGTTCTTTGCCTGAAATTGTTCTCCTTTTCCATCGTTACTTTGCCTACACATCTTCTGACACATTTCTAAAATAGGCGAACTGTCCTGCGTGCTCTTGTCTGTATTCCAAAACTTATGCGTTTGTCGTAGCCTTCCTATTTCTTGAGGATCTGATTACCTTTCTTTTTTTCTCATTGGTTCTCATCCCAAGCCTATCAAAATCTTTCTGTAAAGCGCTCAGTAATATCAATCCTTTGACTAGCTAACTAAAATTATTTAAGTGACACTAACAATAGCAATTAATTAAGTGAGCAGAGGTTATTGGGAATCCAATTATACTTCTTCCCGCTTTTTTTTCTTGGACAGAGTTTTTGCCTCCTCGGACGGATGGCTCTGCTGGTTAGGTTTTATGCAGTCTCTCTCATTCCCTCAAAATATCTAATTCTACAGCCGCCCCATTTTCTTTAATCCCCAGTCCCCCCCCCACCCATCGTACGGATCTACCCTTTCCTCCCCCCGGAGCCGATGGATAAATAGAGAGTAGAGGCGAAAGGCGTGTGCTGGCCGAGAGTTCTACCCCCTAGTTTCTCCCTCCCTCCAAATTTCCTTCGTGAAATGCTTCTCACCCGAGGAGCAAATCCTTTTATCTCTTCCCGTCCTGTTTGTCTCTTCTCATTCCTGTGCTCTATCCCCCGCACATCTCCTTTTAATTAAGTCAGAGTTTTGGCGAAAATATGTAAAATATTTGAAAACACAGAGCAGGTGTGGCACGCACAAAACCTTAAGAGATGATAAAAAACACACTCTTTTATCTTTGGTGGATCTAGTCACATTCATCAATGCGGAAATACGGATCTCTTTCGGTTTTAGGGATGGAGAGACTCAATGGATGCAATTGTGTACAACAGCATACCAGTTTTGCAGTTCGTTACCCTAATTCAGCTGCCACACCACACACAGCTGCCGTCTCCCGTTTTATTGAATAATCGGGGTTTGGTCTACTCCGTCATTGTAATTATTGTTTGGCAGTCAACCGTTTAAGGTCATTTTTTGATGGGCACATATAGAACACCCTTGAATTTCCGAAACGAAAATAACTTGGTGAAATCCACATTCACTGTGGAGTTAATCAAGTCATTTTCATTTCCGTGATGGATAATTTCAACCATATCATGCCAGGAGGTAATTCCATACCGACCTTTCTTTGCGTCACACAAGATACAACTTGGCACCCGATACTGCAATAAACCATTCTTAAATTCCGCTCACTTCCTTCTTACTTCCCTTCGTTCCGTCCAACGTGTCTACTCTACCCGTATTAATCTACCTCTTCCTTGCTTACCTAATGTATCTTTATCACAGTCTTCAACATTCCATCCCCAATCAAAATTCATCCACCTCTACGGTCTCCTGTGAACCTCTATCAACAACCTGTTCTCCTCCTCCAAAATGCCTGGTACCTCTTCCTTTGTTTCCCTTTCCTTACATTTTACATTTTTTATTCTTTTCCGCGTCGGCCTCTCAAAATCCTACAACCTACGCCTAACATCTTGCTTCCTTTTCCAAGTTTCCGCGCCATATATACCCATATCTAAGTTTTCACCAATCTCTTCTTAACAACCTTACTCAATGCAATCGGTGGCCGATTTTTTTTCGAGAACTGTAGCAATAAATAGTTCTAATACTTTTTACGTGGAGTTGTGATAACCGGCACCCTTAAAGGTGATAGATATCCTCGTATAACATTGGATATTACCGTTACAAAAGGATGATGGTGGATTTTTTCCAGCAGGATAGTCATGGAAGGATTGCAATAAGTACAGAGTGAACTTGCGAGTAGCAACTATATAAAAATGAAACTTTTAGTGACTCGCGCGCTAAGCTTCTTATTTTACTGATCTATCTTTTAAAAAGAAACATCCGATTCTATTTCAATCATCGTGCCTTCTCAATATTTTTGCTGTTATTTTTAATAGGCACTTACTTCGTCGTTTTTGCCTCTGAGCTACCGGTTATCGTTTCATTTTGTGAAAGATTAAGGATCGGTATCATACTTATTTTCTCACATTCAGCCTTTCACTTGTTTAGTTTGTTGCCCTGAAGTTATCTTTTGCATTATTAAATTCATGGTATATTAAATCTGAAAATCGTAAATGGGAAACTAATTGGACTTAATAAAAGAACCCAGTCTCAGAGCTGCGATTCGGCCATCCGTGTTCCAACTCTGATCGAAAGATTTTTTCAGAAATAATTGCTTCCAATTGTACATTAACTCATCTATTGTACCCGATCGCTTTGGGTTCTGTTGACTTATATGTATTATCAAAATAACTTGTTCTTCAACGTTTACTTTTACAATGTGCAGCTTAAGTGGATTTGACAGTATTAGAATGCTTATGTTATCATCATGCCACAAAGCAGAAGAGTGTTTATTTGAGTTTTCTGACTTCACGTGCAGGCTTATTAAAAACATGAAGATTGACTCGATGATGTTATTGATGGTGCATGTGATGATAGTTTTTAAAAAAGGTTTATAAGTTGCTAGTGTTGTCCGATGCGTCTAAGAGTGTCGGAGTTCATATGCTGTTCCCTGGTTTGTCAACGGCGATTGGTGCCAAAATCATAGCTCGTCAATAAACGTTAACATCACCCATAAACCCACATCAGAATATTCTGCATAGGAAGTTGGCTGGCTCCTGTAACTCCTCGTCCGCCAATGTAGAAACGCGTGCTAAAATTAAAAATGCGGATACTCGTGATTTCTTTTGGGCTATGTGCGTGTATGAGTGCTTTCCGATAGTCCAGAACATTTCTCGTTTCGATATAATGCACGCGTACAAACATGCATTTGATTCCTAACTTTGACCGAAACTATTTTCGCTGCAACTGCCGACTGGTCTAGTCCTGGGAAAATTTTGGCGTAAATGTGTATGTCTCGTGCACTTAGGGAAACTTCCGATAAATGATTTGCACATGGACGTGTTTTTTGCAAGAACACACAAGCAAATGTATTTTTGTACAATTTTATAGGATGTGTCCATCCAAATCCCACCTTGACCGGTGGAATACCAATAATAATAATACATGCGGTGTAAAGGCTCGATTTCATCACAATCATTTCAATGTGGTAAATTAAACCTGAATGCATGAATCAGAAACTTACCGTTCCCGTTTATTCTAGCATCTGATAAATCAAAAAGAAGCCACCAAAGGCAATGTATTATAAATTTAAGTTGATTCTCATCACGTTTGTTTTATCCAGAAGTTTTTCCAGTGCACTTTCAAGTGATTGGCACCAACTGTAGTAAAATTATCGCACGGTAGTTGATGCTGGGGCACACGATTTATTGCATCTCGCGTAGCACGCATGCTAAAAGAGTCTGCGAAATTTCATGCCCATTTACTCGCGACAAACATAATATTTAAATCGATTTGAGTACTCCCTATTAGGCTACGTGCTCAGCCGAAAGCTGTTCGTCAAATCGCCATCAATTCGAATAATTCGTTTAATTCGAATCTCCGCGCATTTGTGAATTTGAAGTTTTCGCTCAGCAGAGTAGATCAGTGGTCAACTGACTGGGAGTAAAGTGTAACGCTGTCGACTTTCATGGTCTCATTCTCTCCCGAATGAAGTAATTTAACGGATCCGCCTCTCTTTCCATGTCTGTCGCACGTTATTCCTCTCTCCATCCCCCTTTTGTTCCCTCCCCCTATTCCTTCTCACCTCGTGCAAAAGTAAATATCATCCTCTCCGTGCCATGTCCCCGCACAGATCGATTCATTCTCCCCCTCCCTCCCTCGCCCTTCCTTATCCTCCCTCTCCCGCCCTCTACATCCTCTCCTCTTGCCTTCTCCCAGCTCCTTGCAGGGGACGAGGGAGATTGCTGTCTCGACACGTGTGTACGCAAGAGAAGGGGAGGGGGGTGGGTTTGGGGAGAAGGCCTTGTTGTATCCCTTCTTCCTTATGCCCACCCCTCCCCGTGTCCTTTGTTTCCCTTGAGCAACCTTTTCTCCTAACTTTTGATTGATCAGTTGTTTATATTTTCGTTTGCCCGTGTCCCCATCCGTGTTGGTTGGTGTGTTCCGTGTGTATGTTCGAGTGTGTGTGCCCTCACTCGGTTGGATGATCACGCGCGGGGAAGACGGAGGCAGATTCTTTTTCTTCCTGGTCGAATATCTTCTACGCCGGCTGTGAGTGTGTGAGCTGTGGGCTCCCTTGTACTCGCCCCTTCGTGCACCTTCCACGTGTTGACTCGTTTTGTCCCGCGGCTTCTCGGGGAAAGCATCCGGGAAACATATTTATTCCCGGTTTCCACCTGAAACCCTTTCCGGAAAAAAGAGAACTCGCTCTCGGCAATGTACAATGATTTTCTACCGCGTGTGTGTTTATTCTACTTGCGTGTTTGCCTTCGCATTCTATGGTGGCGTCGTCGCCTTTCTGAATTCGAAGTCGCCTTAAAGTACGTAGATTGATATGAGTCTGCATTCGGGAAAAAAATGGAGACCAACAGGTTTATCTCATATTAAAACCAACTTAATAATGAAAAGATTCTCAATTATGATATATAATAATGTAAATAGCGGCAATACTCCGGATTACTACTCAGAAGGACTGAATTCGGTAAATGTGCAACTTGCAGTTATTGATTAAAATAAACTAGTCACAATATTCTATCGTTAAAGTCATCCCACGTTAAATCGTGTCTTTTAGATAATTGGAGGTACCCATTTTTTTATTTCCCTGAATATTAGCATTGAAGTAGCACCATACGTGAGCATACAATTGGGAATTTTAAAATTTTACCCTCCTGCATGGTGTGTACCTTTTTGTATTGGCTGTACTCGAGCTGATTATGATGTTTACAGAGATCTCCGAAAGTTGCTACAGTACAAGTACCGATTGGACCACAATTATAGCGGTTGTTTGGCTGAAAAATACATAAAAACTTTTACTTACGTTATGGAAGATAAAGCCTTTCTAATAGGCACTTTCAGCCATTATGGTAGCCACATAAACTTTAAAAAGTGTAAAGCTTTTTAAACTTTAACAGTTTTAACACTTTAACCCTTTTAAAAATTTTAAAGTTTAAAAAATTTAAACTTTAAAAACATAAATTATAACATTAGACTTTTTACGAAACTTTTAGTTCATCCACATTGCTTTTCTCTCTGAAGTTATAATTTCGTATATTTACTTTCTATGAGAAATGGGAGTCAAATGGTAACATACAGAAATCAGCTGTTTTCGAAATCAAAATAAATTATATGTAAGCCACCATCAATAATTTAATCCTCGTTATGACATACGTACGTAGAACGTACGACAAATACGCAAACTGGTGCAATCTGGCGGCCATGACGCTCACTATAGCCCCTCCCACTAGCAGCGCTAGTTGCCTGAGACCGTCTGTGCTTGGCGTATCGTCGAACTGCGCGTATGGTGCCAGTTATGTTAGTGTCCGGTGTCCTTGTTTTTACTGTTTGTCGAAAATGGAAAATTGACGAAATCACGGAGCAACGAATCAACATCAAGCTTTTTCGTTAAATGCGGGAAAAGTTATCAAGAAATTACTGAAATGTTGACAGCTGTGTGACAGTTGCGGTGATTTTACTCTGAGGAAAATATCCGTTTTCAAGTGGATTAAGCATTTTGAACGGATCTCGAGATCTTTCCACTTCTTCGCCGTTTGGCGGGATTTCGTGTTTGAATGTGTATTAGGCCAATGCGGCTCGCCCATTTTTATGGCTATGCGTGCCACAAAACGCACTGTTCTTATCCTTTATGATGTTGTATGATTGCTAACCTACTATCATTTCCTCTTGTGTATTGTCTATTTCTCCTTTGGTGGGTTCTCCCTTGTGGGTCCTCAACAACACACACACACACATACATATATATATATATATATATATATATATATATATATATATATATATATATACACACACACACACACACACACACACACACGAGGGTCATCCGGAAAGTAGTACCCGTTCGTGAAATAAAGACACAAAAGTAAATATTAACAAACATAAAAAATTTTATTTGAAAGAGGATACTTTAAACTACTTCTCAACATAATCTCCAAGCAAATTAAGGCATTTGTCATAACGTGTGACAAGTTTCTGTATTCCTGCTGCATAGTCCTTCGCCGCCAGCTCATTGAGATACGCGAGGGACCCATCTTGCACAAATTTTTGCATAATGCAGATGGTGTTTAACAATTTCATGAACAATTGTTCGAGAAACATTGGGAAAATGCTCACAGATGTCATCAATTGTGACGCGCCGATCGTTCCTCACGAATTCGTCAACTGAGCTCACCAGTTGGTCGGTAATGACAGACGGTCTCTCCGAACGCTCATCGTCGTGTGTGTTCCCCCTCCCCATGTTGAAGTTGCGACACCACCGCCGAACAGACGACTCGTCCATTACATTGTCTCCATACACCTCCTTTAATTGGCGATGAATATCACATGGGCGAACGTTTCTTGCATTGAGGAATTTAATCACTGCCCTCACTTCACAACTGGCGGCGTTCTCAATTTTTTTAAACATTGTAAACAATCAAAGAAACAACACAGGCAATGCTAGCGTCACGCAACTTGGCTCAGAGAAGGCAGACAAGCCACTGAAGCTATCTGACCTCGTCCAGCGGCTACTCGCGTCGTCAGCACTTCATGCGGCACGAACGGGTACTACTTTCCGGATGACCCTCGTATGTATATATATATATATATATATATATATATATATATATATATATATATATATATATATATATATATATATATATATATATATATATATATATATATATATATATATATATATATATACATATGGCTACATCATGTGAGGACTACAGGACGATAAGTTTGATATCCCACGCAGCTAAAGTTGTTCTCAGGATCATAAACAAAAGTATAGAGAGTAGGGCAAATGATTACTTAGGGGATGATCAGTTTGGGTTTTGGAAGGGGAGAGGTACGCGTGATGCCATTGCAGTAATGAGATTATTAATCGAGAGGAATATAGAACACAACCAGGAGGTATTTGCCTGTTTCGTAGATTTCGAAAAAGCGTTTGATAGGGTGAATTGGGAAAAAACTAATGAGTATATTGAAGAAAATAGGAATAGATTGGAGGGAAAGGAGGTTAATCCGCAACCTGTCTCAGACTGCTCAGGAGAGGGTGGGAAACGGGGAGTCCGGATGGGCAGTGTTAGGAAGAGGTGTAATGCAGGGTTGCCCATTATCACCGTTACTGTTCAACCTGTATGCAGAGGAAATGATTAAAGAGGCATGGGAAGAACTCGAGGTAGGAATGAAAGTGGGAGGGGAATTCGTAAAATCAGTTAGGTTCGCTGATGACCAAGCTTTAGTTTGTCAGTCAGCCAAGGGGTTGCAATCATTGCTGAGTGAATTGGAAATTCAGTGCGAACGGTATGGGATGAGAATCAATATTAATAAAACAAAGGTAATGTTATTTTCTAGAAAGAAAAAGGCCAAGCTTAACATTAAAATAGGAGGGCAAAAACTAGAGCAGGTAGAACAGTTTACGTATCTCGGTAGTGTTTTGGACCAACACGGTCAAAGTAGTAGGGACGTGAGGAGAAGAATTGCGCTATTCAAAGAGGCTTTCACAAGGAGGAGGGAGTTGATGACGGGGACTTTGAGTAAGGATGTTAAGGAAAGACTCGCAAAAACTTTGATATGGAGCGTAGCTATGTACGGCGCGGAAACGTGGTCATTGAAGCAGGAGGATAGACGTAGACTGGAGGCTTTTGAAATGTGGGTGTGGAGAAGAATGGAGAAGGTAAAATGGACAGAGAAGAAAACAAACGAGGAAGTACTTGGTATGTTGCGCGAAGAGAGGGGTTTGTTGGGAGCAATCGTATTGAGGCAGGAAAAGTGGCTGAAGGGGATATTGACCGGCAGCGGGATGTTGTAGAATGTAATTGAGGGGAGAATGTTAGGCAAACGAGGAAAGGGAAGGAACAGGATAGGGATGTTGGACGGGAAGAAGGGAGGAAGAAAGTACTCAGAGCTGAAGAGGGACCTGATGTAAAGTAGGACGTTGTGTTTTGCTAGGGGTCACAAATTATTTAATTACTAATTCTGTCCATCAAAAAACCTACCTTAACCGGTAGATTACCTAATAATATATATATGTGTGTATATATATACATATCTATGTATATATATAATATATATGTATATATATATATATATATATGTGTGTTTGTATGTATGTATCGATGTTTAGTCTTTGTCCATCCATAATCTACCTAAGCGGTAGAATAATAACAAAATTAATAGCTTCTACCGTGGTTATCGTCCCGCTCGAGTGTACGTTTCGGGAGGGGTTATCATTGCGTTTTGGTCCGACATTGAAATTTACTGGTAATAGTGATCAAGGTAGGAGCAAACAATCTCCCCGCGAGGGTAGTTCTTGCGATTACAGTCTATAGGACTTACATCACGTCAATAATTAATCCAACTGAAACTGAGGAAACGTTCTCGCATTTCTATCGCCTGATAAACACAGTACCTTGAGATTACACTTATGTACCCTCGGAATTCTGCATCTTCTTCAATTTAATTCCCACAACGACCGATGCAAATCTGAAGAGATTCAATTGCACAAAGGCATGAAAATGTTCAACTGCAAGAGAGCGTATGCCTATTGCTGTTCCGGAAATTGAGTATCACAATAATATACGATATTTCGCTTTAAAAGTTCTCCTGACAAGTCGAGAATTCCATGCTAAATTACCCTTAAATTAAAAAAATAAAAGTGCGGAATGTTTTTTGGATTACACGTCAGTCGATGTCAAATTTCCTTCCTTCCGCGACCCAAATTCGTCGGCTCGTGGTTTCCCGTGCGTGCGGAGGGAACCAGGTCAGTTTAATATCTTCGAATCATGACGATGTTTTCACGAGATCGAACGGGAAGCGATGACGTTGTGACTTAGCAGTGACAATTCTTTAGAAGCGTATTACTCATATGTCAAGCTGTATTGGTTGTAATATGGTATCTCGAGATTTTGATGGTATTTTAAATGATAATTAATTGTGGAGGGATTTTTACTGAGCGAATGTTGGCCTCCAATGCGATACTGATGTTACCTGAATATTCAAAGTAAATAAATAAATATTGATAGAAAAATTCCAAAATTTCTTAAAATCAATTATCTCGTGCTGTATCGATTTTAAAGTTCTAATCGCGTTTTTTAATTATTCTATTCTATCTCGTATAAATGTAATATTTTTGCTTTAATGTCTTAGGAGAGCATATGATTTTCATTGTTATTGGAGAGCTACCTGAAATATAACATAAGATTATCGGTGATTCGAGGTAAAGTTCGAAGGGAGCAGTCAACTTTAAACGTTACCTTCTTAAGGCAAAGTTCTTTGCTCGTAAAAGGATAAGCGTTGCACCATATTGTTCCAGCCCCAGAAACTTAAGCAATTTATTTTCTATAAGTATCACTGAATTCCCTGTTGAAAGCGGTTGAGGAAAAATATTCGTGACCACCGGCAGACCGTAAGCAGAGGTGTAATGCATTCTCCTTCGGCTCCGATATTAAATGCCAATTACTTTATTCATATTGATTTTCCGTCCACTTCTACCGCCGTCTGCGGCTTACTCTTTTTCATTTCAGGCAACATTTGGAAAATAACATTTCTACCGGATCAGCGATAACTTCTGAGCTACGAATCTTCGCTACGACGGTTTTCAATTGCCCTCCCGCGTATTTCCCATGAGCAATCTGTCCATTAGTGTCCAATAATTTTGAGTAAGCATCAACGTACTCCCAAAGTGAAAACAAAGCAATGCTACCAAAAGAACTTTAACAATCAGCTAATGAGATTTCACAATTTAACAATAACCATTCTTTCTTTTACATTATTTGGCAACTCCGGCCTTATATTAGGATTCAATAGCTTTACTTACATTTTGATAGGGCGTTTTGATTATTCGAGCCATATTAATATCTATACATATAACGCTAGTGCCGAATGCTGTATTCCGGACGCTATTTTCGAAGTCATGAAATTCGAAAGAATGCTTTTTGTAAAACTTGTTTCATTTCTTTCTCGACGTCTTCCTTCATTAAAACCCTTCTGACAGCTCTAAATTGTGTTGTCGTTTTCTTTTTCATAAAAATCAAAGTTCAAACCATTAAATCAGATTCTTTAGAGGTAATCTTGACAACGTACATGATCGCCAATATACACGCCTTCCTCGAAAGCATTTGAATGGAGTGCCTATTCCAAGTCATGCGTCCTAGAGTGCAGAGTCCTAATTTTTAATGCAAGTAATTTGTGAAAATCGCACAATTCGACAGTTGTAAAGAAATAAAAACCAAGGAATCGTACATATTCTCAAAAAATACTGAATGAAACGTGAAAAGACACTGTAAAAGGAAATCATAGCGACTTAATATTTTTCGTTTACAGTTTGCATTTACATTAAGTATTCAATTCTATACACGGCACTTGTACGCAAGTGAAATAATTCAGGTATAATATATACTTTCAGCAAAAACCAAAGAGCAAATTATCCTAAATCACTCGCCGGAACGATTCGTTCATCTCGTGAAAAAGTAGTTTGCTGGTGCACGTACTTTTATCTTCAGGCACACATTCTACAAAATACAAGGACTCCAGAAGTTTCCGGGAGGGTGTGTGGCAGGGAGTGTTAATGCACCAGCCATGCAGGTACAAATATGAGGTCATACTAGCTCTGATGTGCATGTGAACATATATACGTCTCACGTACACCTGTGCCTCTCGCCTGCCCTCGTGGATCAACGGGCTCCCAGAGCAATTCCTCCAACTTACCCGTCACTCTCTCTTCTCGCAGTAATATTTAACAAATCTATCGGATTTTCTCTTAACCTTCGTTATTTCATTCGTTCATTTTGGATAATTCAATTAAAAAGAAAATCGACAGCTCCAACAAGGGCAGTCCTATGTACGTGCAAAATAAATTTCAGAGTAGTCGCCCCGCTGCCGCTTCCCTCACATAAGTATTCTCGCACCGTTGCCATTTTCCCCGTTCACCCACCTCCTCCTCCCCATTCGCAATTTTCCTCTTCCTCTCATCTCCTGTCCAAACATAATCCCACCAAACCTTTAGGGGGCGAGAGGGTGGAGGGTGGGAAGCGGTTGGTGTGTGTATTCGCGCGGCCAGGCGAATGGGGAAAGGGGTGGGAGATGAGGAAGAGGGATGGAAGGGTGAAGGGGGGTTCCTCTGCCCACCCACCCCCTCCACACACACACGCCTCCCTTTACAGCCATCCCCCCCACTTTCCAGCCCCCTTCTTCCATTTCCAGGCGTGTTCCATTTCGCGTTAGGTATGCCGTTCCAAAACACGACGCCGCAGGAAACTGCTCCCAAAGGGCGCTGCTTCCGTCGCCACTCACGAAATCGAGAAGGGCATCGATCCCCCATTTCGTCACCCCTCCGTCTTTCTTCAGATCCGGAATGTCGTTTTTTATACTTCCTGAAGAAAATCCAGCGGCAGAAGTTGTTAGATGTGGCAACCCGACATACGTGGTCATTTTTACCGCTAGGAATAGTTGTGGGGGTATTTTTATTGAAGTTTTTCGTGGTATTGAATACGTATGAAGGGTACCCTTTGTTCGTGTATTAGCCTATTTTATTAAAGAATTACGCTAAGGTGTACACGAATTCCAATGTCCCATCCGACTGACGGGGTTCTCCACTTGGAATGGAGATGTTACTAAAAGAACCAGTTACCGCTGGGATTCGAATTGGGCCCTCGGGGTGGGAAGCACTGCACACCAACCCAGTCCTCAGGTGACTCGGGTGAATGGTCTACCGACTTTGTCGATCCACCTGGTAGAGTAGGTTACTCCTAAAACGTTTTCATCGTAAGAACCTATTTTAGAAACCAAAGTAGGAATGCATTCAAAGTTAGCCAACACGAAGACAAGATGTAATTTTTCTTTATGATTCAAGGTACTGCTATAAGTTTGGTTGCAGTAAAATTATAACATTTTCATAAATTCATGAGTAATTTTACCGAAAAATTTGACGGATTTAATTTTGTCGCCAGAAGTAAAGAGAAAATCATGATTGTACTGACTGACAAAAGTTTTGTAGGCATAATTATTCCAAAGTGTAATTATTTTAATTTACATTTCATTCAGGTATAAAATTTGCCAGTTTTTTGTGTAATAAGGGATATACATGATTTTTAACGTCATTGTTATCATTTATAATTGTGAATGTGAGATAAGTCAACGCAAATGTCAATACAATTATGTGAATGAATATTGGCTTCTATTGACAGGCATAAATATAAACAGGGCTTTTCCGCTTCATGGAGTTTGATTGGGTAGGAAAAACGAATTTTTTAGAGATAGTTGAAGCCGATAAATTCTGAAATGTCATTGTAATGCACAAGGAAGAATTGAAATAACTTTGCATTTCCACAGGACAGTAAAAGTTCTACACTATGAGAGACTCGTAACACTTTCTCACACATTCAGCATGGACAACACAGAATTATTTGTTATCGAAATATTTGACGTATGTCTTCAGTCCAGCCAAAACTTACCTTAACCGAATGCCAGTGCTAGAATAATAGAATACCAATAATAATTGAAATAACATTTTTTTTCATGTGCTGTGGGTGTAAAGCGGAAGACATTTCTGGAAAATTATTACACATTTTCACTTTTTACTCTTTTTCATGGAAATCGCGTTGGTGAGGTGGCTTGCGTATCACCCCTGGGTTTGAATCCCGGGGTCTACATTTTGCAAAGGTATCCCGATCCTTAGTTAGGGGTACCATAAGGAGAGTACTTTAAATGAGTACTCCGTTCATCGCATAGAACGTTTTACGTATATGTGACCCCTTGTCTACCCCTTTCAGCAAGAGTAGGCTATTCCTGACGCCGGGTTTTTTTCCACCCTTCCCCCATTCCCTGAAACCTCATAAAAATTACCCACATGTCCCTAATGTCGCAAATGACTTCAGTTGTCGAACGCCTTCCCTAATCACTTCTCATTTTGCTGTTTCAATCCGATTTCAAGACCACACTACGTGAAACCCAGCAGATAGCCAGTACCATCTTGGAGATTTTATTTGCTTAGAATACTGTTAATACTACTAAATTTTTGCCGTGGATACAACTGAGAAGAACAGAAACCAAGTCAATAAAGTTTTTTTTCTTGAGGAATTGACACTACCGTTTGATAGCTCGTGTTCATTTAAAACCTACCTTAAACGGTAGATTACCTATAATAATAATGTAAGTGATTCATGAGAAAAAACTGTTATCCAACTGTCATCATAGAAACGAATAAAATGTATTGATAGGGAAAACTGTAAGTATATTGTTTATTTAATTTAAGAATTTATCGTGGCAATTAGGTGATTGTCCTGGTGGCAACGGTCAAGTCTGATCAATGATAACTCTTACAATGAACATGCAAGGTATTGTTGAACAATTCTTACAAAAAAATGAAACTGTGGCACTCCAAGTCCCCACTCCAAGTCTGTTCAATTCAGAAAATATTTGTTGTTGACCAAAATTCATATTCCTAACTGAGCGTCATGTGAAATAAATTCAAACAGTAATATTCTGCTAGCCGTTTCGAACACTAATATAAAGATTTCTTCTGCATCTGAGGAGAAGGCGGAGATGGTGACATGGGCTGAGAAGGTAATGGCCAGTTTTTTTTAGATGATTGCGAAATCATGCATCGTTTACTTTCAAACAGTACAATGAAGAGTATTATGCATCGTCATTGCACTGGCCGAGCGAAGACATCAAGAAAAAAGATGTATGCATTTGGCAAAGAAAAAAACTCTCTCTCATGGGTGCACACATGCACAATTACCTACGGTGAAATTATGGAATTGAAGTTTTAATTTAGTGCAACATCCACCATATTCACAAGATTTGACCCCTAGTGACTTTTTTATTGACAACCTTTAAAAAATGGCCTGATAGAAAACGAGTTACATCGAATGAGGAGGTCATTGCCAACACAAATGCCTACTTTGAGGACCATCCCAAATTCTGAATTTTGGACAGCATAAAAAAATTGGAGAAATGCTGGCAAAAGTATATCAAGCTATAAGGACATTATGTAGAAAATAAAAAATATTTACTCATTGTCATTTGTTTTTCTATATCATTTTGAGGATTTATGGAATGACCTAAGTATTGTTGTTGTGATTCTGTCAATGCAGGTTTGAGATTAACACAGACCACAGTGACACATTCCTTTGCTTCTCCTTGCAAAAGACATTCTCACCTCTGGCATTTCCTCTGTAAACCTCTCTCTAATCCTGCATACTTCTTCCCTCTCTTCATTCCATCCAACATTTCTACCCCTTCCTTCTTTGTCTAACATTTTCCCCTCTATCATAGTCTTCCACATCCGTAACATGCTCTTTCCTGCCTCCTTTTTTCTCCCTAAAAATCCCCTTCTCCTCCACCTCTTCTAGAACTTCCTTATTTGTGTTCTTTCTGTCCATTTTGCCTTTTCCATTCTTCTCCATTGCCACAATTTGAAAACCTCAACCCGATGATAGACAAAATTTTTTAATATGATGTAGCCAATGCATTTTTTTAGTGAAAACTTAATCAAATTTTATAACATAATTTTCTGTTGTTCATTATCATTTTGTGTTTCTATGTTACAGAAGCCATTAACTAAGATGTTGAACCCTTCATTTCTTTCAGGAGATAAGTACGAGTCTGTGTCTGTTGAGAATGGGTATAAGAAATACATGATGCTGAAAATCAGGAATGTAACTCATCGAGACTTTGGGTCATACAAGTGCATGGCAAAGAATTCCCTGGGCGAGACAGATGGACTCATCAAATTAGATGGTAAGTACACCCTATTTTATGTTCATTCATGTACAGTAAACTCTTGATTATCCATGCGTGGATTGAGGATTATCCGTATTCTAACCTCTTCCACCAAATTTGAATAAAATTATAATCTTAATGATGATTAAATGCTCTGAAACTTCAACTGGAATTTTTTAAATAAAAGTTTGCAATACCTTGGATTTTATAAACATTTTTAATTAAAAAAAATAAAAAGTTGTTAATATTTACTGTTTAATTTTAAACAAATTTGTCTACAAATAGCATTCTCCCATTAATTCTTTCTTTGCATTCCTTAACCATGTGAGTTGCATATTATCTTTGTGGGAAGGAAGCAAGCACAAAATTTTGCTAAGCACAAATGAATTAAGGGTCCCTCAACCTAATGAAACAGCTTCCTTAGCATCATAATCACATCAAATTTTCATGAAAATGCCCAATACCCTTATGTATATAAGCCATCCAAATACATGACCATCGACCATATGGTGCAGTTTCCTGCACATCATAATCTTGTCAAATTTTAATTTAAATGATACCCCTTATAAAACTGATACCCCTTATGCATCTAAGTCGTCAGGATCCATATCCCTTGACTCAATGGTTAAGTTTTTGGAGCACAGTAAATATGTTATATTTTTATTATAATGCATAATCTTTGGCATTTATATCATCCAACTTTGTGTTCCTTGACTGGTTCCTTGACAATGGTGCATTTTCTGAAGCTTCAGAACCATGTCAACTTCTCTTTTAAAAGCCCAATTACCCCCACTAATGCAACTAAGTTGTCCATATATGTGTCCCTCAGTAACATGGTGAAGTTTTCAGATCATCGTATTCATGTCAAATTTTCTTTTAATTCCTAATACCTCCCCCCTCCAATGCATCTAAGCCATCATGTCCCTTAATTTGCTGGAGCCTCATAATCGTGTCAAAATGCCATATATCTGCCCAACACGGCTGCCTTAAGGATCTACGCAGTCCAAATCAGAGTCCCTTAACTCAATGATGCATTCTCTGAAGCTTCATAATAATGTGAAATTTTCATTTAAAAACCCAATACCCCCCTTAAGCATTGTAACCATCCAAAAATTTCTTCCTTAACTCAATGGTTTAGTTTCCGGTGCATCATAATCTACTCAAATTTTCATAAAATGCCCAATGCCCTTGGGCATCTAAGCTGTTCAAATACATGTCCCTCAACTCAATGGTTCAGTGTCAGGAGCGTCGTTCTCATTTCAAATCTTCATTAAAATGCCCAATACACCTCTAAGCCATCCACATACGAGCCGTCCACCGTCCTCATATATGTCCCCCCTTTCAATGGTTCAGTTTCCAGAGTATTCGAAATATGTTAAATTAGTATTAACCCATTCCCATCCATTAGCATACTGGTATATGTGCTGGATCTGGCCTTAATCACCTCAAGCATATTTATTTGCACAATACGTAGTGTTACATGTCATTGATCCTGCTGCTATCTCAGTTTTTTTAATTTTTGGTCAGTTATCTGTATCTGTTTGCAGCTACCACTTGAAGGGTTCCTCAGGAAGTTTTCCTATTCATTACTTTAGAAATTACCTTCTCTTGTCTATAAATTTTTGGTCTCCACAAAATATTCAGAAGTGAAGAGTCAGTGAAAGTGTTGATGAAGAAAATTTCAACCAATTACTTGACATTCTCAGCTCTGGTGATGATGATTCATGTAGTGAAGAAGAATCAATCTTTCCAAAACCCTTAAGGATACATAATGGTGTTGTCTTGGACAGTTATTATAATTCAGATGACAGTGCTTCGGAAAACTTTAATGAAACAAACCCCAATGTTGGGATCGACTGTGATACTATATGGAACTGAAAACAAGATCAAAAGGTTGAAGTTATTTATCCTTTCACTGGTAGTGCAGGAATGTCCCGTAATTTCAGCAAAAGTTGTAGCAGTCTTTGTGCTTTTTAAATGAAAAAATTGTCCAACATGTAGTCATGGAGACTCACAGGTATAGACCAGTTGACTGTGACTTTCATCATATGACTACTGGAGCATTTTGGTCTTGTTATTATGATGGTTATAATTTTACAAAGCTACTGGTGTAAAGATGCATATATAAGTATTACATATTTTGGAACAATAATGCCTAGAGGAAGAGTTCTGCAAATAAGTAAATAGGTTTTGCAAACAATGAAAACTTAAATGGTAATGGCCCTCTTAGAAAACTAAGACCTTTCATAGATATGACGACTGATGTTTTTCATTAAGTATACACACCAATGCATTCCATTTGCATTGATGAATCACTGATGAAATGCAGAGATAGCCCACACTTCATTCAATATATTAGGACAAAGAGGGCAAGATTTGGGTTGAAACTCTACCAATTATGTGACTCCAGCAACGGTTATATAAATGACTTTTAACTTTATATTGGGAAAGACAAAGCGGACAATACTCCTGTTAGTACTAAGGTTGTGTTAGATTTGATGAGCAAGTCTAATCTACTGAATAAGGGGTACTTCTGGTACATTGATAATTGGTATAGGTGACCAGATTTATTTTACAAATCACATAATTTAGGAACTTATGTAAGTGGTACTGTGAGAGCCCAATGGAAAATTATACCAAAAGACATTAGGAAAACACTTAAAAAGGTGAAGCAATATCATACTGTAGCGATAGCATGACTGCAATAAAATGGAGCAACAAAAGGGATGCTGTAATGCTCAGCACTATACAACCCTTGAAGTTTGCAAATATCAAAAAAGTAGACTGAAAAAATAAGAAGGTAATAATTAAACCCACTGCTGTGATTAATTACAATGAGAATATGGGAGGAGTTGATGTTGGAGATCAGATATTGAGTAAATATTATTTCATGCAATGATATAATAAAGCTTATAAGAAAAATTATTTTTAATTGCCAGATATGATGCTACTAAATACATACGGTATGAATAAATTTGTAAATAAGAGAAAAGATAGAAATTTTCATTGTTTCAAACTGATATTAGCAGAAGAGTTGTTGGAAAAATTTTATCAAGAAGGTGTTGTGAGGAGACGCAGTAATCATATACCCAACCTGCTTATGAGACCAACTGGTCGTCATTTCCCAGAAAAAGGTGAGACAAGTGAGGCAAAAGATAAACGAACTGCTAAACGTTGTGTGTGTCGTGCACCTGGAGATAAGGAGAGAGTCTATGTAGCAGAGGATGTCTGCAAAGTGACACTATGCACAGATCATTTCAAGTCATTTCATACCCTAAAGAATTATCCCCAGGGATGTGCTTTATTGAAGATAAATATTTATTTTTATAAACATAATGCTTTCTATTTAATTTTAATCTATACCCTATTTAAAAAACAGAAAACTATCAATACAATTGCAAAATTTTGTCAATATCAGCCAAGATTTAACTTAAAAATTATTCTTTTTTCAAATGTGCTACAATTTTGATCAAATACCTTAAAATTTGGTGTGTTTGGGGTCACTTGAAATCCCAAAGAGATTATGCGAATGGGTTAAAATGCCAAATATCCTCCCTAATGCCTCAATGCTGTCCAGATACAAGTCCTTCACTTCAGGTTTAGATGGATGCACAGCATTTTTATTGGTGATGTGCTGTTGATTGTCATGACAGAAAGTACATTTGATAACCAAGGGGTTATAGCAGGCATGTTGAGCCAAGCCAAGCCGAGATAGGATAGGCATATTGAATGGGATGAAGAGGGTAAGTATATGGCATTGAAGAGAGGCTTATTGTATGGATTGATGCCTGGTTGTTTTTTTTTTTTTTTTTTTTTTAAAGAGTCACTGCACATATATTGTGAAATATGAGTTCGGAAGGAATAAATAGGTATTGAAATTTGGTAGCTCGTATCCATCTAAATGCTAACTTATCTGGTATATTACCAATAATATCAATTTCATTTCCTAAACTGCTGTTTCCTTTAACCCCCCATTCAATGATTTTGAACCTGATGTATTATTAGTAATTAAATATAATCTTAATGATGCCATAGGGACTGTTATGATGTCTTCCTAATTGAGTGAGGCACTCAGTTATTCCGAAGTTTTCTGTTGGTCTATTTTTCCTATTAACCTCTCCTTCTTCATTCTATTACAGAAATCCCGGCTCCTTCAACTACAACAACTACCCCTGCTCCGCAACCACCTTCCCTGACATTGTCTCCGCATGACAAAAAAAAAGGTATCATAACTTCCTGCTATCTTAGCCTATGTAATGCAGTAAACTTATTTCCTCAAGTCAAACAAGAGGAGAGAACTTAAAAATCCAAAAGTCTGTCACATTTCCATTATTTAAGTATTAGCATTACTAAGAATTGTTATAAAATTAAATGAATGCTTGAATAATACCCAATGGTTTAATGCAGAGTTTTCTCTGGAAAATAAACATTTTTGTGTGAAATTAAATGATCTTTCAAGACAGATTTATCTGCCCAAAATTATCATTTTTACCTAACATATTTACTATGTCATTGCAGGTCGATCAAAGGGACGGCAACGCCACAGTGACACAGAGAGGAATGAAGTGTTAAACAGAGGAGGAGAACCAAAAGGTTGGTTGGACATAGGTAAGGCATAGGGAGAGTTAGGCGTGGTGGGGGGGGTTAGGGGGAGGGAGGAGGTAGTCAGTGGAAAGGAAGAAATTTAGGGGGAATGATTTAAGGGTCAAGGTGATATGAGAGGTTTATGAGGAGGAAGTGTCTGGAGGGGGCTGAGAGGAGGGGGCAGAGAGTTAGAAAGGGGAGAAGATAGGGGAAGGGATTATTTTTAGGAGGAGGTTAGGGGAATGGGGGACTAAAGGGTTGGGGTTTGAAGGAGGTGGTGGCAAAGAGTTAAGGTGTGGGGAGAGGAGAGGGAATGGAGTTAGGTGGTGTTAGGGGGAGAGAGTTAGGGGGATGGGGGACTTAGAGTTACGGATTAGTGATGGGTGGAGGGAGTCAAGAGAGAAGGGAGCAATGGGGAGTGAGGGAGTTAGAGGGAGAGGATGAGTCATGGGGAAGGATTCGAGGTTGGGGTAGCAATGGAAAGGACGTAGGAAAGGAGGTGTCATGGGGGTGGTTAGGGGAAGAGGGGAGGGAGTTAGGGCAGGAGGGAGGATGTTTAAAGGAGGGAATGCATCAGGGGAGTGGGGAGGGAGTTATAGAAGAGCGTTGGAGGTGATGGAGTTAGGGGAGGAGGAGAAAATTCAGAATAGGTAGTTAGGGAAGGGGGAGGTATGAAGTGGAGGGGAATAGTTGGGGGACTGTATGAGGGGAGGGGAAGAAGTTGGGGGAGGGAGTTAGACATTGTTTATTGGGGTGAGTTAGGGGAGGGGGAATTAGTTTGGGAAAGTGAGCTAAGGGAGGGGGAATTAGTTTGGGGAAATGAGATAGGGGAGGGGGAATTAGTTTGGTGGTGTGAGTTAGGGGAAGGAGAATAGCTGAGGGTGATGGAATTAAGGCAGGGGGGTAGTAAGGGAGAGGAGGGAAGTAGTTGGGTTGCTAGAGTTAGGGGTAGTTATTGGGGTGAGTTGGGGAAGGGTTAGCCATTGGAGGGAGTTAGGGGAGGGAAGTAGTTGGAGGAGATGGCATTAGGGGAGGTAGTTTTGGGAAGGGAAGAATATTTGGGGGAGGGGGGAAGAAGTTGGGATGAGAGGGTGTGAGGAGGGGAGCAGTTTGGTGTTAGGGGAGGGTGAGTAGTTGGGGGGGTTGTTTGGAGGGAAGGGAAATTTGGGAGGGGAAGGTTGTAAGGGGAGTGGGAATTGTTGAACATGGGAATTAAGGAAGGGGGAGTAGTTGTGGGAGGGTATGGAATTATATGTGGAGGGTGGTGTAGGAAGATGTTATTTGGGACATGGGAGAGTAGTTATGGGGATAGATTTTGGGGAGGCCGCAGATAGTACGGGCAGGGTGGAAGGGAGTTGGGGAAGGGGTGAGGTAGTTAGGGGAGGGGGGTCGTTATGGGTGGGGGGAAGTAGTTGGTTTAAAGCGTGTGACTTTGAAAAGTAATATCTACCCTTTTTTTATATTATCTTGAACTTATGAAAGGTGAAGTAATTAATATCCCCTGGCACTCTCATGTATAGAACAAATACTCTATATAAACACTCCTCCCATATTGTCATACACCTTCAATTAGATCCACTGGAATGTTGTTCACCCCACAGCCTTGCTTCATTTCAATTACTAATTGCCCTTTCTCACCTTTGAGTTACCCTGGAACTAAGCTAGCCCAATCCATATCCTATTCATTTCATTGTTTAACGTAATTTGGTCTTTATTTCTTCTAGCATATATTCCTCCCATCTCACTTGGATCTTCCCTGTTTCAATAAATATATTTTCACCTTCGTTTAGAGCCCAATTCAGCCTTTCTCTGTACACTTTCTATATTACTGCACTTACTCTTCCACCTCATTTCTTTTCCTTTAATTTTTGTGCCTTAGTTTATGGTTGATCTCCAAATGCTTTCTTTCACCTAACTCACTACTTACATTCTTCTATTTCATTCTCTCTCATTAGGGGCAGGGGTGATTGGGGAAGGTGAGATAGTTAAGGGAGGGTTAGGTAGTTAGGGGAGAGTGTTAAGAGGTTTCTCCCTCATCATCTCAAGTGCAAAGCAAGGTACTCTAGTCCTTTTCCTAATTAATATCCCTATGATTTCTTTTGTAGTTTCCAATTGCCTTTTTTATTTTCTCCTTTCTTCTCTTTCCAGTCAAAGGGTTTGCCATTTCCTTGACCATCTTACCTGTTTTATCTTCTTGTGTCTGATGCTGCTCTTTATAATTACCAAATTGCAATCCAAGTCTTTATCCTCCCATGGAAAACTATTTTTATCGATATCACAATATAAAAAATATACCCAAAATAATGCTTTCTTATATTTTCTGATGGACTTATTGAAAGACCAATGCATTCATCTTCAGCATGCCATAGTCTCTCAGAATCTCCTGCACCCACTTGTCCTGCCTTCTTTTAATAACTCTCTCTCTCCCTCAACAGCCATTTCTCTTCTCCTACAAGCCTAGAACTTAGTTGGGATTCTTTTCTGTCCATTGATTTTCTCCATCCTATAAGCATACAATATTCCCTTCTCTTCCTGAATTAATTACCAAGTTATTGAGTTAGCTGTTTGACATAATAAATAGTTTCCAAAATACAAATATGACCACAATTAATAATATCTTTGCTCCATATAACAGTATTCTGTATGCCAACCCACCCTAAAAATACCCTTTCTCCTACTAATGCACCTTGTGTATTATATTTAAGACTATAAGCTGTCTGGAGATCCAGATGATATGGATGACAATTATGAAGGTGGCCCTCCACCTTACCTCGTGGACCTGCACACAGCATCGTCATCTTCCTCATCAGCAGCCAAGGCAACCAATCCATACTCGCCTCCGATGACTCCCCGGGGGATACTGGTGTGGATTGTCTGTTGTGCCCTGGTGGCAGGTGCCAGCTGACCGATTCGGCTCAGTCCCTGAGAGTGAGAAGCCTGAGCGAACCAGAGAGTGATTCGATTTTTTGATAATGTGTTGGACATATCGGATATGCAAATGTTGTCGGATGTTGATTTCAGGTGCTTTCCAAAGACTTCAGGGATGAGAGCAGGTGGATGAGTGGAAAAAAATATAAAATGTTTACGGGATTGGCCCTCCACCGATGCATTGCCAAGAGTAAATAAACTCTCCCGACCCACTGCTTCCTGCTGAGCAATTGTTTCATCCCTATTCCATATCTCCCAAAAAAAATAATGACCCCGCATAGTTTCAAGAGGATTTAAAGGGAATGGTAACTTCCTCTCCTTTGACGACCCCATCTAAGCTATTCTATAACTAAATGGGTCCAACTGTGATGTGTTTTATTACTGTGCTCTCCCTGTTAAAACAAAAAAAACGAATAATGCTTGTGAAGGTATTTTTATGATCTTCATCAGACAAATACCATGAGGTTCTCAATGTAAAAGGAATGAGGCTCATGTGCCACCACTATCACGAATCCATGTGCATCTGAGTCAAATCCCCCTCGCAAAGAAACAGTTTTTTTATTAGTTAAATGAGTATGAGGTTTTAAAACATGTAATAGCAGAATACCTAAATTGGCAAGTAATGTAAATAGTGAAAACCAAAGGGTATAGGAATGGTATATAAAAATAAATAAATACCTAATTTGAGTACCTATGTAACTGAGCTCCAGGGAGCTGCATTATTTTGTGATTCTTTCACACCCTGGTCTCAGAAACTGTAACAACCCATGAAGTGCTTGTAATGTTTGTCAGTGAGAATGTGATTTTTGGGCATGAGTGTTGGTAACAGTGAGTGTAATTGTCTTTCGTGTTAACTGTTCTCGACAGGGTTCTAGCGAGTGTGTTGAACAGTATAATCATATGACATTCCTGGAACCCTAGTGAGATAGTAAAACTGTTCATTGTAATGTACTCGGAATCATTTATAAAGTTGCAAAATATAATGACCTAAAAAATAAAAATAATTAATAACAAACTTCTCACTAATTCTGTTCTAGATTGGTCAGCATCTCGTTGATTATTGAAATGAAAATTTGGCATAACCAATATATGTCTATTATGGGTGAATAATATGGGTAATGTGCATCAGCTAATGAGTTAATAAGAATTCATGAATAATTTACACCATAGCAGTTTATCTCCACATTTTATCCTTTCCTGTCCATCCCTAAATGACCTCAGCTGTTGGTCGCCTCCCCTAAAAACTACTACTACTACATTGGATGGCAAGAATTCTAGTTATTTTCATGCCATGAATTCTGTAACCTTGGCAAAAAGTCTTATCATTCATATCAATATAAACATTTAAAGTGCCGTATTAACCTGATAGTTTCTTTCCTTTTGCTCATGGTTAATATGGAAGGTAATGTGAGCATAATTCAAAAATTTTAATTTCTTAATTAAAAGTTAATTTCTTTAATATGGTATTTTAAAAATATCTAAGACTTGATTGTTACTGCAGATTAAATACTTACGAAACATTTCTAATAGGGTTATTCCTAAGGTTACCCCATATCCTGGGCTAATTATTTTGAATGTGATTTTGATCTATATGATCCCATTCTCTGCAAGTAGCTAGTTACATACTTATTTGAAGTACCTTCACACTTAAGCTATCCACCAAAACACATTCATTCAAAGAAGCTCTGCTCTGACAGTCAAAACAAACCACTTAGGCAGTCCATCCATAATGAAGCTTTGCCATTCTAGTGTAAACAGTAATAAACAATGATTTTCCCCATCAAAATGAACATCCAGGTCCTTTTCTGGGTCACTGTGAAAGTTCTCTCAATGGTTGTCTTGAGAAATTAGTTACCCTGAATCTTTTTGACTAATGGATGTCGCTATAATTGTCCTGGAGGAAATATTACTGATAGAGTGATGGAGTGATAGTGGCTTTGAGATTTTTCATTAAAGGTATTCCACCAATGTCTAGTTAGGTTGAGGACTAATTACTACTAAGTATTGCAAAAACTTCCTCTTTCTTTACTTTACATCAATTTTTCTTCATTTATTCATTACTACTGCCTGCCTTCATGCTGTTCTAGAATGCCAACCCTTTTTCTACCTCTACTCCACGTATCCAACATTCTCCCCTTCTATCACAATCTATTAATCTCACTACCTTTCATTATTTTCTCCACACCATTTCCCTGCCTTTTCCAATTTCTATTCCTTTCTTTCCAACTTATTTTTTACATTCTCCTTCACACCTTCATCTCAAATTACTCCAATCTACTGGCAGGTGGCAGTTAGGGTGAAGGAGTTATGGGAGGTGGGAAAAAGTAGGGAGAAGTAAGGGAGGGGCATGTTAGAGGAGAGGGACAAGTTAGAGGAGAGGAAGGGATCAGGGTAGGGAGTCCCTCTTGTCTCAAAGACCACATCTTACATCCACCAAGCATGACTCTCCATTTTCAAATTTTGATAATCTTTTCACTAATGTAACTCTTCTCTTCCTGACCCTATTACACCATTACAAAGCCCCTTTTCCTATTAAACAATGCTGCAAATGAAGTTCTTCAGCTGCTCCACTTTACTAGTATTCCCTCCCTATAGTTTAACATTTTACCCAGCTTCTAGAGAATCTCATTTCATCGTTTATCCTCATATTTTTTTCATATAAAGCACTCAATAACAAATGCAAACTCTTGGCTGTTTGACTGGTCATTTTTGGTCAACACTATGCAAAATAAGGCTTCTTGAATAACAACATGAGAAATTTCAGAGAACTAATATTGCTGTTACTGCTTGATGGCGAGATATTTCTAGTATAGAAATGTAGTAAGATATTGTTTTGATCCTTTCTGCTTTGAAGCCTCACATGAATCTTTGAGATCAATTATATCAAAATAGAGTGGAAACTTGCTTAACAAGCTCCTTGCATAACAAGGAAAAATTTCTCCAAAAATTGATCATATAAGGAGCGACTTTTTGTATGAGTCACTAAAAGGGGAATTCCCAGAATTATTGCACAACTGCTTCTTCAGTTTTTGTGGCACCCTCATTCCACTAGCTTCTAAGTGTCACACAAGATCCAATTTTTTTTCAAATTTATGTTCAAACATGCAAGGTTTGCATAAAAAGTATCGGTAACAATTTTTTCCTGACTTTTGCATTAAGTGCTGAATTCAGTCCGTCGATTGATCACATTGGCATTGGTAGGATGACAGTGCATACAATTATCACAGATAATTTGGCAATGTGAAATATCTGCTCTAATCTCATCTTGAAGGCCTTGACGGATTACCCAAAGCAGAGTCAAGTGTCTCCTTGTGAAGACCTGTAATGTAACATGATGATTCCCCAACCCCTTACAGTGCCAACTTGGCACCAGCAGATTATTTCCTATTCCCAGAAGTGAAATTCTCCCTCAAAGGACACCACCATGAGATCACCTTAAGGACCTTCCAGAATCAATCTACCAGGGAGCCTTTGAATCATGCAAAAGCCGCTGGCAAAAGTGTGTCAACGCTCAAGGAATGTACTTCGAAGAATTTTGAGGGATTGTAGCAATATCTGAAATAAATCTATTTTTCCAAAACTTTCCCTGATAATTCTCATGCAAACTATGTATAATGTGTGCTATTTTTATGCAAAGTTTAATAACCCAGAAAAAAATGCCCCTTCAGGAAAATCCCCAAGAAGACAGTCATTAGAGACAAAAATAGAGGTAGAAATGAAAAGTACATGTAAAATCATTGAAGAGCACGAATGGGGTGTGAGCATGTCAGATCTAGCAGGCAAAGACAATTGGTTAGCATTACAGATTTGCACCATCCTCATGGACAAGATTAAGAAGATAGACACATTAAAGGGATAGACAAGGATAATCATACTACAGTTACATATTTTCCATGGTATTTAAAGATAACTTCTCATTTGGATAAATGAAAAGCAATTGCAAGCTATCAATGTGAATACTTGGGAGAATATTTGATTTTCATAACCTCATTAAGATGAACCCAGGATCATCAATGGCCTTAAAAAAATATTTATGGTAAGACATGGGTGGTTCAAGAAGTTAAAGAGAAGAACCAGCATTGACAGCATTGTTTAGCATGGTTAAACTAAACCTCAAAGGCAGAAGAGAACTTCATTGGTGACTTCAAGAAATTCATAGACTCTGACAGTTACCTGCCACAACAGATTTTTAAATGTGACAAGATAGGTCTCTTTTTCAAGTTTTTTAGTGAACAAATGTTGTAGCATAAGTAAAAAAGTCTATACTCAGCTTTCTAGGATTAAAGACATCTTTTTCTACAAATTGAATTCACATTCCAGTCCGGTTCATTCCATGATAGAAGAAAAGAGGATGATTCAAGAACCTGAACTACGTACTTTCCTTAGAATAACCATGAACATAATTTATCTTTTTAGCATGGAATGCATATTTTCTTTGCTTTATACCAGGAAAAAAAAGTTACACTTAACAAGTGTCTTGTTTTGTGAGAAAAATTTTGGAATGAATTAAGCTCAATGTGCGAGGCTCCACGGTTATTTACGTTTATCATGTAAGAATTCAAAGGTCACCAAGCCAATCAGTCAAACTCCTATGTCCACTCAAAATATTAATCCAGCATAGAGTTCACAACCCTTCAGGTAAATGTAACATCTGAAGGAGGATAGTACATTACAGCATTATATTTTTCATTAATTTAGTGTGTTACCATAGGGTAACCCTAAAGTAACTCTAATACGAGGGTAATTCCAGGAGCACCTGACACAACAAAGAAAAGACAAAAATTTTGGAAAAAATTTATTTTCAACATAATCTCCTTTAAGCTTTATACACTTTTCCCAGCGATGTTCAATAAGTTCTATATCCTTTTCATAATAAGAACTGTCTTGCTCCTCAAAATAGCCATTCATTGCTGACATCAGTTCTTCACGGTTGGAAAATCTTTGACTACCAAAGCTTTTTTTGTTCAAGTTTGCAAACAGAAAATAATCTGAGGGGGCTAAATTTGACCAATGGGGTGGGGAATGAGGTAGCAATTCAAGCTTTAATTCATGAATTATTGCCATTGCAATAACATATTTGTGAGCCGGTGCATTGTATTGATGAAACAACACTTTCTTCTAAGCCAAATGCGACTGCTTTTATTTGATTTCTTCGCTCCAATGTTGTAATAAGTTTGCATAATAATCGCCGTTGATAGTTTTTCCTTTATCAAGATAGTCAATGAAAATTATCCCATGCACATCCCAAAAAACCGACGCCATGACCTTGCCAGCAGATGAAACGGTCTTCGCCTTCTTTGGAGGTGGTTCTCCCTTTTGAATCCATTGTTTTGATTGTTATTTTGTCTCGGGTGTGAAGTAATAGACCCATGTTTTATGCATGGTTATGAAACGGCTAAAAAATTCTGCTTTTTTGCTGTGAAACTTTGCTAAACACTCAATTGAAATATCTTGAGGATACTGGTTTTGCTTGAGTGTGAGCACCCATCTTGCACATAGCTTTCTCATGTCCAAATTTTCAGTTACTATACGATGAGCCGCACTTTTTGAAATGCCTACTATGTCTGCTAGCTCATGCACCACCAGTCGACGATCATCCGGTATCACTTTGAGGATTCTCTTCACCATTTCTGGAGTCCAGCATTTATATTGGTTGGGCTGAGGCCTTTCAAATAAAAGTATTGTGTCACATAATGATGACCAATTTTCTCCATTTTCACACATTCACTGAAAAATTTCCCTATTGATGGCTACCAAACAAAAACTAAACAATATGATATCTTCAAACTTGAAGCATATGCTTTATAGATGGCATCCTTTCTAATACAGTGATATTTTTTAAACAACTACTGCCGGTCATGTCGGGTACTTCTGAGACCACCCTCATAATCATTAATGATGGACCTATTATCCATAGCTTTATATTTAATTAACAAGTAACTTAACAAGTTTGATTAATTATCATAAAATATTATAATAAATTGAGTCTTGGTAGTCCAGGGGTAGAGCATTGGACTCTGGGCACCTGCCGCTCCACCCAATTAATGTGATTTTTTGGGTACCAGGTCTTCCTTAGAAACCATAACCTGTCCAGGGAAAGGAACTGGCCCCCTTGCCATGATATGTGAATATCACATGCCGTTGGGCTTAGTACTGGGTGAACTCTACCGTCACCTACCAAACCGACCTTCAGGTTGATTACTGTGTTTATGGTTTTATGATAATAAAACTCAAATCCCTATTTAATTTCATTCAGACATATTACCTTCATATGGGAACTCATAGGTGAACTTAGCAAGCTATATCATTTCCAAATGTTTGAACTGCAGCAATGTCTTTCCTTGATAATATCAGCCTTGTTTTCTTGTAGCATAGTACTCATGAAACATATAAACAACTTTCAGTAAAACTAGGTGCCTTTCTACAGTAAAATTTTAGCAATGTAGATGAATTTTGTCATCAATTTTGTGCATGCAAAAACATGTCATGGAGTTCATTATTTATTACACTGCATTTTAAGCTTTCTAAAAGGTGAAAAATGTAAACAGTTAAATGGTTAGTGTTATCAGTATATTAAACCTAATTATATAGAATAGGCGACCGTTTCTGTAGCCCACATGCAAGTTGACAACAACCCCTTGGTTAAGGCACTACAGCATAAAAGATTGAGACAGTTTATGTGAAAAAAAACTGACTTGTATTAGTGAACATTTTGTAGTGTGATGGCCTTTAGGAAGGATGTATAAAGTAACTTAAGAGAGTAGGTAAGGTTTTAGAAAGATGGTCAAATGAAAAATGAAAAGAGGGTGAACAGCTGATGATGAGGACCTTGGAAAGGAATGTTGGGGCAAGGGGGAAGAGAGAGAGGTCAGTCAAGAATAATACTGAAGACAAAGACATTAGACTTCATGGGTTCTTAAAAAAATTACATTTGGACATTATCCAGCACTTAAATTTTCTCACAAATATCATTTCAACACATATAAACAGGAAGGTTATAGATAAATTGCAGTTAACTCTGACTAGGCCAAAATTAATATCAAAAGTCTGCAGTTGTCAGCAATACATGAAGAAACTCTGATTTAGAAATGGCTGTGCCTACAACAGTGGTTACAGTACATTCACTCCATTGTAGTAATGAAATTGTGAAACTATTTTCCTAGGGCAAAAAAAGGAACTTAACATTTTATTTATGCTAAAAGTACATGAGGTTTGATTATCTGATTAATGACATCAATACTCTTAACAATCTTAACAAGTACAAAATTCTTCAAATGTTACCACGCACATGCTTTGTAAAACACAAAGGCATACTGATATAATTTCTACAATCTTGGATATTACTTTCAACCATTGGCATAAGGTTTTATTTTGACATGCACTCTTACTTGAGAAATTATGTAAGGTGAAATGATTTTACACACACTTTTCCCTTTGAAACATACAGGTACTAGGTGGTAATACACCAGGAATATCATGGCATAAATAATGGTCCCCTCCGTTAGAGTAAGAGAATACTTTACTCCATACTTATGAAAAGTATATGATGAATATAAATTTAATAACTTTGAGATCCTCAGGATCCAGGAGTTCCAATCACAGTTTTGACTCACATTCCTAAAAATTCTTAGTGTGGTGACGAAGGATGGGACCGGAGACAGTGTTTTTATTGATCAGCAAGCATGCTTTGTCCACCGCTTTTGTCAGGAGTGGTGAACCACAACTGAAAACTCCAACAGTTCCAGTCTGAAATAAAATGTGATTTTATGAAGCTTTGTTGTCAATTCGCATTAAAACTAGTCCTGACTAAGGTTCAGGGGATGAATAAGAATGGCAATCAAGAAATGGGAATCACAATACCATAGGATGAAGTGTACATGAGAAT
Source organism: Hetaerina americana (assembly GCF_022747635.1). Lineage (NCBI taxonomy): Eukaryota > Metazoa > Arthropoda > Insecta > Odonata > Calopterygidae > Hetaerina > Hetaerina americana. The sequence continues at coordinate 77,680,551 of NW_027287205.1, read as the reverse complement.
GAACAAGAGCTGAAAATGGTATTAGACATTAATGCTCATCCCTCTATGAACAAGTAGCAAACTATGAAGGGGGCATGATTATTTGAAGCATTATGGTTAGGTAATAAGGAAGCATTACAGTCAGGAGTTAATTTTTTCCTACATCTACATAAAATCTGCAAACCACCTCAAGGGTGTGCGGCAAGGGATTTAACATCAAAGTCGAGTACTGCTAAAATTTTAGTTGCTAAAATATTTGCAATATTATTCAAATGTAATTAATTTTAACTACATCCTCATTCACACCTAATTTTCTAAACATGCTAGTAAGAAGATCAATTAGACATGGATTAGCTAAATAAAATATCAATGAAATATGGATTAACTTACTAGGCTACCTAGAACAAATTATTTTCAAAGTGCAGTCCTTTGAAGTTATTTTGATCCCATTTTGTTCACAGAAAAAGGAATCTGTTAGTTCTACAATTGGCCTCACTGATATTATTTTCATGATCTCTCCTACCATAGCATGATGGAACTATTAATGCATTTTCAATGCCATCTTTAAAGTGACCTGCTTCCACTTCATGCAAGAAGAGGTTTAATTTGTAATTTAACCTTAGATCCATGAGTAATTCCCAACCTAGCTGTTCTAATATTCTTCATGTTACTAAGTTTATAAGTTTAAAATTTGAGTAATGCAATAAAGTATGCATAGCATTCAGGGTGTAGGGCTTGATTCTAAATGAGAATGATGAAATCTCTGCTGGGAAATGTGAGTTAGTGTCTCCTATATTTCTATGGGTCCTAATGAATCTGAATGCATGAAGTCTTCAAGAAAATTTCAACACAAATAATACAGAAGATAGCATTGAAAATATCTGGAGAGCTCAATGTAGTGTTATTTTGGGAGGGGATGTACAGATAGGTTTTTGCAATTCAGTAAATACTTAATCACTAACAGTAGAGTAGAAATCCATGAATGAGAAAAAGAAAGTTAATTTGTATTTCTCCATTTAGAACAGAATTATGACTGAGTAAATAGAAGGGAATAAATGCCTATTCATTTGAGAGATAATTCAAAATCATCACAGAAGCCTGCCAGAACCAATGTATTAAAAATAAGGAAATCCCTACCTCCATTATGTGACAATGTATCTCAAGTATGAGATTTCATCATGTATTCTTCACATTTTACCTCATAAATTTTTACCTCATTATTTCATTCCTGCTTAGTTTGAAATAACATGCACTTTGTGGCTAAGAGCATTCCTCAGCTAAAATCATAGATTTTGTAACCATAAATCACTTTTTGACTATTTGAAATCCATCTACATTAGCATTTGAAGCCATGATCTAAACCAATAGGGTTTCACTTATTTTGAAATATTTCCTGAAATTAGAGAGTGATTAAGCATTTAGGTGCTACAAATTTATAAAATGAGGTAAAAAATTAATTACTAATTTATGTTTATGCTTTCAGTAAGTAATTCAACTGAGAGTAGGACATAACAGTTTCAGGTTTAACTTTGTGGAATTCCTTCGTTATGAGGGTAAAAAAAGAAACTTTACACTTCCACAATAAAGATTTTATATTTCACGACCATGGTTTTGATGATGCCCAACATCAAAACCATGATCATGAAATATTGAATATTTATATGGGAGTGCAAAGTTTTTTTTTAACTTCATCATGAAAGTAGTGCTCTCTCTAGGAGACTGAAAGAGAGATCACAGGCAAACCTATACCAGTTGTTTTATACCAATTGTTTAACATGATTGTCCTCATGCTCTCCCCAGAAATTGTGGAGTGGAGGATAAGAGGAGCCCTACGATAACTTTTGACTAAAGGTTGACACCTAACTTTCTCACATTTGTGACAAAGTAAAATAAAATTCATGTCCTCTCATCAGAAAAACTTAAGGTCAAACATAATATATATATTCTAGAACACATGATAAATAATGCCTATAATTTGGAGGTTCCATATTCATAGTATTTGGGCCTGGATTTTAGCATGCTCCAGAGGCTGAAGATATATCGTGCTATTAATTTATTCTGCAAAAAAAATTTTACATCATTTTCACTTCCATACCATCAGTGGGATTCCAGTCAATTAAAATGTTCAAAAAATGTAGATTCTCTGTGTAGTATTAGGAGTATTGCATTGAAGAAGAAATTTGGTATCCATAAACTTATTACGCATTTAATGAAAGTTAAACATGTTCAATAATTTTTCTTTAATTATAATGATGAGAGTTGCAAATGGTGGAACCTAATTTAACAAGCACCTCGCACAGCACAGCAAGCAAGTAATTTGCATTACAATCAAAAATATTTTGACAAAAATGACTCGCTTAACGAGCAACATTTTGCATAACCAGTGATCTGGAGAGGGAAATTCCAGTCAACTGACTGCTGGGAAGACTGAGCTTTTGTTTCAGGGCCATAGCCATACCCATGACTCATCTCCAGTTATGAACTTTTTTCAGAAAACATAAGCCATCGTTTGAAGCTGGAGCACCCTCCTTTGCAACTACAGCACAAAATTCTTAACTTTCACAAGATAAAGGAGAATTTGATGGGGCACCTGATGACCATTCCAAAAATGGACTTTGCTGATTGTTTTGGAAAGTGGAAGAGATACAGGGATATGGTAGGTATAGGGAAGTGTGTGGTCCAAAGGAGAGTACTTCTAAGGGAATAAAGGTCTCATTTTTCTAGGTAGGCTATTTTTCTCAAAATATTGCATGGCTAGATCCGGATAGACCTTGAACCAATTATTAGAGTCAAGAGAGCCTAAAACGTTTTGGCAATGATCATTTTTGTTACAACAAGATAAATCATACCTTTGAGTGCAATTCTTGCAGGGAGGCAAAAAATTCTGCAAAATCTGGTCTACCAAAGTGCGTCACAGCCATTAGACCAGTAAATAGAGATCGACTGCAAACTCGCTGAAAGTGACGCTCGCAGATATACTAAAAATTTAAAGAAATTATTTGTTAGAGGAATAATGGTTCTACAGTAATGCATTGTAAAGTAACAATAATAAATACAAAATAGGTACAATCAAAGCACTATGGTACAAAGGGTAAATTATAGCCTACAAATTCAGGGAAACCATATTGTGCAGAAAAATCTCACAATGGCATTACAGAAATTTTGATCATTGGATCAGCAAATAACAAAAAGGCAGAGCACTGTATGGGAGCACTATTCCTAAAAGTTACAATCCAATTTAAATGCTATCACATGGCTGAACTACAGGTTGGACTCCTTGAGTTTCATATCCATCTCTCAGAACAAAACAATATATCAAACATACTTAGACAAGAGAAGCAAACAATGTCAGGAAAAGTGAAAAAATTAGGATATCATTTTTGTTTCTGAAGTTGAGAAATTAATTACAACATTCTACAAAGTAATCAACTTTTTCATAGAATTTTAACAAAATTCTCAACTGGAACATATGGTGAGAAAGCAAAAGTGATTTTCACCGACCTTGTTAAGAAAGTGGCAGGATCATCAACGGCCAAAAGTTGTATTTAAGAAAAGCTGTGAATGATTCGAGAAGGTTACAAGAAGAACCAACATCCACAGCATTGTTAGGCAAAGTGAAGCAGCAAGCTCTGACTCCAAGGTAGCAGAGAATTTGATTAGGGACTTCAAGAAGCTCTAAGATTCTGAGGGTTACCTGCTGCAACAGGCTTTTAATTGTGACTAAATGGATCTCTTTTGGAAGGTGATGTAGAAAAAAACCTATATTTGCACACATAATAATAGACGAGAATGCACTGCCCAGCCACAAGCTAATAAAAAGGTTGTCCCCAGCTACTATTTGTGCCAATGCAGGCAGCAATTTGAAAATTAAACCCCTGCTTGCTCACCATTCAGGAACTTCATGAGACTACTAGAAGTGCAGGTCCCAAACAGCAGGCTAAATATGATGTGGAGGTCATTGAAAACTGTTGCATCATATTTTGCATGCAAAATAATAAGGCAGTGGCTATTTGCACCAGAAATTCATTTAATGATAATGCTGAGTCACAATTATATAATATTTGAAATGTCCACAAAAAAAAATGTTCCTATACAGCTTTCTACTGAAAAGGAATTAGGTATGTATCATAAATATTAAACTACTTATTTTGATTCTTTTTTGTGCTTATAAATGGAGTTCGCATTTCTGGTTGTTTCACTCTGTGGTAGAAGAAAAGATGTAGATGGTTCATGATCCTAAACCATTTATACATATAGTAATTTGTATTGAATAAACCTTGAGCTTAATTTTTTTGGGCATGGAATGCACTATTGTATTTTACATAAATATGTATGCAAAAAATTGTTTCACTAAATGAGAGTTTTGCTTTGAGAGGGCAATCGCCGAACGAATTATGCTCTTCATACAAGGCTCCACTGTATTCCTTTATTATTTATCTCTTGATTAATATACAACCTCTAATGCTATATTATGCGATTTTATTGCTCTATTCCATAAGACTCCTTTTTCATGTTCTATAATAATTACAATTGGCATTCTATTTTATGTGTACATACTTAAATCTGCAAAACTTAAAAGGCAACCATTTCCCAAATGCAACTTTAGGAAATGCTAGCTAAATGTATGCATGGTTACTTACCAAGAGTATTGTCCTCAAATCAAATTTGTGGTAAAACTGTGTTACAAATATATGAACTGACACTGTGTTGCTTTTATCAGTGACCTCAAGTTCTTTTATAATATCTACAAACCATTCAAATTGTTTTTGAGTTCTTGTAATCCAAAGGAAATACACCTGAAATATAAACAAAAGAGTTGGAAACAATCAAATCTTTGTACTTACAAATATCAGAGAAAATGAAAATATTTTATCATAATGAACGGTGAATGTATATTACATTTACCTTTATTACAAAGAGAGTAAAAATATTGACGTGAATTTAGATAATGCCTCGATGAAGGATGTGACAGCAAAAAATGTAGCAATAACTTTATTCTAAAAATGTGGGTTGCCAGATCAAAGTTAAATCAAATACAAAGTCAATGATTTTAATAAATAGTTTTTTTATAAAACGGATGAATTGTTTCTTTGATTGAAGAGAAATGAGCATATATAATTTGTGTCAACAGCATAAAATTTTATTTGCCAAGTATGCATACTTAATACTTTTTAATAATCATAATGCATGCTTGTTTTAACATAAATACTTAAGTGCCCACTCATTACTTTATAAATCAAATACATAGACAGAACAGGGTAGTTTTCAATTTAATTTTAAAGTTATTTAAAAAACAAATTAGGTTGGGTTTGACCCAAAGGCAGATGGTTTTGAGTATAACTTAGGCATGAGTATAGCATTAACTTTGATGTTTCTTCTATTCAGGATCCCAATGTAAATCTAAATGTATGCTAATGCAACCCTATGTAAAAACAATTTTTTATATTTCCCTCATTTTTCTTCACTCTCATCAGATAAATGCCAAAACATAGCATTTAATATTAACCATGCCATATTATAGCATTTACAGGTAACATAATTCAACAGATTTTCTTACAAACACTGTTGAACTTTCTATAAATTGAGCAATAAAATGGTTATGAGCAGTAGATGTAGCCTGTTTTTGGCTCATACAACAATTTTCAGCAAACCAAAAATTATCTGACAGACATACAAGGACATAGAGAGTGGACACTGAAAACAAGTCTGCATTAAGTAGATGATCTTAATGGTAAGTGATATAGATATCTGAATCTCTGGAAAGAACTAGGGATAAAATTACAACAGGAAATTGATGATAAAAGAAAAATCTCATCTTTGTCTAGAATAGGCATTATGAACATCTGAAATGCATACGACACTTACCCAACCAGAAATATAAAACTCCAGTAAATGACTATTAGTTATAGAAGCTTCTAGGTCTTAGTTGTACAAGGGATAAGTCAAAAATGGCAGTTATGAGAAGTTCGATTTAAACCTTGTATGTACTTTCCCCTGGAGTAAACATTAGCCATTAATGTTTAACAGGTTAATAGGATCTATTACTTCAACACATCTACTCTTTTAGAGGCATTTAATATTTCTACATTTTGAGAAGCACATTTATCGTATACATTCACATAAATAACTTAAAACTGAAAATTAAATCTTATGGTATTTTCAGAGCACAATAATTTATTAAGAGAGAAATATTGAATTACCTTCTTACAAACAGTTTGAAGTTTCACATTTGATCTAAAGACGATATCTTTCAATATGGAAGCAAATGGAGTGACTCCTATGCCCCCACCAATTAAAACGGAAACCTCAAATTGGTACCAGTCTTGGTGCCCAGCGCCATATGGTCCATCAAGGTATATCTAAAAGGGAAAGAATATATTGTATTTTACTCCAGCCATGCACTATTATTAATGGGAGCTACCACACCCAAAGAGGCAAGTGAATTAGGATTGATCCATTCCATGCAGACACATATTTAAACATTCTTCCTAATATACCTATTTAAAAGACCAATTTACCACACTATTATTTATATTTAATATTCATCATACACCATAACAATAATTAAGCACGATTCAAATATAGCAAGACAAAATATTGTTTCTGAGTTTGAGAACAAATGTGCATGCTATCTAAGAAAAGAAAAAAATAATTTTTGTTCATAAATTCTACCAAAGAGATGAGTACATATTATTTATAGTAGTATCAATGGCTTTATGTAAGTGTATAAATGAGTTTCAATAAGAGTTTCAATAAAAAGAAACATACAGAACTGGAAATCAGATTAAAAAGGAATAGCAGCTATGGAAATCTGGTAAGAGAGGTTGATGCTGGCCATAGTCTGAACAGACAGAAAAGAAAATGATACATGCAGTTAGATATAAAAACAAGTCTAGAATATTTTCAAACTCGTAAGAGGAAGGATTCCTAAAGTTTGGCGAATAATGGAAGTAGAGAACATTATTTCAGTCTCTTGAACATTTCCCTTTTCATGCAAGTGTTCGCAGAATTATCAATTTTATCATAAGAGTGCTAAGGAACATAATCCATTTAATATGGCTATCACACATTCACTGTTATTGTTAGACTGTTTACAAAAAGTATAATCCAAATGAGCAAGAGTCGGGGAGTTTTATGAGTCCCTGCATGATTATATCCCTCCTCCCAAACACAATTATTATTCCCACTTATCAGAAGAGGACTCTTTGCTTCTCAAGTCCCAATATTTGGGAAGCTTACTTTAGTTTTTAAACCAATCAAACTGGGTATTTTGCTTACATATCCATGATTGTGCCCCAGAAAATATTAAGAGAATATTTGGCATGGTCATTTGGATTTTATCTCACTAACATACCCTTAATTGCATTACTTTAAACCATGTAGCTGCATTAAATAGAAATGTACCTTAATTTTAGCAAATAAAAATGCAACAGAGCAAATAGTAAGGAAATTATTCCCAGGTAAACTTCTATTTTGCTTCAAGATGAAGTAAACACAAAACTTATTGTTGGCTTAATGAGTATATGTCCTTCAAGGGAGGATGATTGTCTCTAGACTAACAGGCAGCCAAGTCTGCAAAAAAATTGCCCAGACACTCTTCTGCATTGGTTGGAAGAAACCCTTATCTAAACAGTCACGTGAAAGTTGTGCCTTTGTTGAAGGCTACAACATTCCATACTTGCAGTAAGGTTTACATCTCTTCAATGGGGTCAAAACACAAAAAAGGTGGGTAGCCACAGCATGAAATGCCTTCTGTGCAAAATGGTGGAAGAGTGAGATAGGCTTTGAAAGTGTTTTTTTCAAGAACCCATGGCTATAAAGAGTTGCTCACTGTAATGCAAGTTTTAGAGTATTTATTTAGTGTTTTATTTAGTTAGAGCTTAAAAAAGCACCAGAGTTTGGGCACTGGATCCATTAAAAATCTACCTTGAAAGGAAGAGTACTCCTTATAACAAAAATCTCAACATTTGATGAGCTACACTGCTGAACTGCTATAAATTTTAAAAGCATGGAAAAATAAAATTTAAAGGAAAACCATTCTGGTTCCATAGCTGTCTTGAAAATGGTCAATAAATTCAAAAATATATCTACAAATAAGCAGAAAAACCAGCAATATTAACGGTTTGGATATCTGCAAAAATTACTGACCTTAGGAAGATGCTGAGTCCTCAGTATATCTGGATCATACATTTGCCTTAAGTGGACAGTCCAAGGCCCAATTGCTCGGATATGGACTGTTAGGTTGGCCTCATGCGGTGCAGATGATAATGTGAACGGGTGGAACTCACTCTCACTGATTGCTGGGCAAGCCATCCTCACCCACTGACCAGAGCGATACTCAAAGTTACTGGGCCTCTTAAACTCCAACATCGTGACATCTGGGAAATGGAAATAATTATAATTAAAGATGGGATGGTTTTGATACCCAATTCTTCGTACAACCACTTTTTGGGCTATAATACCAGGCTAGGTGAAGTCTGTACCCACTTTAGAATAGGCAGAGCAGCAAGAATGTGCACCCATACCCAAAGCACTCTGTGCCTGATTCCAATGCAGTTAGTACTCCACTCCCCTCCTCCACTATTGAGTTTTTATGATAAACCTATGGGTAATTTTCTACTCAAACTACTGTTTCACTGTCATGATTGTTTTTTCTAAGTGATCTAGTACCATTATCATTTAGAAAGTTTTATTTCGTGTACATCGAAAATCATCACATATAAATTAATTACCGGTAGGTATTCATTAAAAGATAAGTTCGATGTTGATCAAGTTTAGTTTGCCTGTCAGCCAAGGGTTTGAAAACATTGATGAGCACATTGGAAAATCCATGTGGTAGGAATGGGATGAGATTAAATGTTAACAAAACCAGAGTTATATAATTTTCGAGGAAGAGAAAAGATAAGTTAAAAATGAAAATAGGAGTTCATTACCAGAAGAACAGTGAACGTATCTCAGAAGTGTTTTGGATCAAAATGGTCAAAGTAGTGTGGACATATGGAGAAGAATCACATAGGTAAAGAAGATTTCACTAAGAGAAAGGAATAGCTGAGACAGATGTTAGGGACACTTGAGTAAGGATGTTAAGAAATGGTTTGTTAAAACTTTGATATGAAGCATGGTTATATACGGAGCTGAAACATGGTCATTAAAGCAGCATGATAGGCATAGATTGGAGGCTTTTGAAATGTGAGTGTGTAGAAAGATAGAGGAGGTGAAGTGGACTGAAAGGAAAACAAACAAGGAAGTGCTACATATCGTGGTGGAAGAGATGGGTTTGTTGGGAGAAATATGAAGGAGGCAGGAAAGATGGATGGAGAGCATTCTGAATTGCGATGGAATATTGAAGACTGTAATAGAGGCAAGAATATCAGGCAAGCAAGGAAGGACGAGGAGCAGGATAGGGATGTTGAATGGAATTCAGGAGGAAGTAAGTTGCAGAGATGAATAGGGGCTTATTGTCAGATGTCAGGACTGCATCAGATTTTTGGTTGTGATTTATTAAGAGAGACAGGGAAATGTATCGTTTTAGAGTTGTATAAACTGGGTCCAATCAAAATCTACCTTAACTGGTAGAATGCCAGTAATAGAAGGTTTGTCCCAAAAGTTTCTAACCTGTGTTCATAACTCCATGCCTGAATGTTCAAGCAATCTCTGTGGGGTACGAGCATAACCAATAACTCCTCACAAACTCATCGACTGCCACAGTTACTGACTGGACATGTTAATTTGCATGAAGTGTGTATTTGTTTACAGTGCCTTTATTGCTTTTGTTGGATTTTGTAAACACTGAAAATGACAGAAGAGATATGACCGATGATTTGCATCAAGGTTTTCTTTAAACTCGAAAAGAGTTGTGCGAAAACTATTGAAATGATACAGAAAGCCTTTTAGGATGAGTGCATGGGCAAAATGTAGATAAAAGAATGGTACAAGCACTTTTCAAATCATAAAAGATGGTTGTGCATCTTAACTGTGACCCATGTTATGGTAGACCATTGGGCGCAATAACTCTGAAAAATATCAAGCGAGTGCAACTTGTGATAGAAGAAGATCATCATTTGACTTAGTGCAAACTAGAAAGTGATCTTGGCTTTCCAAAAACTTCTGTTTTGAGAATTCTAACCAAGAACTTGGGGATGAATGACAGGTGAGTGGCAACTGGCTTATTCACCTTGATTATGCATAAGCTCATTCATCAAATCTTGTGCAACAGTGTTTGGCAAAACACATTACATTAAATGAATTAAATATTGTGTTCTTCATTTCATGAACATGAACTTCCACAAAGTTTAACCAGAAACCATTGAATAGTTACAAAACCCAATACATTAAACAACTTTACCAGCCTCCGTACAGTCCCAATTCAAGCCCCCTGAAACTTTTGCCTGTTCCCAAAATCAAAAATTTCACTCATAGGGCACTGGTTTGACGACATAGAGGCAATTGAAACAAATGTGACATGTCCACTGAAGGCCATCTCGAAAACTGACTTCCAGAACTGCTTCAGGATCTGGAAGCACCGATGGAAGCATGTTGTTCAATAGAATGGGGATACTTCGAAAGCTTGTCACAAGCTGGATGATAAGGTATTATGCCAGCACTGAGTTATGAATGCAGGCCAGATACTTGTGGTACACCTCATAAATTAATTATGTTTTCAAATGATTGGAGGAATTTAACAGTTAATGTTGATGAAACAAGCTATATTATATGTAAATTAAGCTCTAGACATACAATCCTTGGCCCATCAAAATCCACTACGAACTTAAGAGATCATCTTGCAATGCATGCATACATGTGAGGAAAATTATGATACCAATCCAAAGAGGGAAGGCTCAAAATAAAACCTCAAACTAGCCAAGCTGACAACCCTTGAACCCTTGCACTGCCTCCACCTCGGATCACAAGAATCATCGTTGAAAAAACTATTTCATCTTAAGTCCATCTGCTGACCCTAATACTTTTGTTCCCAATGAACCTGGTCTTGCTTAAAAATCTTCACAGGCAGGTCTACATTAGCGACAGAGGAAGGAACTATCAGTTGGATTGTGTTGACATGGTCAGTGATGGCACATGTAATGATATCTGTGATTCATGTCTCAAGATATAGCATTGGAAATGAAATTCATTATTGGTCCATGGGTTACTATGAACATCTTAATCAGTTGGCAACAAAACATCTGTATGTACCTTCAGCCACTGTTTTCAGTGAATGGCACTACAGAACTGGATGGAATATTCTGAAACAAAAAATAACAGATTATGCCCAGAACAAGTGAAAATGTCAATTTTTTATAGGCAAAACCAGAAGCAGACCATTCAGACTCTGTTCTATGCCATAACTATCAGCCATTCTGTGAGCCAATGCTACGCTGTTATTATGTATAACTGAGTGCTTTGCTTTAATGAGCTTGTGAGTGACACTATTGGTATACAGTTCTTAAAGAAATTGCTTGATTCAAGCATATTCACAATCCTTTATTCAAGATGATAAATAAGTTTTCATTATAATTTTCAACACATAAGCCTGCAAAGCCCACTTCAACAATTTTTAAAACTGGAATAATTTATTCATCGCATGGATTAATACAAGGGTTCGTGTAGTCTAGAGAGTAAATTAGGTTCCACTCAGTCAGCAATTTTTAAATAATAAAGAAATACATAGAAATATAATAAAAATATTTTTGGTACTTAGTTTTGAGCACAGGAGATCCAAAGAGAAGAGCCAAGCCAGGGCAGAGAACTGGAAAAAGGTGTAGTGAATGACCCATTCTTGTTCACAATGTCCACAAATATTTATACGAGAGCAAGCAGTAGACCACATTTTCCCTTGAGAAGGTGGGCACAGCAGAAGCAAACTTGATAGGATTGGGACCTTCTAAATAATAAAACCATGCTTCCTACAAGATTTTTGTCATATCCAAATGGGCTGATGAGGCAGGAGGAGAGACAACCACAAATTATTGGGCTCCATGCATCAAGGAAGGAACATGTTGCATTATGATTTCATATCTCTCAATGGAATCAATTTCATAATAATTGTTTTTAACATCCAATGCAAGCCTTTCAGGGCATATTTGTTCTTGTGTGCACATTTATGTGAATTTAATGCAAACATTTTTAATCAATCCGCCCTTGATGAAGACGCTACAAAAACTTTCCACCAGGATTCACTTTAGGCAGCCTTGATGGCCATGGTAACCTGAGATAGCCTCATACCATTTCAAAGAAGCAGACTAGTAATCTAATGATGGCTCATGGGTCCAGTAAAGAAAACGACAGTGTAGTGTAGAAATTAATATTCAATACCAGGAATTAATATCGAATTGGTCAGACATTTTATTGGCCTAATGCTTAAGCAAATTCACTCTTGATTACATTGAATAGCTTCCTTTGTGTTTATTTTGTGTTTCTCACAGGATATATAACAAACAAGAATGTCAGTAAAGAACCAAGTACATACCACCATAGGAACTCATCATGAGATTAACAAAGAGACTTGTCTTTGGGGAAAATTAAAAACATGCTCAGAAGGCAAATGTATGGTGATATCCAATAAAATTTTCAAATTTCATTTTAGAGTATTACCATTGCACATGGTAATGGGATGATAAACTTTAGGAAGTGAACTCACTTGATGGAAGCAATTCAGCTTTTATGACCGGGATTTCAACCTTCTTCCGCCTGAATGCCACAATACGGTCCAAGGTAAACAATATGCAGGGAGCTAGGAAGAAGTAATGAAAATATGGCTCCTGAAAACAAAAACAATTTTTACTTTAGCACAATGGATTAAGTAGAGAAGAAGCTTATGCAGCAAGGAAAAAAGTGACTTTGTGTAAAAAAAAGAAAACTAACAACTCTCACAAGTAAATTTTGCCCTGGCAGACACCTCTTGGTGATCTGTTTGACCCAGGACATCGAGGGATCATTCTTCATTTTAATTGAGTTTTCTACTTCCAAAGGGCTCACATGGTAAATTACTATCCAAATTGTAGCAATATTTCCTGACCTATAGCATAAATGTCACCTTAATGTTCCCAAGCATCATTTTAAGAGGGGAGTAGCCAAATTCTAGTTCCAAGAAAAACATTCAGTTATACAGCACCCATTATCTTTTGATGAAAACTTGTATGTGAACAGCAAATAGCACAAAGGATAAGATGCAATATTTATAGCAATGAATCTAAAGCAGCATAAAAAGAATCATCTGCCAATTGAACATAAAATTATCAGTGGACAATAAATATGAACTTGGCTAATTTCTGTTAATCCAGGGCCCTAACTGTTTGGCTTGAACATGTACTGTACTCCCCATATCCATTTAATATGGAAGTTCTATATGGAAGCCATAGTTATAATGAATTATCAACCCACAGTTTTAAATGCATTTTCTCCTTTTTACGCAGTTCACTGCAGCAGGTGCTACAGTGAACAGTGTAATGTAAAAAATGGGAGGCTACTGTGTCCCTCCCCATTTGCTTTCCCCTCCAGCCCCTGATATCCATCATTCCCATAAAGGATAAGGCAAGTTGATGTGAGAGAGAGTGGCTTACATTGGCTTTTCTTGAATGGATATCATTTACTCAATTTGACTAGAAAGTAATGAGACTGAATCGTAAGGGTGCAATTCCATGCTCATTATCCTTATGGACCCAAAGGAAATTCCAAGTGTGGGCAATGCCTCAACAGTAACTTTTAACAGAGTCAAATATATATTTCAAAGCAACAATTTCAGAGCATAAAAATCATTCCCCTTGTCAAGGCGAATGATTTTTACGCTCTGAAATTTTTATGAATACAAAAATAAATGCAGAAAAGAACTGAGCATACAAAAATATAGGCAAATGCATTTATGGCAGGATTGTCGTGTGTTGGGTGGCCACGACATCATTGGTTGGAGCATAGCACAGAATGAGAGAGTCACATTCAGTTTATGAGCCTTTATTTAACCCTTTTCAAGCAATGGAGTTCAGGCACTGGGGAGTAGGGACGAGCAAGCGGGGCAAGGCTGGGCATCTCTGTTGTGGTCCTAGGCTCGACCAACAGACTCAGAGGCAGCACGGGATGTCAGTAAAGGTGCAGAGTAAGTCTGGGCATCTCTGGTGTGGTCATAGGCTCGACTGATGGACTCAGAGGTAGGGTATTGTGGCAGAAATGGGGAAGGGAATGGTCACTGCTCCACGATCATCTCACTTTATAAGGCATTGAGATAGCACAGCCATCGCTCCTTTGAGGGGAAGGTGGATGACTTCATAGTAGCTAAATAGTATCTACATTGTAGCAAAAAGGGGGAATTGGGTAGCGGACATTGTCTTATTTGCTGGGATGAATGACACACAAGTGAATTTGAGTTCCATTTCAAGCAGTTGAAAATGTCCCAGCAGCTGTGACAAGAATGAGTGCTTTAAAAGTGATCTCAGATTAAGACTTCTTCACATACTACGAAAACTGACGGAAGCAATCGATTCCATTAATTGATGATCAAAAGTAAAATCTTTCTCAAAAAAAAATCTTGTTCGAAAAAATTTCTGAAATGTAATTGAAGATATTTTCAATGAAATGATTTTGCCAGCATGAGTTTCATTACTTTCCAGACAAACCTAGTACAGTGAAAACATGGGATATGTTTCTGTGTTCTGATGTTCTAGGAAGCATCTCACTGAGTACATCTTCAAGTTACAACAACACTAGGATGTGGCCTGGGGTCCTTTCTCTCTTTACCGGTATGAGACCTGTGGTCAAAACCCCAATTACAGACTCCCATAGGGCACAATAGAGAAGAAGGTTGAAGTACCCAAAAGATATACAAAAACAAATTGAATGAAATTAAAAATAAGAATTGAAATGTTAATTTATAAAAGCCAAACAATATCTTATAGGCGTTTTAACATATATCATTGTAAAATTCTCTCTTCTTCCCAATTATGCTGACAATGAGTGCTATGGCCTAACTGGTTTTACTGTTTTATTTCAATGGCCACAGGTTAATTCTCCAATTATTTCAGTAATTAATAGTCAGAATATCTACCACCCAAGCAAATGAAAGGCATATTGTGATGAGAGAGATACAAAATATGTAACTAAAACATGTCAACCATAATGTTTCATATGTTTGAGCCCCATATCAAAAGAAAAATACCATGATAAAATGAATAAAATTTGCACCCAAGGAACATCCTAATAAGAGTCCACTGCATTATTCCAAACATCAATTTGTACACATTCTATTAGTAATAGTAAATATATGTACAAAATAGCCTCTAAGGAGAATTGATTAGTGAATTATAATGCAACAATTTCAGAGTGAAAAAATCATTCACCTTGATTCGGATTCGAAACCAGATCCCTCAATGTCCAGTCGAGTGCTTTAGCCAGTTAAGCTATCGAGGTGTCCTCTTTAACTCTGAAATTTTAGGGACATTGTGCGTACGGTATTTTGCACAGCATCTTGTTCCTTTAAAGCCCCCAAAATTTCAGAGTTTAAGAGGATGCCTTGATAGCTTAACTGGCTAAAGCACTCAATCAGACATTGAGGGATCTGGGTTCGAATCCCAGTCAAGGCGAATGATTTTTTCACTCAGAAATTGTTGCATTGAAATGCACATTAGTGGATGACTCCATTAAAAGTCACTGTTGCGGCATCTCCTGCAGTTTCTTTGGAAAATGAATGATAGTCAAGGATGAATGGCAGGTATTATAAAAATGCACATAATTGGCCTCACCTGAACAAATCTCCCAATGCCATGAAGTATCATTAGAATATAGAGCAAGGGATGCAAGGAGTGAGCCCACCAAAAGGCACTATACAGCTTTTCTCGAGCAAGGGGCACTGAGAAAATTCCCATTGTGGCAACCAGTATGGTGAGAAAAACTCCTGTAATTCCAGTTATGGTTTCCCAGCACCAATATCTAAACTTGGGGATTTCATGAGATCTAGAAAAAAAAATTACAATTTATTCTATCACATAGGGTCATATCAATATAATTAAAAACAATTATGAAGAAAAATTTTTACTCCGAATACTTGGACAAGGAGTAAAATACATTTAGTGCGCATTAACAGAAGGGAAAATTTTAATTAATGTGAAAAAGTGAAGGCTACCATTCAATTTTCCTAAAAAATATCCATTATTTTCTATGCCATTATATGTTACATGGTGTGGTAGTTAATAGAATATTATTACTAAAAGAGGATTGAGAAGGTGTGGTAGACAATGTACTGGCTTCCCACCCTGAGGCCCTAGGTTTGAAACCTGGCAGTGGCAAGATTTTTCACTGGTATCCGGGTCCCTACTTGGATTACTGCTCTGTGGAGAGCATTTATGTGGAGTGTGCTGTCCATCAGACAGGATGTTTAACTGTGTGATCCCTTGGTGCCTATCACTAAAGTAGGCAAATCAATGCCAGGTTTCTCTATGCTCTTCCTCCATTCCATAGGCATATGATGATAATCTGTGACCTATTGCCTACTTGAACCAATTAAATTGTAAAATACACCAGGAAACCATAATAATAATTATCTTGATAATTGTGATGAACTAAAGAGTTAGTTTCAGATTTTGAAACAAAAAAATGACAGGAAAAATTAAGATTATGGAAACCAGCAAGTTGAAAAAACTGGGGAGAATGGCCAAAATGAAAGAAAGTTTTCTTGGCAATCACTAACTTATCTTTCAACATGTACTCACCTTAAAGGAATATCAATAGGACCCAAGGAAGATCGATAGGACTATTGGTATTCTACCATATGATAAGACTTTGGATGGACACAGACAATATTATGACCCAACGATACAGTTCTTTGTCCCTATTAACAAAAAATAAACTGATTTGGTGGGTACACTAACAAATGCATTGAAAAATGCAATGTTCAAGGCTAAGCTCTTTAAAAACAAATGGATGAACAAAATTATTTTCTCTTAGACTTCCTAACCATTTGACTTGCTATTCATATTTTATGTGCGTTCAGTGTAAGGGATAAGATTAAAAAATTACATAATAGCTGCATCTGCTGAAAATATTTATTATAAAAATAAGTAAAACTATAAAAAACAATACTTTAAAATTATTGCATGGCAAAGTTATAAAATTAATTTGAATGAATGTGTAATGAATTCAGAATCAATATTTTCAACTTCAAAATGAGAGCAAAAGCAAGAAACTTCAAAGTGAGAGCCAAAGTGCACCTACAGACAATGCTACACCTGTGCCTTCTTATACAACCAGCCCAAAAAATAGCTCTTTCAAAAGTATTTTGATTTCCACCCCAACTTCTCCATCAATTTGCCCCACAATATACAGCCACTTGGAATTAGTCACGACACAATTGTAACAGATTATGCTCCAATGAGTGAAACAAAGTCCAGCCCTCTTTTGTAAAATTGACATCTGGAAACTAAAAAAGTTTGATTTATTTTTGCAGCCATGCCCTATATTCACAAGGTAACACTTGCCAGTGGGAACTTTTTATGCAATTTCATATTGAATATGTCACTCTTATAGCAGAATGGAGAAATATTTTTTGAGCTGTATTTTTCTGGATTAAATTTTATAGCATTTTTACAGGCAACCAAATTACATAGTGAGGAATGAACCTCCTTAATGCCATATGACTGTGGATTTGAGTAACTATTGTTCCTTTGAAATTACATCCACTTAAAGTTAGTTGAAATGTATGATAGGAGATATTTGAGTGAGTCTTACAATACTGAATCAGCTACTGCAAAAAATCAATTTCCTTGGCTATAGTTTAAGCTTTATATTAGCTATGATGACCATGCGGGATATGTTGATTTTAATTATACACTAGTTATTTACAAAACAGTTATATAGACATAGAGTTAGGCCTAGTGTCCTTGTGTCAAATAAATTAAAATTCTAATATGGAGTAACATAACTGTAACAAGAAAACTCATTAATCATACTTACGCATGGAAGAAATTTCGAAATAAGCAGGTCAGATCATCTGACGTTTGAGTGGATATGTGGTAGAAATTGAAAGCATGTCCCATCACATGAATACCTGCAAGAACAAAAGAAAAATATTATTGCAAATTTTGAAAAAAATGCATTGTGGTAATATTGACATTAAATTCAGGAAACCATGTTTGCTTATATATTTGGTCCAATGACTCTTTTCACACCCTCTAGATAAAAATTAAACAAATATGCTTTATTCAACATTTTTAAGTTAATCAAAACAGGAGTTTATGGAGTGATGAAAACAGAGACTACTTAGAAGAGATATTTTCTCCCTATGGTAATTTCTAATTCCTAAACTGCAATCCCCCACCTCATCAAAATCTCCTAATTTGCCTCCCCTAGCATTCCAATCCCCCATCACTATCAAATGTTTCCCTCCCATCCCATTAGAAGCTCTAACTGATCATGTATCCTATCAACTTCCTCTTTATGACTGCTCGGTGGCATGTATACCTGAGCAATGACCAAGTTCCTCAGTTTTGCTTTTAACTCTACCGGTAATATTCTATCCGTTGCTTGTTCTATGTTGACTACGCTTCTTCCTACCTCTTTATTCAATATAATGGCAACCCCTCATTGGCTCTCGTCCCCACCACAGTATATTATTCTATAACTATCACTCCAGTAATCCCTGCTATCCTTCCATCTCACCTTGTATGAACCTAAAATATCTATATTTCCTCTTTCCATCTCTTGCTTAATACTCTAAATTTCCTGTCCTCAACATTGTTCTAACATTCCAAGTTCCTATTCCAACTAATTTGGTCTTCCTCGTCTGTGTCTTCTGTGCTGCTACTGTCGGTTTGCTTTGCAAGGCTTTCATGAGATGATAGCCATGGAAGCCTTGCCTCCCATACTACCGGGCACGATAGACAGCCGATTGGGCTGAGTCCCGTAGTTGCCAGGACTCATTTTCTTTATACACTCTATACATCATAGAAAATTTGAGATTAAGAATTGGGGTGGTTTCCCATTGCCTTCTTCAATAGTGTTTTTAAATTGACATCATCACTCAATGGCTACCCCACTGGGGTCAGATGCCTTTGAAGCTGCCTCATTGAGGAACAGACCGTATGTGAACTACCTTTTGTCTGACCTATCTGGCACGGGTGATCCCATCAGGATTAATTATCATTGCTCCCACCAGCACAGATTTAGTGGTCATCGGAATGTACAAGCCCTTTCACATGTAAAGGTTGTAGGCCATGGGGAAGGGTAATAAATTATGAAAAGGCATAACCCTTTACAGCAAGCAGGAAACTGATTTTACAATGACCATATGGCATAGGCAAAAATTACACTAAACTTAAGGATTTTTAATTTAAAAACCAGCTCTTGATTCATCTTAAGTGCTTATGTCATGTAGCACCTGTACCTGCATATACTGTGATGAATGAATCTACAAACAAGAGCACATAGTCAATGAAAATAAGCTAGTACCACTGGGCATTATTAATTGTTTTCCAGTGGCTAGCTCCTTAAATACCAAATTACTTATATGCAAGCTAGGAGATATCTATAAATATTAAGCATATACAATGTGATGAGTTTATTAGTACCTTGATAGTATGCAGGGTAAAAAAATTATATATTCGCAATTAGTTTTTGTAAATTATTTTCCTCGGGCTGCCTTCTTTGATTGCAAGTATGCTTTTTTGAGAATCCTGGCTAATAAAATATGTACCTACTGCATGTATTAAGGGCAACATGGTATAATACTTGGATCTACAAACAATTCATAGAATCTTTGACTTTCCTTGGTGAATATTATGAACAAGCATTTGGGAGGTTTTCGCACATGAAAACAACCTTGGTATAGGCACTGCTTCCAGATATTTTTTATTTAAACTCTGGATCCAGTTCTTGTATCAAGAACCTGAAACCAAATATCCTCACCATCACTAATTACAATCCGTTATATATATATACACACATTTCTGCTGTGCATAGTCAGCATTCATGGCATGTGACAAAAATAAGGATCTTATTTCCCAAAGCAATGAATGCCTCCACAAGTGAAAAAATGTGGTATTCAAAATCATTTCATTTCATAATCATTCTTCAACCAAATGCTTAAGAACTAATCTTCTGTATTGAAATAAGCACCACTCAATTCTTACCTGTGAAAAAAAATGACCACAGGGCAATGTACTTGTGCAAGAATATAAACGAATCAAATGGAATGTACTCAATAAGAAATGTTTCTCTCAAATGAGTAATAGTATTTCTGCACATTGTCAGTAATATTGAAGAGTATGAGAACATCATTGCGGATGCAGCCCCTCTGGTCACTGACACCCCATAACCAGTGATGCCCCGTAATCCTGAATGCTCCCTTTCAACTGAATAGTCTGGAAAAACAAAAAATTGCATTTTCACAATATGCCACACATAATAGGTGGGTATTTTGTATATTGAAGAAATAAATGGAACATGATGGATGCACATTGTATTAAAAAGTTATATTTTAGAGGCTAATGGCAAAATTATGCAAAGACAATGTTAGTCCATTCCAACAAACTTGACTTCTAGGCATGCCACAACAGTGGCTTTTCCCTAGGTCACGTAATCAAAAATCTCATTTCAAGGTAATTTACATATTAAAGATAGGTTTTGACAACTCTTACCGGCTTCTAATCAACATGAAATGATACTATTGTATAGTAATTCAAAATATGACAAACAAAATCATAACACTTTGGAACCATGCCTAGGCTATTAACAGCACTCATAATGAAACTTAGCATTCCCTTGACTTTTTTGTATGAATAATTTCTTTACATAGCTATTTTTGTATGCACTTTTAGTGCCTAATTTGTATGTACACTGCAAAAAATAACTTCCTTATTTTCAACTGACACTGAAACCAGAAATTGTGGTATTCAGCCTGAAAAGCAGACTTAATCCTGGCACAAATGCCATTTTCAAATATGCAGGCTATATCTTTCCAGGGACATATCTTATGGGTGTACAATGATCAAAGGTTTGAATTAACCCACCTAGATAATTTACTATTAATATTTCATTTCCAATTAAGGCTGACTGCTGCAGGGGGACACCAGTTTCTGAAAGTATGTTTGTCCCCTGCTGTAGCAGACATTGGTGTTGATTGAAAGATTTTCCCCATCATACACCAAGTAACTGCTGCTACTGCACTCTGATGCTCATACTGCATTTACTACAGCTTCTGAGTGCATACACTACTGAGCAAATTTTTCAGATTCTCTGGCTAAAGGGCAAAATTTTTATTTTTTAATTGTTGGTAGTCATTGGTGTCTGCCATGGTAGGAAGGGAACAATCAATCGATGCCTGTGTCCACATAACACTTCTTGGCAGCCCTTATGCGAACATTGCTGTGCTTGTAAACATTTTTCACTTATTCAGCACATCCTCTGGTTGAACATACAACTCTATTTCATAAATTTATGTACTTTTGAGAGTATATACAGAATTTTATTTGAACAATCTTCATAGGATTTCATCTTGTAATACATTCTCAACAGTTTATTAAAGAACAAAGAGGGATGCAAAGAGAATAAAAGAGAAATGTATCAAGGCATCTATCTTCATACATGGTACAAGGTGATAACTTGATGGCAAGTACTCGGTTATTACTAGTAGTTTTTAGGGGAGGCAACCGACAGCTGAGGTCATTGGTACCATTACAGATGCACAGGGAAGGGTGGAGAGAAACCTGGCATTGGTATTAGCCTGCCCTTAATGAAAGGCATCAAAGATCCACAGCTTAACATCCCATCCTTCAGACTGTGTACTCACTCAAAGTGTCCTCGAAAAAGCACCTCGAGTAGGGATCATGATACCACTGAAAAATATCTGCTTCCTCTGGGATTCAAACCCAGGCCCTCTGAGTGGGAAGCCAGTGCATTAGCAACTGCACCATTTTGATCCCTCAAGTACTAGGTTAGGCATGATATCTTTACTCTTAGAGTCATAAAGAGTCTCAGAGATATTGGACATATTACCACAGAAAGCAATAATATTAAAATAAGACAAATTATTCCAGGTAGACTTACAGTAACACCTTTCTGCAAATATTCCCAGGAGAAGGAGAGTAAAGAGGACAGTCCAAAAAATTATTCTGGAATTAATTTCTACAAACCGCTTAAGCGGCAGACATGACTGAACTGTTTTATTGACAGTTGTCACTCGTGGTGTATCTGACTTTTTCTTTTTTTTGTCATCATCTGGGCTTGGACTTTTGGGAGAGGAATCGGTATGGTCTTCTTCCCTGAAAAGAAACAAATGTTAAAATTACACTGGAAGCTTTTAATCACTCATCTGGGTTTGCCGTTTCATATATATATGTCATGAGGAGGTTATCCCTTGGTGAGTATGCCGTGTATATACGTCACACTGATTTTTTATTCATTTGCAATGAGTATGCCATGACATTCCGTCACGCATCTGCTGCCACTCGTAGATGTCTCCAATGAGTTCAATTTCTGCCCGGTGGATGACTTCAGACATTTTTTTTGTGTACCTATGCATCTCGTAGCAAAGCTCTGTCACTGTCTTTTGGGTTGCATTCTCATTGCCCCTTATCGTATTTTTATTTCTTTATTTTGTCCGATTTTCATGGTAAAGTATTTTTTACTAACCCTCTCCTGCATGTATTTTATTGAAGGCTTTACTATTTGAAAGAGTTTTCTTAACACTTAGTAGTTTTCATATCTTACTTTTTATCTTTATTGGATCTATATCTGTCGCATAAACAATTTCAGACTTTGCTACATGCATTATTTTCTTGCATTTGTGCTTTAGTGAAGACCATGTTATTTAAAAATCTTTTGCTTTCATAAAAATGCTGCCTCTTGCCCAGGCAAGGAAAATTTTATGCTACTTCGACGGCCCAAGCCCGAGAAAGGTCATTTCGTTGCAACCTCTTCTCTACCTAGCAGTGCATTTCCTCCTAAAGGAATTATCATTTCTCTACCCTTGTAATCCTTTGCAGATGGTGGTCTGCATGGCTACTCTCTGTGAGTAGGATAACGGATTTGGATATCTTTAGCTTCCCAAGTTGTCCTCAGTTTGTCTTTGAGCATCAGAGTGGAAGGTTTTTCATGGTTTTGGGGATTTCTAGTGTGAATAACTAGTGAAAATTTTTAATATTTTGAAGTGCTCTCGCTTTTGGAATAGGAATTATTTCTTTCAAGTTTGCTAAAGTCTTCTGATATGGCTTCATCAAGCAAAAGAAAACGATCTGAACCCAGTGAAGAAGAAATTGTGCCATTTTAGAAGAGAGTGATGATGAAAGTGCATCCACAGAGTACCTGGATGACATTAACGTCAACAATGATGTGAGTGATAGCAAGAGTGATAAAGACGACTATCTTTTGGAGGAGGAGGTTACCAATCAACCTGGGTATGCTTACATTTGGAGTGCACGAGAGGAAGTGGGAGAGAAGTTCAGTTTCTCAGGTGAATCTGGATTGAATGCAGAAGTTGAAGTTGGGGATGACATCCTAAAATGCTATGAAGTATTTGTGTATGAGAATCTGTGCACGATGATAATGGAGCAGACAAATATTTATGCTCAACGATTCCTGAAGGCAAATGCTAACCTGAAGCCGCGATCTAGGGCACAGAGTTGGGTTGAGATAACTGCAAATGAAATAAGAGTGTTGCTAGGAGTTTTTATACTGCAGGGTATTGTACTGAAATCTGATTATGCAATGTATTTCAGTAAAAGAGAAAGCATCACTACTCCCTTCTTTCTTAAGTTTTTAGTAAAAAAGATTCCATCTGCTCCTGAAATTTTTACATTTTGTGGATAACAAAACTTTCAATGCTGATGTCAGCAATAGAAAAATTTTAAAAATTGAACCAATGCTTCAGTATTAGAAAAATAAATGTTCATTAATTTACTCACCCAATCAGACTATTGTTGTTGATGAATCTCCTCTGACGTGGAAGGGTAGACTTTCTTGGAAGCAGTACATTCCATCAATGTGGAGCAGATTTGGTAAAAAAATTTTTGTGCTGCGTGAAAGTGAGTCTGACTACACACAGAATGTTTTGATTGAGAACACAATGTATTCCGACAAATATAAAGAAGAGAATGTCACCGCAAGGATCGTCCTTGATTTAGCAGATGATCTTCTAGGTAAGGGGTATACTATATATTTAGACAATTTGGTACACTAGCCCTAGATTAGTGGACAAGTTATCCGAGAATGGAACGGATGCAGTTGGGACGATTGTGTCAAACAGGAAGGAGTTCCCTCACTTAGTAAAACCTGCCAAAGTGAAGAAAGAAGGAATGGTAGTGGCATCTCGAGGGAAACAGATGGCGATGAAATAGAAGGGCAAATGAGATGTGATAATGGTGGGCACATTTCATGGAACTGAAATGTGCGAAACGGAAAAACGGGGGAAAACGTGGTGAAACCAATTATGGTACAAGACTACAATAGGAATATGGGTGGAGTTGATAGAAGCGATGGACTCATGAACATGTACAAAATTGCGAGAAGTCGACCAAAAAAATGCTATCAAAAAATATTTCGGCACTTGATGGACATGGCAATGTTGAATGCTGATGCGATTTATAAAAAGAATAAGGGAAATTGAATTGAAAAGAATTTCTAATCTCGCTTGCTAAAATATTGATTGCGAAGAATGGAAAAGATGCCCAAGTAGTCCAAGGAAGGCCATCTAAATACCCTAAGCCATCTCGCCTCGCCGAGAGATATTTTCCTGATACTCTCTCCCCAACAACCAAAAAGTGCCCCGCAAAAAGATGTGTTGTGTGCTACAAAGCGGGGAAAAGGAAGGAAACAAATTATTGGTGTACTGATTGTTGTGTTGGTTCGTAGTAGGAGTATTTTAGGGGAGGCGACCGACACCTGAGGTCATTTGCGCCATAGGGGATGGACAGGAAAGGATGAAGGGTGGAGAGAAACCCGGCGTCGGCACTAGCCTGCTCTTTACAAAAGGCGCCAAGGGGTCCGCAGTTTAATGTCCCATCCGACGGACGGCGTACTCACTCAAAGTGCCCTCCACTAAGCACCTCAAGTAGGGATCGAGATACCACTGAAAAATAGTCAACACCGCCGGAATAGTGTTGGTTCGTGTCCTTCTCCATGTTTCAGAGTATATCATACTCAAAATGATTTATATAAATAGATATTCATTGATTCTTAAAATAAATCGTTTTTTGTGATTAAAACTAATAGATGTACAGCAAATTTTAAAAAATGGTCATGATTTACCGTATAATTTTTTTAAAATTTCATTTCTCTTCATGTTTGATGATGAATTTCATTTTTCCTGTAGTTATTTTATTTCTTATTTGATGGTTACACAAAAAGTTAAGTGTTTTTTGTGTAGGAATGAAGTTTTGTAATCATTTAAAATTTTTTTACCAAAGAAGAGTAGAGTAAAAAATATATATTTGTAATGTATGGTTGCCTATTTTGTCCCTTAATTTTACAAAATTTCTAACATTGTAATTTACATGTTGCCCATTTTTCGAAACATTCTGTTACCACTGATTAAACCATATATCTTAAATAGCATTCATTCAACGCTAATGTTTTCACAACTTGTGTGAATTATTTAATTGCTATCCTGTTTAACTTTGTTAAATAATCAAGGTTTATCATTAACATAAAAAATTAAAACCACAAATTTTCATCATTTCAAATGAATACTCAAAATATTTGTTTTGTACTGAAAAAAATGAAATATTCGGGTTTAATCATCCTACCACAAAAATAGAAATTTGGGCTGTGTAAAATTAAATGCCCACCGTGGGATGGGCATGGAAAAATCATGTACCCAAAGGAGTGTTTAAAGATGGTTGAATTAACTCCTTCAACTATAGATTATTATTTGTATAAGAAAAATAAATGAGTTAAAAATAGTATTTGCTCATGACATGCCTACACTTCACCAGATGCTACACTATAACAAATATAATGTCTTTTCTGAGAACACAAGACCCAAAAGATATCTTCCTCCACTAGGATTTAAAAGATGATTTATATAGTAGTTAACTAAATTCAGAAGTAACTATGCAAAATAAAACCAAATAGCATGTAGACTTTTTTACTCAATTTAGCATCTTTGGAGATCTGAAAAGTACAGTTCTCAGGGAACAATAGAAGGTATTTCCTTTATTTACAATATACTTTCTGCTAAAAGACTTACTTATACATGCTCTTAATGGTCAAATGAGCCATTTGAATAGATGACATCCGTCGAGTTTGCTGTTGCATCGGAATTTGACTCTGAGATGGCAGTCCTGCAAAACTAAGGCCTGCATAACCAATATTATCCTTATAGTCCACAAGGAGTTTTTGAAAATCTTCAATATCCAATGCTTCCTGGAATAACCATATGGCAGATGTATTCTCAGTTAATTAATTTAACAAAAATATGCTTGAGAAAAGTCTCTCTCCCTTTTCAATTAAACAAATATTAGACTTACAGACATTATGGACCTCAAAACATTAGCATTCCTTAAGTGCACAAATGTTTTCATCACATTAAGTATGCCATTTTCAGATATCAGTGGGCAAATATAAACAAATACAAATAAATGAAGAAAATATAAAGCTATAACATGAAAGATGTTTTCCAGTTTAAAAAAAATATTAGGACACCATTCAGAAAATGATAACTTCAAATATGAAAATCAGTCAGCAGGCAACAGTGAATAAATACGAGGGTCATCCGGAAAGTAGTACCCGTTTGTGCCGCATGAAGTGCTGACGACGCGAGTAGCCGCTGGACGAGGTCAGATAGCTTCAGTGGCTTGTCTGCCTTCTCTGAGCCAAGTTGCGTGACGCTAGCATTGCCTGTGTTGTTTCTGTGATTGTTTACAATGTTTAAAAAAATTGAGAACGCCGCCAGTTGTGAAGTGAGGGCAGTGATTAAATTCCTCAATGCAAGAAACGTTCGCCCATGTGATATTCATCGCCAATTAAAGGAGGTGTATGGAGACAATGTAATGGACGAGTCGTCTGTTCGGCGGTGGTGTCGCAACTTCAACATGGGGAGGGGGAACACACACGACGATGAGCGTTCGGGGAGACCGTCTGTCATTACAGACCAACTGGTGAGCTCAGTTGACGAATTCGTGAGGAACGATCGGCGCGTCACAATTGATGACATCTGTGAGCATTTTCCCAATGTTTCTCGAACAATTGTTCATGAAATTGTTAAACACCATCTGCATTATGCAAAAATTTGTGCAAGATGGGTCCCTCGCGTATCTCAATGAGCTGGCGGCGAAGGACTATGCAGCAGGAATACAGAAACTTGTCACACGTTATGACAAATGCCTTAATTTGCTTGGAGATTATGTTGAGAAGTAGTTTAAAGTATCCTCTTTCAAATAAAATTTTTTATGTTTGTTAATATTTACTTTTGTGTCTTTATTTCACGAACGGGTACTACTTTCCGGATGACCCTCGTAGCATCTACTGCCCTCTTTAAATAATTCTTTGTATATTAATTGTCACCAACGCTTTTTGGGAACAATAATATCTCTAACCTACAGACACATGAACACTTTTAGATGCATTAATGAAGATATCAATTTACCCATGAAGGAAAAATATTTGGCAGAACTGTTACTGAGTGATCTTCTACTGGAATTTATACCTGTGAAAAAGGGCCTTCATATGGAAAAGAACAAACACTAGGGAACTGTGAAGAAAAATTTTCTTTGGAGTAACCTTGACAATTGCAGGAGGGACAAAAATCTAGTGAAGAATTCCTGTTATAGTGTTGGGAGGGTGAAGGCAAAGACCTTCAAGTGCACTAAGTGACATCAATCAATGTGGCCATATATCATTCAAATAAAAAAATAGTTTATCTTGAACACCTGAACGAATAGAATATTCTTCACAAAGCATTTGTAAAAACCTTATCAACTGAATAGGATTATAAATCTAATTATTACTACAAAAACATAAACTATATACATATCTCTCAAAAGAGATAAAACAATCAAATCATACCTTATCAGATAAACCAGCAGAGAGCATCATAGAATAAATGACATTCTGAATTTGTTCTTCTTCCAATTCTGCATTCACTGTGTCCATCAAAGACCTATAAAAATTATTTTAATTAGTAATGCCACTCAAAAAATAAAAGCATAAAACATATTCACAGTTAATTTGCAAGAACTCACTTAATCATGTTTATAAAATCTTCTTTTGTGAGAAGACCCGTTCCATTAATGTCATACATATCAAACATAAGTTTGGCCTTTTCATCAGCAGATCCTGAAAAATATGCGTGCAGCTCCTTTACAATTAAGGATCACCTCATTAAAGTACGTTTCTAAACCTTGCTAGGCAAGCTAATATTTCTACGACACTATACAACACACCATTTGCTTTTTAAACAAGGAATATCAGACTTCATTTAACACTTATCCAACATGAATTTTCCATAAAAAAAATAAAAAATTAATTGAGTTTATTCCAGGTATGGTATCACCATACTATTACAACAGAGGAAAACGGACCTCCATTTACATTATTTGACAGCATATAAGACACCTTTTTTTCCAAAATTATAGCTCAAAAAGTCATCTACTTCTTGTGCATTAAGGTTCAAACACACTGGGTGAACATTCAATACTGAATGCTATTTTTGGTGAAAGAGGTGTGAGGGAGATATCGAATTAACTTCATTGTATTTCATCACAGCTGATCATAAGCAAACTACAGGTGCCCTTCGTACTGAGTGAAATTATTTGTTTTAAATAAAATTACCAAATAAATTACCCACATTTCAAGTAGACTACGAACACTTTTTTCTTTTGTGTGCCGCAATGAAATAACCGTGCATCTTTTATGCTGTCAAGCATGGTATGTGTTGTAGCCAAAGTAGGGCAAAACACATTATCATAAGGCTCTTCACCTCAGGCTGTATCTCAATTGTTGCCATATCAATTACATCAGGATTGTACTTGACACAGTCTTGGTAGATGAATATTAAATTTGATTGGATAGCTACTCGATGCTGATTGAGTGCTGTTACAATAATATAACCTTCTAAATTCTAAAATAAGAGTATTTTGAGATGATAAAATTCATCCATTTTTAAGTAAAATAAAAGCTTACCTTTAGCAAAAACAATCAAGATATCCAGAAACTCACGAAATGAAATAAACCCATTCTTATCCTTATCCACAAGAGTAAACATCTGAAATAATTTTAAGAATTACCATTACTTTAATTATGCAATAATCATTACTTTTCAAAAATCATTCTTTCAAATTTTCAGCAGTCTTACCTTGCTGACAAATTCTGATTCTGGCTTCATGCTTAGGGCATCGGCAAATTCATTGACAGTTAGCTCAGTGTAAATGACTTCTCTGGCTTCATTCGAATCTAGGTTCAAAATCTCCTCTTCTGAGCTACCGATATTGAAGGCCTGAATAGAGAAAAGTTCAGATTATGTACTCGGGGAAATAAAGAAGCCGGTGATGATTTTTATCACAGTTTGTGCCTCATTTAATGGACGCTAATTGCAACTTGTTCAAGATCTTGCTTCTTTTCAAAGGATGACACTGAACATTTTGTTGTCTCTGCCAATTGCTTTTTCAATGGAATTATCTTATTAGCAAAATGTTGCAAATCACTCCAAGAAAATAGCATAATATTCCTCTCTCACATTTGGAACACTAATTTATTATAACAAAAGTAAAACATTCCCGAAAACAGGATACTAACCTGAGAGAAAACAACTCTGAAGAATGTTTCGAGTCGTTTTTGTCTATCTGCTCTTGTAACAGCAAGGTGAAGGGCTGATTTAAGGCGAATAAAAACTCGTTGCTCTGAAATATGCGTCTCCGCAACAAAAATATCCAACAGCTGAAGGAAATTTTCCCGCTGAAATTCACTGTCAAATTTTACAACCTATATAACCCCAAAAAAATCAAAATTAAATCTTAGAATGCTCAGAAATCTACATTAACACAATTACAGAAAAAGACACAAGTTTAGCTGTACTTTGCTCTTATTGGAGTGGATGATTTTGAACAAATTTCCATAAAAAATTAATTAACTGCTTGAGTTCAATTAATTGGGTAATATAATTT
The DNA here is from genome assembly GCF_022747635.1 of Hetaerina americana. Classification (NCBI taxonomy): domain Eukaryota; kingdom Metazoa; phylum Arthropoda; class Insecta; order Odonata; family Calopterygidae; genus Hetaerina; species Hetaerina americana. The sequence goes on along the minus strand of NW_027287205.1, from coordinate 77,650,498 downwards.
TTCTCACCCTCCATTTCACTTATTTTCAAGGCATAAACAATCAAATGGTGCATGATCTACAAATGAAAATGCCCTTCACCCTATTAAATACTTAACACTCGATTAAAAACTCCTTTCATCTCTGGAGTTTGGGAAGAAAAGAAGATGACTTTCTAGCCACACAATAGCAACACCACTTCTCATGGCATACTATATTTTTTTATTGGAGTTTGCACATTCTAGTATGTTACTAGCCAGTGACAAATATTCTACGATTCATCTTAGCTGAACACATCAAGAGAAAGTGTGGATCAAAAAGAAGAAACAAATTGGAACGTCATAGAATTGAACTGCATTATTTCATGAGCTCATGTGAACTTAAAGGTCATGGGCGAAAACTAAACATACAAGGAGGTTATATCAAAAACACTTGAACATCATGAGAGAGAGCCTACAAGTTTCATTACTTACACTTGGAAGGAGTAAGTTCAATTGCTCAAAAATGAAACAATACCAAGGACATGTACATTTTTCTAGTTAGCCTCTCCATTATTCATTATTGTCAATGAAATAATTTCATATTGTATAAAATCATTCCCGTTGACATGGATTGGAACCCGGATCCCTCAATGTCTGGCCGAGTGATTCAGCCAGTTAAGCTATCGAGGCGTCCTCTCAATCTCTGAAATTTTGGGGACTTTAAAGGAACAAGATATTGTGATAAAATACCATACATTCAATGTCACAGGCATTTGTAATATTGATTTTTAGATTTTTTAAAAGATTTTTTTAGATTTTTACACTCTGAAATCGTTGCATTGAAATGCATATTAGTGGATGATTCTGTTAAAAGTTACTTTTACTTTTAAAAAATTACTTTACCTTTTTTTACTACATCTCCCACAGTTTCTTGGAATTTGTCAAAGGTAAAAGCAACCTAAGTTTTAATGCCTGTGGCATTGTGTATGCAAGGTATTTTGTCACAACATCTTGTTCATTTCAAGCACCCATAATTTCAGAGTTTAAGAGGACACCTCGATAGCTTAACTGGCTAAAGCATGGACATTGAGGGATTCAGGTTCAAATTCTGGTCAAGATAAATGATTGGTACACTCTGAATATTAGCATAGAAATGCATATTAGCAGATGACTTTGTTAAAAGTTACTGTTGCGGTACCTCCTGGAGTTTCTTGGAATTTGTCTTTTCTGTCATTTTTCATCATAGTTTTCATGTCCTGAATTCCGTAAATGTAGTTCAATTGTATTATATGATCACTCCCTTTAAAAACAATGTTCTGCGCAGACTCTACAAAAGGTTTTTGATATGCTGAATGAACTTTTTTGTCTGGTGTATTAACAGCTTCAAGTGGGGGCACCAAAGTCTTAGCAAGGGTAAGAGAGAGGAAGAACCAGCCTATGTAAGTCTTTTTCTTTGCAGCAACTCAGAAGAGTGACTGTCATTTTTGAAAAACTACAATGTAAGTATTCCATCCATAATCACTCCCTAACATCACAGAAAATATCACAATTTGAGGTAAGAATTGGGTCGTATGACTTTATCTTTTGGAGAGTCATTTGCTTTCTAAGTGGAATCCTTAGACCTTCCGGTAAGTAGTGTTCAAATATACCTCAGGTTGATTTTTTAAAATCCATTAATCACAGCAGTAGTCGGCGGCATGTTAGAAAAGGGGAAAGAATAGAAGGTTTACATAAAAAGTCTAAGTGAAACATTATGTGCAGTTATATAGCAGTCCAGTCTCCCATCATGCGGCTCATGGAATGTGTTCCTCCTTCCAGTGGTAGAATTAATATTGTCCAAAAATTGCCCTTTGGTAGTTTTGTGAATAGGTCTCAATGTGCTAATCCTACTATTATAGCTGTAACTTACAATAATGTAGCTACACGACACATATTTCTCATTATGTACTTCCATTCACTTCCAATATTTTGGCTGGTCTCAATTTACTTGATAATTGCAAATGTGTCAATAATGAGAGGCATTTTACAATAGCTAGAATATTCTGATGGACAGAGGAACTTGTGAATTTTAACAATAATGTTGTCACAAATATTAGATAAATAAATGTTGCATGGAACATTTCAATATTTTACAATAAATATACGTATACATATACATATACGTATAATACAAATTTTATGTGCATCAATTGTTGCATCGAGGAGAAAGAATGGATTTTAAATGAGAATGACCTCAAGGCCTAGGTAGATTCATGAGTGATAATGGTTATAACATGTGGATCCAACAGAATACATTTTCATTTACTTGGCCCATTTTAGCACACATATCAGACCAAAAACACTGGCCAATTCAGTGGCATTCCAACCCCTACTTAAGGTGCTTTGTGGATGGCACTTTGAGTTAATAGTTACACCGCCCATCAGATGAGACGTTAAGCTGTGGACCCCTTGGCGCCTTTTGTTAAGAGTAGGCTAATGCCGACACTGGGTTTCTCTCCACCCTTCATCCTTTCCCATTCATCCCCTATGGTGCTAATGAACTCAGCTGTTGGTCACCTCCCTAAAAACTACTAACTGACTAACTGCACACAGTAATTGCCATTAACTCTATGCTAACAGCAAATCAGGGTACATAAATGTGGTACAGAAAAATTTAAAGGAAATACCAAAAAACATCACAATTATGATATGAATGAGATGAGCATGCTACAGAGGGTAGCTGCTGGAAATATTGTGCTTTATGAATAGCACAATCTATTTTATATTAACAAATTATGCCTGCTAAAATTAAGAACTTACCAAATCATAATCATGGCTGACTCTCAACAGGATATGAGGGCTTCCATTTATTATGAATATCTCAAGGTGTGGAGTATGTGCAACAACCATAAATCTCAAAAGGCTGCCCTTCTGACTCAGAATCTGTATCTGCTTCTTGACTGAATCTAACATCAGAACAACTCTTCGAGATCCCTCTCCTCTACCTAACCATTCTTCAACTGTGAAAATAATTGCAAGGATTAAAATAAAATAGTTAAATCATCAGCTATGCTTTGGGTTTAAATGGTAAAAATATGATTAATAAGCACTTTGAGATCAGGTATTTCATGAAAACTTATTTCCTATTTCAATATTTTTCTTTTTGAGGCATAATTATTATTGAGATAAAAATCACACCATAATCACAACAGCGGACCATATAGGGAGAGACCACTAAATGCTAACAAAAATCAACTAGCAGTACATGGTTAAATTCTTATTGTTTTGATGAAGTTGATGAAATGTTTGTGTCATGAATGCCAAAACAGTAAATGTTCTCAGTATGTAACTAATGACTATTGCCCCCATCACTGCATACTCTAAAGATTTACATAACTATTTATATGGACATACAATAACTCTATGGACCTGAGTCTATGGTGTTAAAGTTTACAAATAACTAGCCCCCAAGGTTAACGCTAAAGTAAAGTAATGAAGCTAAGATGTGTTTACAAGAAAAAGTTATTAAAATTTCTTCAGAATAAAATTTTATTCTGTAAAAAACCTATTTTGATACTATAATAGGTAGACCTACAATATACCCAGCCTATTTTCTAATTTGTGTGTATTTCCTTATATTTTATACTTGTCCACCCAAATTGACCCTTTACATGCCCTACATTTGTTGTTTTAACAAATCTCTGGACAAATAAGTATATAATTATAATTCACTGAGTCAATGATCAAATATTAGAAATGCTTTCAATGAAACACAGCACAAGAACATTGAGATGAAAGTAAATAAAGAAAATTTTTTCTAAGTTAGCCAATGTGTGCTCGAAAAGAAGCAAAATATTATAATTTTAATTCTTTTATATTTGAGCTCCAAAAATATTTCTGCTGAGTATAGCACTTTAGTTGTCAGCCAGGAGCATTAAAGTCTACAGATTTATCTTACTAAATAAATTGACCTGGTTTCCGGAGGCAGCATTTTAAGCTTTTTTATATACTTGCTTTCATCACTGAGCTATCTGGAACTGTACAAATGCACATTGGAGGAGTATGTACGTAAGATTTCCATGATACACATAAGAATTTTACTTGTAGAGATGCTGTCTATGCATCATGAGGCAGGTTTGTTAATTAAAGGAATTTGGAAACCATTTTGCAATAACTCCTCATTTTTCTCCTTATTTCAATTGTCATGCCATCTATAAGCAGAGGCTTTTAAAGTAAGAGGAATTAAAGGTCTAATATTAGAGTAAAGTTCTATTTATCACATTTGAGTCACCAAAATAATTATATCAATTGAAAATATAGAGTTAAAAAGAGATACAGCCAATACAATCTATACTGCATAGACATTTTATTTTACTTCCACCATGCTCTTCATCCTCTTCTATCAATAACTCTATTAACATGTTGTAACAAAAGTCTAATAATCTTTTTTCACAGCCAGAGATCGTAACAAAATATTTTTTAACGTTAAAAAATAATCTATTCGTTACCTACCACTGAAACACTTTCCTCCCAATCCTTTTGCAAATAAACCCCATTGGGTGAACATAGATGCCTGAGACCAATTACATAAATCTAAATTATGCATCAACTTTCTAGGGTAAGCACCACTACACCCATTAGTATATTTTGCTCATGCATTAAAATATGATTTATGAGTCTACAAACATATCTTCATGCAGTAACTCAATCCAAGGGAGGCAGTATTAGAAAGTTTTCAGAGATTAAAAATTCATCCTTATATAAATGACCTATAAGGATGTTATCAAACATGAATGTTTACTCTATGGTGAAAAGTCTACTATAGTTGCTGCACTCACCAGAGAAAGGGGTGCTTGCATCCAGATCTGAAAATGATTCCCGAACCCGTCCAGCTATCTCCAGCTGTTTCTTGGATTCCAATTGCTCCTTCCAGTTGATCATCAAAAGAAGAAGACTAATCAAGCCTTCAAAAGAGTCAGAAGTGTGTTTTTATGTCCTAATAAAAATGGAATCCTTTATAAAACCTCAAAAACACAGTTAATTATAAATTTATATTAATCAATAACATTATTAGAGATCCAAGCATATCAACCATGTAAATCTAATATATTATTTTCTTGGAAAGAATTTGTTTCACAGCAGTAATTTGGAAATTTACTTTGAAATGGTGAGTCTTAAGACAGACCACTGGATATGTATCTGCACATTTAAGCAGTATTTAGAGTAGACAAAGAGTATTTAAACAAGAAAAGTAATTAACACTAAAACAGAATGGATTTAGGTCTCTGATATATTTATTTTTTGCTTATATTTTATAATACTGAATCCTACCCTATCCCATTGAAAGGATTAAGTGTTTTGCTGCCATGCCTGTTTGTTTGTTTACAAAAGATGAACTTGGAAAGCTCATTGTCAATCTTCAAAAATTGTATCATGTGAACAGAACTTCCATATCCTATATATGATCTCAGCTAATTAGTAAATATAAGCTGTAAATGCCATGACTGTGACTGAGGAATATTATTGCATTGGCAAATGAATTGACTTTTTATGAACTTATTGCCATTATTAGGTAGACTACCATTTTGGGCAGGTTTTGGATGTATGCAATGTATACAACAATACTTTTCTTTTTCTCCCCTAGCCAAACACAATCACCCAGTACTGCAATAAAACCCTCAATTCCTAATACTTCTTTCCACACTTCATTCTGCCCAATGTCCCAATCCTATTCCAGCCCCTTCTTTGTTTGCCTAACAATCCTCCTCTATCACAGTCTTCAACATACCATTGTCAATCAATATGCTTTGCATCCATTTTGCCTGTCTCCTTATGATTTCTCCCAACAATCCTCTCTTATACCTGACCATTCCTAGCACTTCCTTGTTTGTTTTCCTCTCTATCCACTTAATCTTCTCCATCCTTCTCCAAACCCACATTTCAAATGCCTCTAAATCTCTGCCCCATCATCCTGCTTCAACAACCATGTTTCTGCGCAGTACAAAACCATGCTCCCTTCTCCTATTTCTCCATACTAACATTCTAAACGCCTAAATTTCTATGGAATCTATTAAGTCCCCTAAGTTTTTTAATTAAAGATGGGCTGAATTTTGAATGTTAATATATATTTGGTAATATAAATGCACTCACTCACCCACAATAATAACTCCTATTCCAGTGTAGGTCATAGCAAATGCAGTTTCACTCCCCCAAAAGTAATCATATGTTTTTGGCTGTTTGCATTCTTCAATTAATTTATCCTGAATGGCAGGAAGAGAATAACATTCTCGTTCCTCTTGATTTGGAATCCTTCTACAGGTACTTTTCTTCATATTGGATTGGCATTTGACGTGTAATTCATTTACTAGAAAAAAGACCATTATAATAACATATAGGCAAATAATAACAATAAGAACAATACTTAAACCTAGATGGGTAAACACAGTAGTGAAGTAGTAGTAGTATTTGGGGGTGGCGACCGACAGTTGAGGTCATTTTGGCCATTAGAGATGGTTGGTAAAGGAAGGCTGGAGAGAAACCCAGTGCCGGCATAAGCCTACTCTTGTTGAAAGGTGCCAAGGGGCCCACAGTTTAACACCCCATCCAACGGAGGCCGTACTCACTCAAAGTGCTCTCCACAAAGTACCTCAAGTAGGGATCAGGATTCCTCTGAAAAATATTGGTTGTCTCCAGGATTTGAACCCGGGCCCTCATGGGTAAACATGTAACAGACATTCACCGCAAGAAATGCAGCAACTTTCTTCCTCAAAGTTAAACAAATTATGCATTTAATAAGCGGAAATCTTCCCAGAAGTTTCCACAAGTGCAAGAAATAATGTTCTAAAGACTCAACACACATATCATTAGATTGACGATGAATATTGGGATACTTGGTTTCATGAAAAAATTTGCATTTTGCCAATAAATTGAGTATTTTATCAGGAGAGGTACAAATATTCTGTTTTGCAGCTATGAGGCTAAAATCAATTAAAGTGAAAGTTGATTTTGTTTACATCTCTTGTCAAGAATATCTTGTACAATAACTCAATTAGTGTATGCTGTGGAAACCTCTACAATGTTCTTCATTAAAACCAATAGCTTCATTCGCAAAAAAAATTCTACCAATATTCCTCATTTCCACATTATGACACCTTTCCTTAGCACTGTTGATTTTCTCTCTCTCTCTTAGCACCAACATGATTTTCATAATTTGGGTGAGTTTGAGTTTCTGTTTGCTTCTCCTTATAATTCATGTGCCTGCTTCTTCACGGATAGTTGACATTTACCATGCTTTGTGAAAGATGGAGGAAGATCTATAACAGAAGGAGAATACTAAACTTTTATATTCTTACAATAAATACTATGAAATCTATACTTATCAATTCTTCAAATCTATTTCTCATTATATTGTATCCTTTGAATTCTAAGAAAAAAATCACTACCAGTTATTTTTTATCAATTAGTAATAGTCATTTTTCATCATTACCATATGGCTCGTCTCGTCGGTTTGCGGTTTGTGCTCTGCAAATTTGGATGTTAATGACGAGATTATCACTTGTGACTAAGGGTGCTCTGTCAAATTTCAATTAAATAGGACCAGGCTTCCTTTATATACATTATCTAGTGCTCCAAAAAAGTTCCATGAATCAGTGTATCAATGCAAGGATTGTGCAGCTATACCTTTTCACCATTTCCAGGATGTTCTTTTAATATTTGACAAAGTTGCTGCCACAAAAAATTAGCTGAGCTCCAATGTATTCTTCTTTCGATCAACTGTTGAAGCCTGTGTTGATTTAATCCAGTGTCAGTCGGATGAAATTAGGTCACTGAATGCCAAAGTCCAATCTCTCAAGTTGCTGATTTGTGTTGCTCCTAGTGTACCCACTCGCACCTCTAGCTATCAAGGCTCATTGGTTGAAATGAAGTGAAATCAGCCAAATGGTGCATCAAAGCACCCTTCAAATGGCAGAATGGATTATTCCCATGCATGTTCCAGGACTAATCTACTGTTGGGAAATGTGGTCATTGATGACGACAATATATCCATGAAGATTGCTGGGTCAGCTAGTGGTAGCCAAAATCAAGTTCCAAGTGCTTTCCCTTACAATGTTCTAAGTCATGTAAGTTCAGTGAATGGCGATAAAAAGAAAAATGATAGTTCAAAGTTGAGTACTAATTTACCTATACCCAGAGAGAACACGCCTCATGAGCTGTCCCAGTTGGTGGGTAACAAGTGGGTTAAGGTTACTGGTCCAAGAAGGAGATTTTTGGTCATACAGGTACATACCTATATATAGGTCACCCTCGGCTAGTTTAATGTAATTTCCACCCTTTGTTAGGCCATCAATAAGAATAATCTCTTTTGCAACCCAGAAAACACTGACCTTCACTCTTCTTGCAAGTGAATTCAACTTAAAACTTTTGTGGAATAGGGCTTCCAGTTTCTGTCCTTTGCTTTCATTGCCATTTCATTTCTATAATGCATTGGCGAACCCAAGTCTCATCAACAGTAGCAAATTGGCACACACTAAATCAGTTTGATGCTTCTAAAAATGGTCCAAAAAGGGCCAAGAAAGTTTCTTTTCACACTTTTTTATCAGTATTTATCAAGTGTGGCATCCATCTCGCACAATGCTATTTCATATTTAATTTTTCGAGTAAAACGCAACACACTTTTTTCTGATATGCCTATAGTGTCAGCTATTTCACACAACTTCAATCACAACCATCCAATACCACATTGTGCACTTTCTTCATGTTTTCATCCGTGGTTTCAGTTTTTGGGCATTATTTAAGTGGATCATCTTCAAAAGAAATTCTGCAAGATTTGCATTCAGCAACATTAAAAGTCTTGAAGAGTTAAAGCAAACACAAGACAAAACCTATAAAACTATGCTCTAACATTTATGTTTCATGCTGAATAATCTACATTTGGGTATCAGATTCTACCAGGTAAGCAGAGGTGGCACAGGAAAAGTATCTAGCACCCCATAACCTGATGCATGAATTTCACTCCAATGGGCTTAGATGACATTGCAACATTGTATAAGTTATACCCTCACCTATCAAACCAACCTTTGGGCCGATTTCTCTGCAGTTGAAGTTAAATTACATCAATTATAATAACTAGAGGACTTCCCACAGTTTCCAGATCAAGTTAAATGGAGGATTTCACAGGTGACAATTGATTCTAGTCTAAATGGATGTATCTGTAACTGTAGGGCCACATAATGAGACAATATGCTAAGACAAATACTTTGGTGATGCAAGGAAATGATTTATTTTTACTACTTGGGGGGATATTTTTCCCTGAAAACATGGCAACATGGTATGCCATTGAAATCTGATTACTAAATTAATAATGTTAACTTACAACTTTCAGGAGCCATGAAAGGATTTAGCTGAATGTCACCAATTTCCATTTTTGTAACAGTCATTACAATGTCGTAAATTGTCAGCTTCTCAATTCTTTGCACTTCTTCCTTTGTAAACAAACTAAAAATAAAAATTAATATGTAATAGTAAATGGAGACAATTTCATGTGCTAAAAGCAGTAATTTATAAAAGTTGACACCACTAAAATGAGTAATAAATGGAAGAAATATGGGCATTCATACCAAGATGGACTTAGCTTTATAATTGTAGCTAAATGGGAAGAGAAAAACCATAAGACTAAAATAAACACTGAGAGAATAATTTTATAACATTAAATTACAAGGTAAAACTACAGTGAAAAGAAAGGAAACAAAATATTCAACCAGCTTAAGAAATTATTAATCTTATAAACTCCACCATTACCCTTAATGGCATGAGAACCTATGAGGGTAGTCTGAAAAGTTTCCAACCTAACAAATTAATGAGATATTTTTCTTCAAATTTATTTATATTTTTCAGCATAATCTCCTTTTAAATTGATGCACTTTTTACACCAATGCTCCAACTTTTTTAACCATTCCGAATAGTAGTTGACATCTTAGAGTTCGATAATCCTCTCATCCAATCAAAATCTCTGCCCTCCAAGGGAAACTTTAAGGGTAGGAAACAGGAAAAAATTGCTGGGGGTCAGATCTGGTGAATATGGTGAGTGGTCAACTAATTGCCTGTGGGGTTGGCCCCATATGGATATGAGAATGGCCTGTGGGGTTTATTCCCACTGGCCATATCCATTTTTAAATCACAAAAAAAGTTGTACGATTGATAGCTAATGTTAGATATGATGCCCCTAGTCTTCCATTATTTAGGCAGTTTGACCTTTTACATCTCCTGTGAATTTTTGTATTTAGTACTGTAGTATACACAAAAATGAACCTAAAGACTTTCCCTACTAATGCTGACGTTCACAACCACAGTACCCGCAATATAAATAATCTACACATCAATTTTGTATGCACAAGATGCACCTACTAAGGGCCCAAGAACATAGCACTTATATTGTACAATAAACTTCCTTCTTTTATGAAATCTAATGCATGTTTAGTAACCTTTAAGAGTAAATTATGATATTTTTTATTTGAAAGAATGTTTTATAGTCTGGATGAATACCTGTCTTATAATCAATGAATGTGTCTGTATTCAGCTTGAATTGTATCCTCATGTTTCTATTGTTTTACATACGAGGGTCATCCGGAAAGTAGCACCCGTTCGTGCCGCATGAAGTGCTGACGACGCGAGTAGCCGCTGGACGAGGTCAGATAGCTTCAGTGGCTTGTCTGCCTTCTCTGAGCCAAGTTGCGTGACGCTAGCATTGCCTGTGTTGTTTCTGTGATTGTTTACAATGTTTAAAAAAATTGAGAACGCCGCCAGTTGTGAAGTGAGGGCAGTGATTAAATTCCTCAATGCAAGAAACGTTCGCCCATGTGATATTCATCGCCAATTAAAGGAGGTGTATGGAGACAATGTAATGGACGAGTCGTCTGTTCGGCGGTGGTGTCGCAACTTCAACATGGGGAGGGGGAACACACACGACGATGAGCGTTCGGGGAGACCGTCTGTCATTACAGACCAACTGGTGAGCTCAGTTGACGAATTCGTGAGGAACGATCGGCGCGTCACAATTGATGACATCTGTGAGCATTTTCCCAATGTTTCTCGAACAATTGTTCATGAAATTGTTAAACACCATCTGCATTATGCAAAAATTTGTGCAAGATGGGTCCCTCGCGTATCTCAATGAGCTGGCGGCGAAGGACTATGCAGCAGGAATACAGAAACTTGTCACACGTTATGACAAATGCCTTAATTTGCTTGGAGATTATGTTGAGAAGTAGTTTAAAGTATCCTCTTTCAAATAAAATTTTTTATGTTTGTTAATATTTACTTTTGTGTCTTTATTTCACGAACGGGTACTACTTTCCGGATGACCCTCGTACATATATGTATATTCTGCTTTGACAAAAGCTATACCACATGGTCTCCTGGGGAGTAAATGATGATATGATATATACAAAAAACATGCGAATTTACATTGGAGCAACAGCAACTGAGTCAAAGCTTTCCAGGGAATTCTCCATAGAGAATCTATATTTTATTCCAAAAATATTTACCGCAGTGCGAGAAAAATATTCATAAGGAGATGGAGAGTTGAAAATATTCCCACTAGTTTTACAGTAAACCTTTGATTATCCATTTTCAGAATATACTAGCTACTCTCTTCTCAGCACCTCAAAATATTAATAAATTACAATCACAAATATAATTAAATGCTTTGAAACTTTTACATAAGTTTTAAAAAATGCAAGCTTAAATACCTGGACTTTTTTAAAAGCTCTTAATCTTCCAGAATCAAAAATTGCCAATAGTATATAATGTTGAAACTGTAACAGTTTCGTACTATTCATTCTTTCCAATTATTGTTTCCCTCACATTCACCAGCCCTGAGAATCCCATATTCTCATTGAAGGCAAGAAAACACAGTTTTACCTTGCAACAAATAGGTCATCAACTATCTAAACTGAATTGTTTTAATGGCATCATACGATGAATTTGAATCCATATATCAGCGGTCCCTTGTCAAGGTTCTTCATTTGTTTTTTTCCTGGCTACAAGATTGGTTTAGTTTTCTGAGGGAAATTCTGAGGTTTGTTCTGGCCCACTTGATCAGATAGTTCTGATCTAGAAAACTGTAATTCGACCCCTATAAAATGGCCATATGTATGGCTAAAATGGCTAAACATATCCAGTTAAATCATGACCATATTGTCCATGTATTTAGGTTATATGTGTTTCTCGATTATTTGTGTTTCATTATGCATCCATTAGCACACAGATAATATCAAGAGTTCACTGTATTTCAGGGTATTGCCACAAGCAGACAACAAGGAAAAAAACAAAAACAATGGTACATTAGCATGAACAGTATGGAAGGAAAAATGTGGCACTTGACAGCAAACTAAAAGTTAGAGACTACCCAAAGGACAGACTGAGTGTTTGCAAAGTCCCCCTCAGAGAGAAAGGCCCCAGGAACAGATCACTGACTTTAAAGCAAGAGAAAGAAAATTTTGATTTTGGATTAAATGGATACTATGCCCAGTACAAATGTCACCCAAACATTTTTTGGTTGCTGAGAGGAGAAAAGTGATTGATTGCTTCATAATACAAGGTTTTAATTTAAATTGAGTAGCCTTTGACTCACCCATTATTATGGTTGGCATACCAAAACCTATCACCATCTCTGATTCTCTTGAACTGATGCATGATGATTTTTTTGAATAATTCACCTGGTCCACCAGCCGTTTCTAAAAGACCTCCAACCCATAGGTCTATGTCATCCAGGGATTTATTGTATAGCTTGATTAGTTCTGGCAATATCTGCAAATAAATTTCATACAGGCAGGTAAGAAAGTGTATCCCTCATTTAAAAAACATAAGGAAGAATGTCTCATTAGAGTGTCATCTCAAATCTTAAATGAAGAACACAATGAATTTGTCCAATGTTCTTCATACATTCGATACAATGTACATTCAATGCATTCTTCAATACATTGTGTTCTTTATTTAATGAACATGAACTTCCACAAAGTTGAGCCGGAAACAATTGAATGCCATCTCAATATTAATAACTATTTTAAAATGAAGATTTTTGTACTGCCATAAATTTCAATTATTCAATGTGAACTAGTTATTGAATCAGAATAGATCAATTTAAAAATAGGTTCCTAAACCATATAGACACACAACCCTTTTTACGACTTATATCCATTATACACTAGAATTTTTACAATTCTTCACAAATAGTGAGAATAGAATCATTGTTTTTCAAACAAACACTTTGCGCAAAATATCAAAGTCTATAGGACACTTCTTTGAAATTGTGTTTAAATTGTCATACTTATCACAGTTCCTTTGCTAATGTCATTTTTCAAATCTTTGCACACTTTGAACCCAACGTGTTGTCAGTTAATAGACTTTACCCTTAAAACTCTTCAACAGTCCAATTATTTTACATATCATTTATTGAGAAACAGGTTTTTCATCAGCAATGACATCATGCTCATGAACATCATTTCTTTTCAATTACAGTGGAACCTCACTTAACAAACACCTCGCACAGCAAGTAATTCCCAAAGCAAGTGAAAATATTGGTCGTGCAAAGGACTCATTTAACAAGCAAATTTTTGCATGGGGAGAGAAAAGGTGTGGGGAATTCCAGGATTAATTGGATGCCTGCTACTTCAGTTTGTGTTTAGCCCTCATTCTGCTAGCATCTTAGCATTGCTAGTGATCACACATTTTTCCAAACTTGTGTTCAGACACATTATTTGTGTTTTTTGAGCAAAATTAATAATATTTTGCGCATATTTTCATAAATGATCCCAAAGAAAAATCTGTTGAAAGAAAGCTAGTGGAGAGTAAAAATAATTGTGGAAATGAATATTAAAATTATTGAAAATTGGGAACGGGGTGTGAGTGTGGCTGATCTAGTGAGCACATCAACAATTGGTCTAGTAGGCAAAACAACGATTAGCCTTTTCTTCAAGAACATGGACAAATCTAAGGAGATAGATACTTCAAAAAGAATAACTAGAATATCCAATATTAATTAAAAATTGGCAATTTTCCACAAAATAAAATTTAATATGACTGGTTTCAATGTAGCTATATCATCATCCGCTTCTCCCTCTGGCCCCAGGAGTATAGCGCCGCTCCGTGGGATGCACGCCCAACACGAAATCCTCCTCCATCCAGCTATGATGTTCTCTCCGGACTTTGATGGTCTTTACATGCAGTTACTTTGTCTTCCCCACCCCCTTCCCCTTCCCCAATCATATAGTTACCCAAGCTGCCTTCCCTCCCTCATCCCCTCTTTTCTACTACCCTCCCCTTACTTGCTTTTAAGTATGTATACTGGACTCTGAGTGATGACTGTTGCCTGATGATGATGTAGTTACATTGAAACCGGTCGTATTAAATTTTATTTTGTGGAAACTTGCCAATTTTTAATTACCCATGATATTCCACCATATCACGCCTGAAACGTCTCAATTCATTAAGAATATCCGTGCAAAGGTTACATATACTCAATGATGTTGAAGGTTACTTCTTATATGGATAAACAAACAAGACTTGCTAAGCACACCTTTAACAAGAATATAATTTGATAGTAGGGGAAAGTGATTTTCAGAGACCTCGTTAATTAGATGTCAGTATCATCAATGTATGAAGAAGTATTTCGGTGAATTCGTGCGTGGTTCGAGAAGTTTACCAGAAGAACTGGCATCCACAGTATTGTAAGTCATGGTGAAATAGCAAACTCTGAGTCAACAGCAGAAAAGAACTCCATTGGTGACTTCAAGAAACTCTTAGATTCTCAGGGTTACCAGCCTGAAAAGGTTTTTAATTGTGACACGACAGGGTTCTTCTAGAAAAAGATGCTGCAGTGAACCTATATATCTTGACATAACAGTAGAAGATACTGCATTGCCAGACCTGCAAAAGTTAGGCAAGATGTAATGGGTCCTTGGCCACTGTTCATGATATTTGTACTGTTCTTTTTATAATGGATGCTTTCATAATAGTCTAGCATGTAGTCTGGGGCATGTTTTAGGAGTTTTATGTCATCAATTGTGATCTTATCTCCTTCAGAGATCATTTATTGGGCAACTGAGGATTTGTGAAAGTTCCCTAGTCTGAAACAAGCAGCATGTTCTTTAAAACAGGGGACGAGGTTTCTTCTGGTCTGTCCAATGTATGAAGAATTACATTGTGGACATGGAATATGGTATATGCCAGATTTGAGAAGGGGTTCTATGGAATCTTTAGGGTTTCCGAGTAAATGTTTGAGTTTGTTTTTGGACGAGAAAGAGGGTTTTTAGTTGTGTTTCTTGAAAATGGTTTCTAACCCTTTGGTGGATCGTGGATTGAATGGAAGTTTTAAATATTTCTTTTCATTGGACTGGGATGTGAAGTGAAGTGAAATGTTGCTGGTTCTGATTAATCTTTTTTGTTTATGTTCCTTGGGTATTTTGTCAATAAGTTGTTTGATGTAGCCATTAGATATGGTGGTCTGTTTTATGAAGTTAAGTTCTTTTTGAAAGTCTGCTTTGCTCAAGGGTACATTTAGAAGACGGTGTATTAGAGAATATTTTATTTAAAGACGGTGTATTAGAGAAATTTTTATTAAAAGTATTAGAGAATGGAAGTTATTTTCATTAGTATTATTTTTTATTAATAGGAAATTATTTTTTCTGGCAATAAGAAGTTCCAAAAAGAAGAGAGACTTGTCATTCTCAACTTTGCATATGAACTTAATGGATGGGTAATGGTTATTAAGGTCCTTGAGGAAATTGTCAATGGAGTACGTATTTGTGTCAAAAATTGCAAAAATATAATCAACATACCTGTACCAGGTAATGGTAAAATATTTTAATTTGCATTAGCACTGTTTCTCGATATTGGACTATAAATTGGCTAGGAAGGGGGAGAAAGAGTTGCCCATGGTAGTGCCAAAATTTTGTTTATAGAAAAGGTTTTTTAGGGTAAATAAATTTTGATTCATGATTAGGTTTGTTAAAACAAGGTATTCATTTAGGGTTTCTTTCAAGATTAGTTTAGGTGAAAGCCAATCTTCAAGAAACTCTAATGCTATGGGGATGGGGACACTAGGAAAGAGAGATTGTACATCAAACGACACCAGTATTTCGGTGTCTTTCAAATTGATGTATTGAATTTTATTGATGAAGTCCGTAGTGTATCTGATAGTGGAGTTGTTTTGGAAAATGAGATTCGAACACTCTTGGGTTAACCATTTCAATAAATGGTGGGTAGGGGAGTTTACAGCTGAGACAATGGGACCCATAGGGCAGTTATTCTTATGGATTTTTGGAAGCCCATATAGTCAGGGGAGGGTGGAGTTGGAAATGTGGAGTTTGAATCAAAGAGATTTGTTGATTAGATGTGAGCAACCAGCTATTGCTGCCTTTGTGTCCTGAATCATGCAGTTTAAAGGGTTTTTTGGAGACTTTAGTGTCCCCATCTCTGAACACACCTGAGTGATTGAGTGAATGAGGGAGAACTTGTGTCCATCCGTTTGATTTGTTTTTGTGATAGATGGGTCGCTGGTATAGGAGAAATCCTTGTTAGCCCTGAACGAGTGAGTACTTGTGAATCGCAAAGGTCCCTGTTTTCAAAGACACCTGAGTGAATGAGTGAAAGCGTGATTACAGCTATTTTATAATTTTGTATTCATAGGAGGAATCCTTGTAAACCCTGAGCGAGTGAGTCAGTGCGATTCACAAAGGTCTAACACACCCAAGTGATTGAGTGATTGCAAGCCTGAACTAGGGCCTTTTCTTTATGATTTTTATTGTTTTTTATTCCTGTGTGAGTACAATGGGTCCCTGGCATAGGAGATATCCCTGCAAACCCCGAATGTGTGTGAATGCGATTCATGAGAGTGATTGTTATTCCTTAACACACCCTATTGATCGAGGGTTGTCGGTTTTATTTTTTATCGATTTTGCTTTTTTGTGTGTTATTGAGGTATACGTGGGGTCACTGTTTCCCAAACACACCCAAGTAACCTAGGGTGTGTTCCCTATCTTTCCCCTTACTTGTAACTCTGTTTTATTTCCCCTCTCCTTAACAACCTAGTGCCAATCAAATTTACGGTCCCGGCCATCTCGTTTTCATTGCTTCACAAGTGTAAGTACATTCATTTTATATTCTCGTACATTCATCTCTTCCGTTTCAAGGATACTTAAGAGATAAACACGCGTTTCCTCAAATGAGATTTTCTCATCGTGCTAGCGAAACCTTCCCCAGATTTCTCCAAAGCAATATACTTAGCCACATTATCATAAACAGTTGATCAGGGGGAACCCAAAGAATCGAACAATTTCACTGGGAAAATGCCCAGCGTGAACACTTTCGATAATAGCGGCTCTTTGATTGCATTCCGCACTTGTACGTAACATCTTGGCCATTTTGAGGTTATGAATGTTCACTAGATGCCTATAGCTTTCAAGAACGCCAATCGCGACCTCCATTGAAGCTACCATATGGCAGGAAGTTCAAATTGAAATTTGTCCAGATTTAAGCGTTGTATCCTGTGCATTTAAAGACAACAAGCATAAAGCATAGGTCAAATCAGAAGCGATGATTATTCTCAATTAGGAGATCAAATAACTATCAAACATCATGCTGATAATAAACTACCAAAAAGGCAGGACTCCAGATGGCCTTTACAGCAAGTAATTGACTTTCTGCCAGCATTGATTATAGGAGTTTATTGAGTAAGGAGAGAGAGTATATGAAATTGAGCATAACCTGCCTCTCCACATCATTCTGCAGCCATCCACTCCGACATAAAATTATATCCATGCAATCACTTAGACTTATTAGATGTAAAAAGCCCAAAAAACATTTTTATGTATCTTCTTCGCACAAACAGAGTATTAGAAGGTATGAATGTACCATTGCCATTTATGAATCATTGTTCAAGGAAGACCTTCAATTTCAAAATATTACATAGTTTTGCAAGATTAGCTTTTTAAGAGGCATCCTGGATTATTGGCAGTATACACAAAGGGCAACCTGGTGTAATTCTTTGATCTAAATACGTTTTATGAGATACTCTAAGGTGGATATTATGAACTTGAATGATGCCTTAGCACATGAAGACAACCTTAACAAAAATTGGTTCCGGAGGTGATGTTTTTCATATTCTAGATTCAAGATCCAGAGGAATGATGAACTGAATAATTAAAACAGCCCACCAATAGTATGTATAATGTACTATATATTTTGCACTAGTGGATTCAAAATATGAAAATTACTATTGTCACTTTACCTTCACATCAATCGTTTTTTCTGAAGACTTGAAATACTCAAAAGATTTTATTTTCTCCAAACCATAAAATTGACGAATTGTATTATAATCAGGAAGGCCATGATCTCTTGCTCTTTGGATATTTAAAGCCATCAAATCTCTTCGTGAAAACTCAAGCGGTCCAAAGACACTGCCTGAAAAACAAATGAAACTAAAACAGGTGACTTAGCAATAATGTATAGTTGAGTTGTAAAACAGTTACCATAATCCAATTTATTGCCAGCAGGTAATTGTCTATTTAAAAAAAAACATAAAAATTAAAGTTACCAGGTTACACTCATGTATGACCATAATTGACAATTTCATGGCATCCATCAAATTTGGATCTTTTACTTGCTACAAACACTGAATTTTAAGTCTATTCTAATGCTCCATATCTCACCTCTTAAATCCTCCACAATTCTGTTGTCCTCGTGTTCAGCAAGTTGAAGAGCCATTCCCATTAAGAGGCGGTCAATGTCCATGAATTCTGATGAGGTATAATTTGACAATATAGGTTCCTAAAAGTAATCCATCTTTAATTATATATTTATATTTATTATTCATCTACTTGTTTTACAATGGTAAAATATAAGAAATGTCACACAAAAATGTATACATACATTTTGAGAAATGGTTATAATAAAATTACTGCTTGTCCTACCTTGACAAAAAATATTAATTAAGGTCATAAAAACTATTCTTGATTAAAAAGATGTCAATCTAGATTTAAACATATGATATGAGTTAGCATCTTTTATGCCTGCTGGTAAATGATTATAAATTTTAATGCCAACATAAAAGTGTCCTACTTGAAAGACAAGTCTCAAAGATTATATATCAGAGATGATAAATAGAGACGCTGTATAATGACATACATCAAAACCTCAAAAAAGAAGAAAAAATATATATTTAATTCCAAAGTATTTGCAGACATCAATGTGTTCATAGGAAAGCTTTGAAGTAAAATTTAATGTAAAACCACCAAAAACTTACTAAAAAGGACTTGGCAGATACAGTTGCACAGATGAAAGTACTTAGAGTGAACTAAGAATGTGAAACTCTGTATTAATCCTCAGAATGGAGCATTAGTGTATTGAAAATGTATGGGTTAAAAATTTTATCATGGCTAACTTAAAATTTTAGATGTTAAAATGTTTTTTGTGTTGTCAGTAACTTTTAATGGAGTCAATAAAATTACAACTCAGCAGTTTCTAAGTGTAAAAAGACAAATGACTTTTTTGCTTTGAAATTTTTGCATTGTAATACAATATTGGTTTATTTGCCAAAATACTGCAATATACCAACACACTAAGGGGCAACATCATTATTCAAAGGAATAGAGTTTTCAATAGAAATCATAACATTTCAAATTCAACTGCCATTTCATTTCAGTGGGAGAGAGATATAAGCAAAAGAAGTGAATCGTAAAAACACTGAGATTACTGATTTCTTAAGTTGATGCAATGTATCAAAAACAAATCGAATACAAAATGTACCCTTCATATATGTGACAGCCACCAGGGACAAACCACAAATAGAACCAAGTTACCCAGACCAATATTTGTCAAATTAACACGTTATTATTTCCAAAAAAATCACCTCCAAGGAACAAGTTGCCCTAAATTTCAACAACAGGAGTTGATATGCATGTATTGCCCTTCATAGAGAGTTGAAATTGCATTATCTTGCAAAAATGCAAAATCCCATTTGGTTAGTAAAATATTTCCAAAATTAAAAAAGAATTAAATTATAGATATTTTTCCATTGTAAGCAACACATTCAATAAAACAATATGTTTCCAGCATAAAAAACTGTAAAGCAGCATAGTAGAGACTAGTAGGTGCAGAAAACTAGTATAAAATCAATTTCAATGTAAACCATAAAGATATAGCTACCTGAGGACGCCAGTATATGTTACATGTTCTTACAAAGGAAGAATTCCAGCCCTTAAGATTATTGGAACAGCCATACCTTCCATAATCCCGTAAATACACTCCTTAGGAGAAAAAATTTTGAAATTCAAATTAATGCTGAGAAAAAAAGAAATGCTTCCAAATATTTTCAATGGTATTCAAAATCAGGGGAATTTCACTAACCTTTGGGGACCAAAGTGTGACCAAATCTCATAGCTGCTGCTTGAAAGGGTTGCTCAATTTGGGGGTCAACATGTGGATCATAACCTGATTCCAATATAATTCAAGTAATAAAGAAAATTTGGATAAAAAATTGTAATCATAAAGAGTTTCATATGCATATTTAATTAGGCATATATATATATATATATATATATATATATATATATATATATATATATATATATATATATATATATATATATATATTTCTATGCCTAGTAATACTAAGCCGCTATATATATATATATATATGCCTACTAATACTAAGCCGGACAGTGTGTGAAATGTACACATCAGGGTAGGGGGGCCAGCTCCTTTCCCTGTGCCGGTTATGGTTTCCCAGGAAGACCTGGTACTCGAAAAATCACATAGCTTGGGTGGAGCTGCAGGTGCCCAGAGTGCCTTGCCCGGGAATCAAACCGAGGCCCCTCCAGTCAGCAGTCCAATGCTCTACCCCTGGACTACCGCGACCCACATATACATATATACTGGCTGTGCCAATGCTCAGACCACTAAGCTATCAAGGGAGACATAATTACCACTGAAATCCACAGGTTTTTATGCAAACAAATGCCTCAAATATTTGGCCAACATAGATATATCACCCTGGCCTTTTAAATATGAGTGAGACATTAACTGACCTTCATAATCAGGTAGTTTATCACCAAGCCACTGAGGAAGCCAATCATTTACTATGATGTGCTGCTGAGTTGCTATGACCCATTTCCTAGCTTCTGAGAAAATTCTTTCAGAATCCCAAGCAGGCATAACTTGATGTAAATGAGCAGCAATTGCATTGTGCCATCTAAACCACAGCACTCCAAATGACAAAAGGAAGGCATTTTCATTACCTCTCGGGTTCCCAAGCTCTGAAATGAAAATTTGAATAGTTATTGCACTCACAAATACATGCTCAGCCACATGGACTGATAATTTGCTTACTAATAGAACTGAACAAGGGTGACTTTAAATGATTTAATGATTTCTTTTCCTGGCAACACAGCATAAAGTTCAAACCCATGAGAGTCATACGAAATACAGGATGTTCTTAGAAGGTGCAGATATTGGAAATGGAATGAACAAGGGACATGTCGCAGAAAGCTGGGAGGTAAGGATCCCCCTTATGTGAGCTTGAAGATTGACAAGGGATCACTTACTATTGCTTTCAAATCTCCAATTTCTGGCTTTATTGCTGGCATACATTCTCCCATTAAAACTGTTTTAATTCCTATCAAAGAGTAATACAAAAAATAATTTACAAAGCTAATTTTTCCCCCGCTTTCCATACCATTCCCGAACACCTAATGTCACTAGGATATTGATAGATGCACAGTCATTCCAAATAGCCATAAATATGTTATTTTTATGATCTACATATTCAGCCACACAGGTAGAGGTTTGTAGTCATACAACAATTTTCATCTAATGATCAACTGCTTAGCCAGGTATGACTACAAACATGACAATTATACATTGATCAAGATAGAGCAGAATTTTTCTAAATCACATAGAGGTATGGAGATATATACCAGAGAAGAACATATATAAGAGGCAAATTTGTTTTACAGTTTACATATTATGGCAAGACAGTCATACTCACTAAAGAATCTTGAGACAGGAAATGTCTCATGATTTCCAGTGAAATGGTCATGGTAAAATGGGGGAGGTGGATTGGCGAGGGGTAGCTGATTTTCAACATTGTATGCTGGAAACAATCCATCAGCAGTGGATGCCAGTAGCCCATCAGGAGCCATTTTCCATTTGGATCCATCTCTCTGGCGACGGAGCTGGTCAGACCATGCTTTCGACGTTCCATATACCAACCCACCATCTATGTAAGGGGTTATCTCATTGAGCTGGGCATTCAATGGAATAAAGCAAAAATTATTTTGGGAGTAGAACATTAACAAAATTAATACATTAATGAGAATGAATGAAAAGTAAAGCAGTCAAATAAACTAGTCATGAATATTATTAATACTTTCACAATAATTTGTGTCATTTTTTATGAGTTTAAGCAACTGGTACGAGAACTACATACATATAATTAAAATAATTATGATTATGTAGAAAATTATCAATTTTATCAACTAACTGATTAAAAATTAATATGACACAAGGAAAAATAATCAGTATTGATTACATAAAATGCCATAAATTACTTTTTTGGCAACTGTTGCATTTGTAACAAAAAAATATTTCCAAATGCAAATTATCTTTTCTTTTCATTACAATTTTCCATATGGAGAGCAAAGCATGAGCAAATGTTGAAAAGAGTCATAATTGGAATGCCACATAAGTGAGAGAAGAGCATCTCCACCAAAGCTTATACCAAGAATTCAATATATCAATTCAACTGATAGAATTCTAGTACTGTCCTTCAAAATACAGTTGTAAACCCCATTTCAATTTCTCTGATGTACGTACTTTAAATCAAGTCATCCCGTAAATGTAAGTACAGTTAGAACCTCATAAAATGAGCATGATCCATTCTGCAATCTTTCTTGTAAAGCTCTCATTTCACTCATTTAGTGAAACAACTTTTTGCATATTAATTAATGTAAAATACAATTATGCATTCCATACCAAAAAAATAAATCATATACAAGGTTTATTCAAAGAAAAGTATGCACACATTGTTTAGATAATGTACAATGTTAACCTTTTCTTCTATTGCAGAATGAAGCAACCAGGAATGTGAACTCTTTGTAAAAGCAAAAAAGAATAAAAATAAATGTTTAATTATTTATGGCACCTACTTTATTCCTTTTTCCTTAAAAGCTGTCTAGAGTCATTTGTTTCTGCCAATGCTTCAAAATTTAGCAAAAATGCCACTGAGAATTATCATTGAGTAAATTACTGATGCCCATCATTACTGCCTTATTAAGGTGATGTGTCATATGCGTGGAATGATGCAACAGTTTCCCATGATCTGCAAATCACATTTAGCCTGCTGTTTTGACTGAACATTTTTTGAAAGCTTGTGGAGTTTCTGAATGGTACACAAGCTGGGGTTTAATTTCTAATTCGCCACTTGCATTTGCACATTGTGAGTTAACCTTTCATTGGCTTGTGGCATGGCAATTCACTGTCTTCTACTGTTATGTCAAGAAATATAAGTTCACTTCAGCATATTCCTCCAGAAGAACCCTACCTCATCACAATTAAAACCTTTTCAGGCCGGTAACCCTCAGAATCTAAGAGTTTCTTGAAGTCACCGATGAAGTACTCTGCTGCCTTTGACTCAGACCTTGCTGTTTCACCATGTCTTACAATATTTTGGATGCCGGTTCTTCTTGTAAATTTCTTGAACCATGCATGGATTCCAATAAAAACTTCTTCAGTCATTGATGATACTGACAGCTAATTAATGAGATTTCGGATAATGGCTTTCCCCTTCTAACAAATTATATTTTTATTAATGGTGTCGCATAGTAAGTCTTCTTGATTTATCCATATAAGAAGCGACCTTCAAAATCTTTAAGTACATGTAACCTTTGCATGGCTATTCTTCTTACTCTCTTTGAAGCATCTATCTCCTTAGTGTTGTCCGTGTTCTTGATGAAAAGGCCAATCATTGATGTGCATACTAGACTGATTGTTGGTGTGTTTGCTAGATCAGCCACGCTCACACCTTGTTCCCAATTTTCAATGATTTTACTTTTCATTTCTATTATTATTTTTACTTTCTTTTAGGTTTCTTCTAATGGGTTTTTCTTTTGGGTCATTTATGAAAATATGCACAAAATATTATTAATTTTGCTCAAAAATCCCAAATAATGTGTCTGAACACAAGTTTGGAAAAATGTGTGATCACTAAGATGCTAGCAGAATGGGTGCTCAACACAAACTGAAGTAGCAGGCATGCAATTAATCCAGGAATTCCCCACACCTTGTCACTCATTATGCAAAAAGTCGCTCATAAAGTGAGTCCTTTGCAGGACCAATACTTTTACTCATTATGCAAATTTTTAGATGCTTGAGTGAGGTTCCAATATAGTTTTAAATTTAATGGTCAAACGTGAGTTCATTTACATAAAATCATAATTGATAGAACATTGCATGTTCCATGATTAATGTCATCATGTATCATATTGGTGTGACAATTATTTTATGTCAAGCTTTACAATTCATTAATAGCAATGTGCGATAGGCTATTTCACATCAATACCCAAGGTGCAGGAATTTTAACTTCAGTAAAACTTCCCTGATTCCCTGATTTGACGAGTAAATTTTAAAATATCAACGAAGATAATTTAAAAAAAATTTTATCTGAAAAATACATTCAATGCCATTTTATTTTCATTAGGTTTTAAAAATAATTTCATCCAGGTGACTACCTTGGTAAGCATTGAACATGTTGAGCCATTCAAAAAAGTTTTCTCTTCTCAGCAGATCTTGCATTGTTCCAGCGGTGATAACTGTGATTGCCTCCATGTAAGAGCTTCCAAGGCCCTTTTCAAACTTTCTTAACCTCAGCTTTGAGATATACCCAAAGAAAAAATCACATAGGCTCAAATTCGGAGAGTAATGTGGCCATAGAAAATCCCCTCATAAGGAGATCAGATGGCTGGTAATTGTTCTTGCAGGATTTGGCATGATCGATGGGTGGTATGAGCCGTGACACTATTAGAAACCAAAAGGCTTCTGTATCATATTCCTTACCATAGTCTTCTGTTTTGGGGAGTAAAAAATTCTCCAGCATCTCACAATAGCGCACAGAGTTCACAGTAACAGTTGAACCTCGTGATTCAATAAAGTAGCAGCAGCATGTTTCTGAGCAGAGTGCAATGGAGACTGTTCAATGGATGCTTTCACTGCCACACTGTTTTCAGGGGTCCGCACACTATTAGGTTGCCCAGCTGGTTTTTTAGGAAGTGCCGATCCTGTTACCTGCACACTAGTAATCCATTTCCTAATGGTTTTAGCATCAGGAACCATAAAAGCACTCGACCGGATATTGAGGGATCTGGGTTTGAATCCCAGTCAAGGCGAATGATTTTCACACCCTAATATTGTTGCATTGAAATGCACATTAGTGGATGACTCCGTTAAAAGTTACTGTTGTGGCATCCCCCGCAGTTTCTTTGGAATTTATCAGGAACCATGTCTTGATGAGTCAAACCAAACTGCCTACAAAAAGCTCTCTACATCGCCACCACAATATTATTGTTTCTAAAGAACCTTTCTACGACAAAGCCTCAATGATCACCAGACCACGGCATGGTGACTACTGAAAATGGCATCATTTCCCCAGCTAACGCCACTACTCCCACTCCACTAATTCACCTGCATGCTCTTCCTGTGTGTGTGTGTATATGTAAATTTGTGTATTCACAGAGTAATTTTTATCTTGAGAACAGAATAGACTTTCTCAAGCACAGTTAATTCACAGAATCAAGAAACCTAAATCGGATAATAAAATATATTACATATATGATGCTTTATTCAGTTTGCCAAAAGAATCATCAAAATTAAACATTATATTGGAGAATGTAAAATTGGGTTTAAATTGTACACAGCATATTTTGAATATTACCTTTTGATGACAGAGCCCTCTGTTTAAGATAAGACCCCTTATCTGCAATCACCAATGCCATACTTTTTCCCATACTCCCCTAATTCCCACCCTCTTCCCCCTCCTGGTTTCAACATGGCATGTACACACTTTGCATCACTCTTTGCTTCTTAAACTGGTGAGGATACAATTAACCAAAATAGGCATTGTATCAAAGGAAATTTTATATTAATAAAATGCCCAAGTTTTACATGCATCAAGTGTATTTCAGTAAAAGTCCAATCACTCTTTTCATCCTGTGAAAATTGTAGTTATTTATCCTTAATTAATTTTGCATTTTAACTCATTATAAAAAATGGTACTTAAAAGGTATGACCTAATTTCACTAGCTCTACTAATGTGATAAGTTCCCTTCAATTTTAAACAAACATACAATACATACTTCTTGTCTTTGTGAATGCATTCAATTTACCTGCTGCCTTGGATTGTTTGGCGAGTATCCTGAGCGCATATCATACCGAGTTCTCAGGAAAGGCATTTCAGAATGTACTGGAGCATGCTTTCTGTAAGGGTGCTTTTTCGGAATAGGAATATTAAAGTACTCTGGGGGACAAGCTGGTCTTTGAGCATCCAATATTTCTTCCACAACCTGTTGCCCTGAAAGAGATAATAAACACACAAATATTGAAATTTACAAAAAAAATGCTTGGAGGCATCTGAAAAAAGCTTCTCAAAATCACCTCATTTCCCCAATATCCTATGCCTAATCTCTCACTAGACTGCCGTTAGAGTTTCAGCTACATCCATCGCTTGTTATCATTTTCATAGTCGATTGAAACAACAAACTTTAGTTTTTATAAAAATGGAAAGATATGAGTTTCGTGTGGAGATTAAACACTTCTATTTCACAGGATTAACACCAAAAGAGATCAAAGTCAAGTTGGATGAAGTTCAAGGCACATCTGCTCCTGTGTTTGCAACTTTTTATAATTGGATAAATGAGATTATAACCATACATCCACAAATGATGAACATTGCTCAGGACATGCAGTGGAAGAGACTTCCTTGGGAACGATTGCCTAATCCATAATATGATCTTGAGTGATGGGCAAATAAAAGTTCACAAAATAGTTGAAACCACAGGCATATCAAAAGGCATAGTGTTTTCAATTTCAATAAATAGCCAATAAGGTGATGGCTACATTTTTTTCGGATGCACACAAAATCATCTTCATTGATTACTGGTCAAAAGGACAAATGATAAATGGAGAGTAATATGCATTGATATTGCACCAGTTGAGCAGAGAAATTGACAAAAAACGTCCTTGTTTGGCAAAGAAAAAAAATGTTCTTTCATCAAGACAATGCACAGGTTCACACCTGCACAGTTTCAATGGCTTAAATTATGGCATCAAAGTTGGCATTATTACAGTGTCCATGGTATTCACTAGATTTGGCCCATTGTGACCTTTTTTATTTCCAAACTTGAAAAATTGACTCTGCAGAAAACAATTTATGTCGAACAAGGTCATGGCCAATATGCAAGGGCAATTTGAAAAGTAAGGTCTCCTATTTTATTCATTAAAAATCAAATTTATTCTCAACTTTGCGTGCATTGTAGGAAAGGCTGAGCATTTAGCTATTTTTCTACTTAGTCAACTTGACGATTAATCACTTGTTGCATCCTTGTAACCAGCTTTTTAATACTGGCATTGTACCTTTCTCCCACCGCACCACGAAGCCAAATGATGACTGCTCCTTGCCCTTCCTTGTCTGACATGAATTTCTATCCTTCAAGGTGTTTTTTGAGAGCGGGGAACAAGTGGCAGTCGCTGGGGGCAATCTCCGGGCTGAAAGGAGGGCGGTCGATGATATCCCAGCCGAATACATTGAGTAGGGTGGTCGTTTGATGTGACACATGTGAATGTGCATTGTCATTATGCAAACACACTCCTTTGGTGAGACACCTTGCTGTCACCGAAGACCTCTGACACAATATTCTGTACGGAGAAGTAGCCACTCTCTTCATTTAGGCTTTCCTTTATCTAATGAAGGGTAATTCTCCGGTTATTGCGCACCATCTCGTCAATTGGAGCCAACGTTGATTACAGTAAACTCAGCCACCCCGACCACTGCTCATCGTGGACGTTTTCCCGGCCATCAAAAAACTCCCTGCGCCACTTCCACACATTTGTGATGACCATATACTTCCACTAAATGGCTATGAATTTATATCGGAAAAGCAGTCATCAGTTGGCTTCGCGATGCAGCAGGAGAAAGGTACGATGCCTGTATTAAAAAGCTGGTTACAAGAATGTAAAAAGTGATTGATCGTCAAGGCAACTATACAGAAAAATAGCTAAATGATCAACCTTTCCAACGATGAACGCAAAGTTGAGAATCAATTTGATTTTTCATGAAAAAAATAGGGGGACCTTACTTTTTGAATCGCCCTTGTAGTTGCCTATGGAGAAGACCTTCCAAAATCATACTTTTTAGATGGCTTAAAATAGTTGGAGAAACTCTGGGAAGTGTATTGAGCTGAAAGGAGATTATGTTGAAAAATAAAAAAGAATCCACTCAAAATAATTTATATCTTTCCAAAGGGCTAATGGAATGAGTCATGTACCATTTGTCTCAGATATGTTAAGTTTAATTCACAAGGGCACAGAGGTAAAAATGTCTACAGTCATGTTTGAGACTTTTTCAGTAATACCTCAGTGTTCATGGGGGTTTTCATTTTGCTTGTCTGGATGTTGATTGAGTCACACCCTTATCACAATATTCAATACCTTGCCTTCAAAATGTATTATTCTCAATTCCACTCTTCCTCTTTATTTTATAAGGTCTCCCAAAGGAAGTCTCTCATTTACTTACATTGGTGGCATAAGACACCTGGGACTTTCCGTGTAATACCTATGAGACTTTTTTTTCTGTGGGTAGAAACTAGATTATAATCATGCCCCACAATGATTTCTTTATTTATTTAGCCTGATTTACTGCAATATAGCCTGTAACATATTGCATCACACTAATCATTCTGAATGTTAATGTTTAGTTATAATGCAAAACTCTAAGTGGAAAGGAGTCCATTACTTACCATTTCGAATAGATAAACTTACACCTATCTTGCATCATACTTTTTCCTAAGAAATAGCACTTTAACTGCTCTAAGTAATGGTTTCAAATTTTGGAGGGCAATTTATGTAAACTTCTCAATCAAGCAGATCTAAAGTTTGCTAAAATTCTCCTACAGAATTGCTACATGTTTCCAATTCCAACATTCCCTCAATTTTCCAAGTTTTTCATGGCAAAATTAATGTTTTCTCCATACCTTTCCTAAAAGTTTAATTCAAATGTACTGACAATGCATGGCTTGCAAGTATAGTCCTCATTAAATATCTAAATTACTTTTGAACTACATACTAAACCAGTATCAAGTGTGAAAATCAAATTGCCAATTTGAACAGATTTGTTGAAATAATTTTTACAACAATTAATCAATACATATTCTAGAAAAATAGTAATTAAGTTGTTTCCAGAAGTTTTTCCCAAACTCCCAGACTTCTGGTGCTTCTTACTCAAAAGAAAATCCCTGACTTTTCCAGATAAGTGTCAGGATAATGGTAATTTTCATTCCTTTCCCTCTAAGTTTTTATCAGCAGTCATTACTTAGCTGAAACCCAATTTAAGATGGCAGACAAGGGAAAACATACATCATGTGGTCCAATGCCCAGCATTTCCAATTCCCAGATACATTTCTCCTACACACTATTTCAGTCTTCAATTAATTATAAATAATACATTTTCTATCTTTCAGCAGAATGGCTCCAGATTCATCAACCAGGCACTACATTGATTCGATTAGGGCAACACAAACTTTTTAGAACATTAGGCTATTATAGGAAATTTTATATCCCTGTATATTTCAATTTTCAATTTGGAAATACACATACAAAGTCCATATAAAAAATATCGGGAATGGTTTTTTCCTGATGTGACTGTAATTCATAGCATGCTCACATAGCACAGGCTTGGTGGTGGGAGATTTGACCTTCGACATGCACCAAGGGCTAATTGCTTTTGAGTGCTTGTTCAGGCTAGATCATGTTTTTAGTGGCTCCATGTTGAGTGACACGGTGCAAGGGCAAAATGCTGCGATCCATTGAACAGTGGTACGCCATCAAATTTTGTGTCCAAATGGGGAAACCGGGTACTGAGATGCTTGGCATGATTTGGCAAAGATTTGGCCATCAACAAGAACCAACCACAACGTGCAAAGTGTGTGTGATGTGCTGGATTCAGACTATCAGTTAAGTGTTTCCATAATTGCAGATTGTATTAGCATTGATAAGATGACAGTGTGCACAATTATTATTGAAAAATTGGTGATGTGAAAGATCTGTGTTAAACTTGTCTTGAAGGTCTTGATGGATGACCAAATACAGAGTCAAGTGCCTCCTTGCGACGACCTTCTGCAATGCAATGCAAAAATTCCTCTACCCCCTTACAGCCCCGACTTGGCACCAGCAGACTATTTCCTATACTACCTGAAAGAACACCACCATGGGCCCCTAAGTGCTGTCAATGAAGCTTGCATGCCTTCCCTTAAGCACCTTTCAGAATCCACCCACCAGGGAGCCTTTGAGTCATGGAAAAGCTGCTGGCAAAGGTGCATCAATGCTCAAGGGATGTACTTTGAAAAATTTTGAGTCATTGTAACAATATTTGAAATAAATCTAATTTTCTGAAACTTTTACTTGATACTTTTTAAACAAATCTTGTAAGGCAAGGTTTGATATAATAGATCAATATCCCAAGTTGAAATAATATGTTAAACATAAATAATAACTATAATAACATTTAAATTTTATGTAACTTAACCAACCAAAGAAAACCATGAAAGCTGTTCTGCCAGAGATGGACATGCTGCTTTTGTCCCCTCTCATTAGAGCCTCACTTAGTTCAAGAGGATTAGGTCTTTTGCTGCCAGAAGGCTTATAAACTCCATCCTCATATGACACTGGCACATGGCGAAGTAAAGGTGTGTCTGAAAATTTCCAAAATATGAGAAACGAAACAAACAAAAATATTTTTACATATTTTTTTATTGATTTCTGCATTGTACCTTTGCATCACAAATCATCAGTAAAATTATACAGATTGTAAGGCTTTGACTAGAAGTCATGTAAACATAATAATGAAAATTGCAATAGCCAATCATAAATTCCTAATTCACAACTGAATTATGTATAAAGCAGCAAATCAATCATTGGTCACTGCCAATTGAAACAAGGTTTTCACTCTGTGTTTCTAATAAATACTGCAATAAAACCCATCGTTTTAATCAAAATTTATGCCAAACTTGAAAGTTATGGTGCACTACAAAAATGAAGAATATCCCACCTCAACCTGATTTTTCTTATATTCAAATATTTAAATATTCTCTCACAAGATTGTACTACCTCTTCAATGAAAACTCTTTTTCATGAATGAAATGGGAGCATTAGATAATTTTCATTTGGCATTGGCTAAAATGCCAATATTCTCTCTGTAACAGTATCTCCCTTAATCCTTCATAGAAAAGGATACACAGCTCTGACTAGTGCAGGCTAAATGATGGAACACTTCTAAAAATTAACATATATATGACCTGACCACCCACCAGAAAAATGATTTGATACCTGACATTTCTGCAAGTAATGCCTTAATTAGAGATTCTCTAATAATATGAGGTAGGATAAAATAATACAAGAGAACATTTTTTTCTAAAAATATCTATATTTTGTCATCAATGTTAATATTTCCTCTTCAAAGTAATCCCAGGTAAAATAACAGACACCCTTGGGAGTACCTGTTGCTGCCCACCCTCTCCCCCTTCTGAATTAGAGGGAACATTTAAGCTGGTCACAGGCTGATGGTGGGTGGAATACCAGTGACACAGAGCGATCAAGAATGAATGCATATTCATCATGTTAAAACCTTCTCCTGCATGGATGTAAGCAAAAGATTTTTGAAGAATCATATTTAGCCACTTCTCAGAAGTCTTGACAATTATGATACAGTATCACATGCACAATCAATTCCAAAAGTTTATACACAACCTCTAGTGCTCCGAAAACTGGGAAAAGGTGAAACATGTTTCATATTGCCATTGCCCCTCAGAGTGACATAACATTATTGCAACCCAGATGACAGCTATTGTCTGCCAACATGGTAAAAATTGTCTCCTATCCTCAGTTATCAGCATGCCAGTGATTGGCTGAAGATTTTTAGAAATGATAGGACAGTGGATATTGTTAATCTTGTGTCACAGCACCACTTCCCACAAGATTTTTTAATAGGTGTTCAAGAAGTCTTGCTTTAATCCCATTGAAGTACTTCACTATGCCCCAGCAACAATGTGATTTTTTAAGTATCAATTCTTTCTAAAGGAAACATAATGGTTAAGAGCTCATGCCAAAGCTGGCATTTGTATTTGGCAATTTCCAAGTGCTTCTATGAGCCAATAAAATGATGCCTTAAATATGAAAATGAAACTAATGCACATAGGGAATGGCACTTATTGAGATACTTTGAAGGAAGAATCTCAAAATTATTGTTACATAAACATTTCAGGTGAAACCTGACAAAACATACCAACAGCGCCTAGCTCAGGATGGGCAATGTTATTGTACCAGCCATCATAGCCTGGATACTCCGGAGGTTTCTTGTCAGCGACAATGCACTCTCTCTTATTGGCTTCCCAATATCGCCCCCAGCAGCCATCCAAAAGCCATTTAAGTAAGCCTTTCTTCTGTTGCTGATTTATTCCAAGGATCCAATCTTCTGGCTCAGGTTTCTTTGTGTACTCTGGAAGAAACATTGAACTCATCAAGACAAGAAATAAGAGTAGAGGAGCTACAAACATAATCCAGGATGTTTGCAGTCACTTCGAAAAACTAACTTTTTAATTTTTTATTCTAAGTTCCTCAATTCATCAATTAACTTCAAGAGCTTGAAAGTTACTTGAATTTTCTCACCATGTTAATTAATCTCAATTCATTGGATGTCATTGTATCATACAATTAGTTTCATCACCCACAATATGGCTAATAATAATGTGGGAAATACAATAACAATACTCTATATTTCCATAATCATCATAAAGCAATATGAAAATATACTGAAGTTCATAAACTGTATATATGTGAAAAAATCTGAATCCCAATCAATTAATTCAAATGAATAGTATCATAAGTTCATTTTAAAAGCTAAGTTTGATTATTGAAATTCAAACAAAGGGTGAACTCTACCACCACCTATCAAACCGATCTTTGCTTTTGTTGTTTAATGTCTCATTTGAAGAATAATGAATACAAGGTATTTATACCACATAATTTACACCAAGCGTACAGAAAAATACCTTTTATTCTTCATTCGTCAAGATGAATTTACATGTAGTCAAACCTGATACCATAAGGTCTCATTTGAAATTCAAGATCTCTGTTAAATTTATATAAAATAGCAACATTGTCAGTTCATCATAAAATGTACTGCATCACTGACACTACATATTACAGTCAAATCTCGTTACTATGCCACCTTGTTACTGTGTCACCCTTGTTATTATGCCACTTTTGCTCGGTCCCGACAAAATTCAATACAAAATGAATTTACTATGCCACCCCCTACTCTCGCAACTATGCCACTATTGTGTGACTGTTAAAAGGTCTGAAAGGCATGAAAGGCTAAGGCATGAAAAAGTCTGTATTTTTAAGCTGTGCTCGATTATTACACTCACGTCCAAAAGGCAAAGCAACGAACTACAGTCTAGCTGCGCACAATATAACTCAATACATACACACACAACAGTGGTATCATTTTTTTTAATTCAGCCCATAATATCAGCTCAGAAACGCAAGCAAACCGACTTTCCAATGAAGGAGAAAAAGGAAATCATCAATGCCTTGAAGAAGGAGCTGTATCAGTCCAAGTTGGCCAAAAAGATTAGCAAGAAAAATATTTTCTAAAAGAAATTTGGAGCATTGAAGTTAAGAGAATCACTGTTAAGGGCATTCTCAGCAAGAAGGGTGCAATTCAGGCTGCAATCAAAGCTGGAGTTCCATTGAAGCGCATGACGTTGACGTAGGCTCACGACCCGAAGCTTGATGAGGGAGTTCTCAAATGGCTAAAGCAAGCAGGAGGACAGAATCTGCCTGTCAATGGCGATCTGATGAAGGATAAGGCAATGTAACTGGCTGAGCTGATGCTCATCCCGGACTTCATGGTGAGCCACGGTTGGTTGGACAATTTCAAGAAGCACCACGGCATCACATTCTAGACAGAGCAGGGTGAAGCAGGAGTGGTGGATTCGCAATCCCTTCTTGAGTGGCAACAACAGGTTCTCTGGCCCTTACTCAGGCAGGTCTCTGCAGACGACATCTTCAACATGGACAAGGCAAACTCGAAGGCGTGGATGACAGTGGAACTTTTCGAGGAGATACTGCATTCTTGGGACGGACTACTCAGCCAGCAGGGATGCAGATCACTGGTCTGTCTCGATAACTTCTCTCACCACCCTCCCAAGCTCCAGCTGAACAACATCATACTGGTCTTCTTCCCACCTAACATGACAGCCGATTCACAATCAATGGATCAAGGAATCATAAAGAACCTCAATTGCCACTACTAGAAGGTCCTGCTATGCCGCCGGCTTGAGGCTATGGACAAGGGAAAGGAGTTCAAGTTCACGTTGCTCGACACTCTACTAGTCACCCAGCATGCTTGGGAGCAGATCGGCAAGTCGACCATCAGGAATTGTTTCTAAAAGGCCAAGTTCATCCAAGAGATTCAAACTGAGGGCAGTATGGAGCTGCTCTAGATCTGGAAAGCTCTGCCTGCCAAAGAAAAGATACACTAGAACAAGGAGATGGAGCTGTCTGACTTTCTCAAAGCCAACGAGTGCCTCTCGACTGGCGGGTCTTTCACACGGAAGGAGATTGCAGAGGGGATGCTGAGCAGTGCGGAGCTGGTGGAAAGCAAAAATGACAAGATAACTGTCAAGGAAGCCCAGCAGGCTTGGAGCACCATCTGGAAGTTCATGCAACAGAGAAGCGGGAAGCTCGGTGTGATGCAAGCGTGCGATCGGCTTGACAACGAGATGCACAAGATTCAATGCTCCAAGTTTTTTTTTTCTTCTGGCCATTTTAAAGCAATTCATGAGGGTCATTCAATAGGTCCTTAGGAAATAATAGAAAGACATTATTTTGTGCAGATTTTTCTAAATTTTAAATGTAATCTCCTTTTAGCTCAATAAACTTTTCCCAGAACTCTCCAGCTTTGTCAAGACCAGAGTCCAAAAAGTAGGATTTCAGAAGGTTCTCAAGGTAGGCTGACTAGCAGGCTAAAGCTTGGTCATCTGCTGTTCCTAACTTTCTTACTAAATGTCACTGTCTTCAATTCCCTTCTCATTGTCATAGCTTTATTACCTAAAGTACCTCTTCTTGATTAATTCTTCAACCTAATTCTTAAGTCCTTACTTCTCTGGCCATTTTGGCCCAAATGACTGCTAAGTTGGCATAATATTTAATTATTTAAATATTTTAATATTACCAATATTGATTAAAATCAATGGAAAGTTACACAACTGGCCAATTTCAATCAAGTTTATTTAGTTATTTAAAATGCATTTTACTTTGATGGTCACTATATTTGCATGAGATTCCAAAGGTATCATTCATCTGTGCTTTTCTTAACCTTAAATAAATCAATGCTACATGAACAATAATCATTTACATCCTTTCTGGTTTGTAATTATAATAATTACTGTATTTCACTATAGTTCCTCCATTACTAGTTTTGTAAGTTTTAATGAGATCAAGATGGTATATTTTAAACTGTTAGAGATTATTTTAAGATATGGCATAAGAGTATGGGGATCCACTGGTTCCACAAAAATTAACATAATAAATAATGAACTGCGAAAACTCCTAAAGAGAATGTCTGAGGCTAGATAAAAAATACAAATATTCCAGCTGGAAGAGATATCTTTCAACATTATGAATTCTCAAATTCCAAAGAAACTGCGGGAGATGCCATTACAGTAACTTTTTACGGGGTCATCCGCTAATGTGTAATTCAATGCAACATTTTCTGAGTGTAAAAATCATTCGCCTTGACTGGGAATCGAACCCAGATCCCTCAATATCCGGTCGAGTGCTTAAGCCAGTTAAGCTCTGAAACTCTGAAATTTTGGGGCTTTTAAAGGAACAAGATGTAGTGATGAAATACCGTACATACAATGTCACAGGCATTCGTAGTCATGCGTGACGCGCCACAGTCCACGAGGTTAAAGCCAACTTTTAAACACTTAGTCTGTTTACAACTTGACAAATTCCAAAGAAACCTTGTTCCTTTAAAAGCCCCCAAAATTTCAGAGTTTAAGAGGACCCCTTGATAGCTTAACTGGCTAAAGCACCGGAGAGGATATAGAGGGATCTGGGTTCAAATCCCAGTCAAGGCAAATGATTTTTACACTCTGAAAATGTTGCATTATAAATTCTACCTGTAGACAGGGTGTATACGAAAGATATGTCATAATAGGAGACCAAATACTTGATTTACAAAAAAAAATGAATTACCATAAAGGAACAATATCAAGTATGTAATAAAAATACATCATACAGATCAAGGTACAAGAAATATAGAGGTTACTTTACCTTCTAATTTTTAATGATATACCTAAGGATCTTACAGTTAGTAAATGCTGTGAAATGGAGAATAAAAGACTGGCTATTATAAATAAAGGACTAGGGCTTGGAACAAAACTTGAAAAAGAAAATTTGTAGGTTTATAATTGCAACATTAAATAGCTATCTTTTTCATTATTGAGGCACCTGATGTCAATCCAGAACTGACTGACTTAGCAGAACTAGATTGATTATTCAATTTATACTACTATTGCATGTGATGTAGAATGTCTTTAAATTTATTTTGCATTGAAATGTTATATTATATGTGATGAATAAATAAAGAATGAGCACATTATGAACAATTAATTGGAAAACGATGTCTTAATAGATACGAGGGTCATCCGGAAAGTAGTACCCGTTCGTGAAATAAAGACACAAAAGTAAATATTAACAAACATAAAAAATTTTATTTGAAAGAGGATACTTTAAACTACTTCTCAACATAATCTCCAAGCAAATTAAGGCATTTGTCATAACGTGTGACAAGTTTCTGTATTCCTGCTGCATAGTCCTTCGCCGCCAGCTCATTGAGATACGCGAGGGACCCATCTTGCACAAATTTTTGCATAATGCAGATGGTGTTTAACAATTTCATGAACAATTGTTCGAGAAACATTGGGAAAATGCTCACAGATGTCATCAATTGTGACGCGCCGATCGTTCCTCATGAATTCGTCAACTGAGCTCACCAGTTGGTCTGTAATGACAGACGGTCTCCCCGAACGCTCATCGTCGTGTGTGTTCCCCCTCCCCATGTTGAAGTTGCGACACCACCGCCGAACAGACGACTCGTCCATTACATTGTCTCCATACACCTCCTTTAATTGGCGATGAATATCACATGGGCGAACGTTTCTTGCATTGAGGAATTTAATCACTGCCCTCACTTCACAACTGGCGGCGTTCTCAATTTTTTTAAACATTGTAAACAATCACAGAAACAACACAGGCAATGCTAGCGTCACGCAACTTGGCTCAGAGAAGGCAGACAAGCCACTGAAGCTATCTGACCTCGTCCAGCGGCTACTCGCGTCGTCAGCACTTCATGCGGCACGAACGGGTACTACTTTCCGGATGACCCTCGTAATTCAGTCATCTGATCAATAAATTTGAATATCAGTAGCTTTTAATTAAGTTCCATGAATAACCACATGGATTGTAGTTAAAGTATTGACTATAATCCATCTAATAATGCAGTATGGAAGTTTCATGTGTGGTATGGATATTACAAAAAAATGTAAACTAGTAGTTCTAGTAGTTTTTAGGGGAGGTGACTGACAGCTGAGGTTATTTGCGCCATTAGGAAATGGACAGGATAGGATGAAGGGTGGAGAGACACCTGGCATTGGCATTAGCCTACTCTTAACGAAAGGCACCAAGGGGTCAGAGCTTATCGTCCCATCCAACAGATGGCACTCTCACTCAAAGTGCTCTCCACAAAGAACCTCAAGTAGGGATCAGGATAACAGTAAAAAAATCTTCCACCTCCGGAACCTTCCCCCTCTGGGTGGGAAGCCAATATAGTACATTAGCCATCACACAACCCCAATCCCCCCACATTATAAACTAATTAAAAAATATATTTCATCTGAGAAAAATACAGTATTTAGGGGGCATTTCAACACTTTCTCACAACAGTAATTTTCTCAGCAGTTCTTGGCTACAGTATGTATATTATACATACTATATCCAAGAAATAAATACCAGAAATATATATTATATCATTTAGGTACTGGTAGTGATAATTTAATGCACAGTATCAAAATAAAAACAAGGAATGAACTGCTAGCACCACTCGCGCACCAAAGGGAAAATATTGCCTGAAGAGCTTTCTACAACACACCTAAATCAAATATTGAAAAACAAGGCAATGGTTTAAAATTACAAAAATTTAATTCATTTAAATACTTAAAAAAGGAATTATAAAACTATGGGTGGACTTTTGGATTAAATATAAAGTTATGCCCATATATTTTTTCCACTAATGATTTTACCCACAACTTCCAACCAACACCTTACTTAAACATTAAAGTGAATTGCTGATTTTTAAAAAAAAATCTTAATGATCATGACCCAGAGGTGCATAAAGGTTACTTATTTACCTTAATATTATGATAAAAATATCATCGTAAATGCAAACACTTACTTTCCCCAGTAAGTTCATCTTCATTGCGAGGAGCAGAGGGAAGCATTATCTTGTCGTCATCACCATAGTCTGAGTGTTGGGCAGTTGTGCTTGAGACAAGAATCAAGCACAAGATCAAAGCAGAACAGGCCATGGTAGACATCCTGATTGGAGAAGAGAAATTTTCAACTTCAGGGATTATTTTCAACAAAATATTTTTTAATATCATTATCCTTTCCTTATTTTTATCATTTAACAATTATCGTCATGGACAAAGTGGGACATGGTAATCCAGGGGGTAAAGCATTAGACTAGTGACTGAAGGGCCTGGGTTCAATTCTCAGGAATGCCCCTGGGTATCATCAGCTTCACCCAAACTTGGTCATATTTTGTCCACATGATATTTCAAGGAGGCCACAGGGGGTTTCCAAAGATCTTTCCGGCAACATTTGCTTCCGTGAATGACCTTCATTCAATTATTGTTCATCAAGATGGGTCAATGTAGTTTTTCTTCTTCTTGTAAGTGTCCTCAATCACTCTTCAGAGTTCTTCATTTACTACTCAAGCTGTTCTAATTATTTCATCATGCTTTTGTAGCAACATGTTTCCATAGCTTTTAACCTTTTTTCTTTGCACTATTCTTGTCTTACTTCACAGCTATGCACAAATTAATTTGATACATAAGTTTTAATGAGGTTTTTTATGCCTAGGCTGTATCTATTTGCCAAAAGTACCACTTCATTTTGACAAAAATCTTAATAGTTCAATTTCGCTCCATATTTTCCGCACATCAAAATTAGGTCGTCTCTCTTCTTAGCAAATATTGATACAGCTTCTCTGAATTAAAGGATTTTCATCCTCTTCCCATAAATTCACACCAAAACTTTATTTCCATAACACTTAAATACCTTCTCAATGTACACACAAAATAGCATGGGAAACAAACATTATTCCTACCATACACATTTTTAACCTTAGATTCATCTCAATTTTCATTCCTGTTTGATTACCTCTGCTTGCTTACAACATGAAACATTGTTAAAATTAAACTTTAACGGTAGATATCTACAAATCACATAAATTTCAGTTCATCTTACATTAACTTCTTTTTTTTCTTCTTCAATTTCTTAAGTCTGAGAGCTGGAGTAGCTTCGTTGGTTGTATACTTCCAAATCTGTGCTGGTACTCAATATAGAAGCTTCCTTTCCAACTAGTGATAGAATATTAATGCGATAATCTCAGGTGCATAGATCAATAGGCTGATTTTCATTAATTTCCAAAATATGTGGGCTATTCTATTTGTCTGGAGGATTTGCATTCTTCTTCAAGTACACTATCAGTATTCCTCCTCATAATTAAATATTACACATTATTTTTATGGCTGCATCAAAGCCTTTGTTACTGGTTTTAAATTTACTTTCACTAATCCCTGGTATCTTGTTTGCTCAATGTAAATACATACAATGCAACAAAAATCCGCTCAGAGCATATGGTCTTCTTTCTCATCACTGGTAGCCTCTTCTCAAAGTGACCTGGCATGCATTTCTTCCTTGACACAAAGATACACAAAGTCAAAACAAGAAATTAGATGTACTAAAATT
Organism: Hetaerina americana; assembly: GCF_022747635.1. NCBI lineage: Eukaryota > Metazoa > Arthropoda > Insecta > Odonata > Calopterygidae > Hetaerina > Hetaerina americana. Next base: position 77,610,142 of record NW_027287205.1, on the reverse strand, counting down.
TAATTTAATGAGTAGGATTTTCTCATGTGTGGAATTAATGAAGCCATTAGAGAAACTGCAGTGACAGTAGTGCCTAACATGAAATGAATTCTCTGAAGAGTTCAATTTAGTTCTTGAGTCAGAAAATGTAGCATGTCTGTAGCATAACCACAATTACCCATACTTTTTATAGATACTATTTATGGGCTATGAACTGAATCATTTTTGTAAAAACAAAACTACTCATCAAGAAACAATACTTGAAGAAAAATTCTGAAACCATTTGAAAGCTCTTTAGATAATATTACAGATACAGATGAGGAATAGCTTTCATCCTATAGAATACCACAAAAAGAACCCATTAAAATGGGCTGAGGAATCAGTTGATGAACTGGAGGTCAGCTATAATGACAAAAATGAATGCATTAAAATGCTAATTACTTGAAAACACATTTTTTAATGTTCTTTTTGAAGTACAATTCCTGTCTGCATGGCTCATCTCCTTAATAATGCTTGTTTTCGTATTCAGGAATGATTATGACACCAATGACGTAGTGTTTGTATGATAAAATCTCCTGAACTTTTTTATTACAAAACAACATTTCACTTACAAATTATTGGTTAGGGTACCCTTCAAAGTAGCCTCCTCCCCAACGTATAAACTTATCCTAACGGCGTTCCCACTTTTGGAAACAGTCCCGCAACATTTCTCCCGGAATGCTCATAAGCTACTCCGTCTAATATTTTTTCTCTATCTCTCGATGGTGGTAATTTTTTTTTCCTTTGAGCGGGGTGTTTAGTTTTGGGAACAGGAAAAAGTCACATGGGGAGTAGGGTTAGTGGGGAAGCACAGCGGTCTTGTTATTAGCTATAAACTCACGAGTTCTGAGAGTTGAATGAGACGGCGAATTGTGGTGGTGAAAAAACCACTCGCAGCTACTCCAAAGTTCGGACCGTTTTCGCTTGATTCTCTCTCTTGGGGGTTTCTTTACCCCCAAGTATTACTTCGCGTTGTATGCCTGGCCTTTAGGTAGTTATTCGTGATGGACAACCCCCTTTCCAACAAAAAAAACAGTCAACATCATTTCGACATTCGAACGAACTTCAAAATCTTTTTGGAAAGGGGAAAGTTTCACCGATCCAGAGTGAAATTTGCCCTGTTTTCTCGATTTCATCTCCAGTAACCCATGACTCATCACCTGACATAATGCTGGACAAGATGCTTTCATTCTCTTCAGCTCGATCAAACAGTTCCTGACATACTTGAACTCGATGTTGTTCCTGTTGTGCTGTCATCAGGCGACGCACGGCATTGATAGCGACTCGATGCACCCTCAATTTTTCAGTAAGGATTTTATAGGACGAACCAATCGAAATGCCACACTCTTCCGCAAGTTCCCTGAGAGATACGCTGTCCACTTTCTCAATGTGAGGTTCATTAGTGGATGTTGATGGTCTTCCGGAACGCTTGTCGCCTTCCACTGCTTGCCGCCTTTTTTAGAACCGGGTAGTATCATAACACGCGGCACGCTTCTTAACATCCTCACCATAAGTTTTGGTAATAAACTGAAAAGTTTCCGTGAAGCATTTGCCGAGTTTCACACAGAATTTTAAAGAAAAGCGCTGCTCCTTCAAGGAGCTTATTTTTGCGGTTCCGATTTTTCGCCGCACTCCACGAACACCCTTTCACGTAAATGGACATAACTAATCAACAAAAGAAGGTTTGAGGTGGTTACTCGGGAAGATTCTGCAGACACAACGCTTCAAAACAGGTTAAAAAATAACCAACTGGAGACGTGCAATAAAAAATTTCGGGAAACTTGAGAACACACCTCAGTGTTAGAAACACTGTAATACTTATGACTAATGACAAACCTTATAGCAATATGTAGAGATGAAGAGGGACCTGATGTAGACTGGGATGTTGTGTTTTGTTGAGGGTCACAAATTGTTGCATTAGTAATTTTGTCCATCCAAAAACCTACCTTAACCGGTAGATTACCTAATAATAATAATAAAATAATAATAATAGCAATATGTTAACATACAACTATTTCGGCCTGAAATTACTGCTTTTTCCACAATTCAACGAATATTCATTGTTTTAAACATTGTATTACGTGGGACTTGAGCATAAACTAAGCACATTTTTCTTTAAAATGATAAACATAACTTTATTTCAACTCAATTGCTCACAGTAGCTATCAAAATTTCTTCATTAATGAAGCGGAATAGAGATCAGTGGAGTAGAAAACGAATGTCATTATTAATCATGCTTTCTTGATTTAGAAGCAGTCTATAATCAAAATAAAATATAATTTTAACCGGTAATTTTAATGCCCTTTGCAAATGTACGACATTTTCATCGGTTCTTGAAGATGAAGGCCTTCCGCTTCGTGGTTCATCTGTAATCGACACTCTCCCTTTTGAAAATGCCTTAAACCATCGAAAAACCTGGGCTCTCGACAAACCACTATCTCTGTAGCCCTGCTGAAGTTTCGCAAGAGTTTCCGTTGCACTGTGCCCAAGTCTGAAGCAAAACCTGAGAGCACACCGTTGCTCGAAATTGATGTCACTTATTTTTAGAACACAATAGAAAAAACTTTTTCACAAAAGTTCGCTACGGACTGCCAAATGACTCGAGCGAGTTCAAACCTATACTGAAGGCGAATCACATGTCCCCCGGCCGCCCCTCCAAGCCCAGCGCCTCCAGTGTTGCCAGATAGAACGCTAAATTGTCAGCCTCATTTCTTAATTTACAGACCTCGTACGCTTATTTGCCGACGATGCAAAAGGTTTTCAAAGATATCCGTAATCCGTACGATAAGGGAGCTTTGGCAGATTACAAGAATGCTATGCAACGCTGGTGCGACACATGGTTATTTGAATTACACTTAAAAAAGTTTAAGGATGTATAGTATAGCAGGGATGAATTTCTTGAAAAAAATCATTTCCCTCCTGAACGCCTACTGAGCACCCAAGAACACCGAAACATAGAATCGATTAAAAAACTGAGGCGTTACCGTAACTCACGACATCTCCTGGGTGAAACATACGGGGAATATGTGGACAAGCTAACAGCAAATTAGGATTTATTATAAGAGTACTGGGAAAATGTGATGGAAAGGTCAGAGAGAAATGCTATCTTCTGTTCGTTAGACCTCATTTAGAATATGCTGCTAGTATATGGGATCCTCACAAAGTTGGATTGATGACCCAATTGGATCGCGTGCAGCGTAGAGGAGCTAGATTTGTGAAATTTTCTAATGACAAACTGAGCAGCTTTTCAAAATTAATAGAGGATCTATATTGGGAATGACTCGCTAAACGAAGGTTAAATTACAGATTCCTCTAGAATGTCTCTATAGCAATGATACTGAAACTTTGTTATTAACCCTTTCTTACTACGGTAGGAGAGATCATGCCAGTAAAATCCTAGGGATTCAGTATAAAACAGGTAGATATGAGATCATCTTTCCCACGAACGATTATGGATCAGAATAAAATAACGTCTGTCTGACCGCGTTTGGAGGGAAAGGTGTTTTGGTAAAGGGTAGTCTGGTATATAATCACCCCCTGCCACACGCCCTTGTGGTGGCTCGCAGGGTACTAAATGGAACTAAAAAACTAAAACAATTACGAGCGATTGAGGTTTTGTGCGAGTAAAGTATTCGCTCCGGTAAATAATCTCTCCACTATAGCGCACATTGATTTTGAATTGCAGTTCTTATTATACGAACTAATTGGATAACTTAGTACTTGTACCAAGCATTTTTATTGGGTTGGCTAGTTTCGCCTCGGCACGTAAGGCATCTTTTTACATATTTTGAAGTGCAAGGTAGAGCAGAGAAAGGCAAAGGCGGTGCAAAGTGCGATTGAGGAGAGGCGGACAATTGAAAAATCCAACCAGATTATGGGTCTTGGGTCGGAGGACGACGGAAGAGAGGGGACTGCAATGAGAAAACATCCGTACAAAAGGCATGAGACCAAGAGACTTGAAGTGTAAGAAAGACACGAGGGCGCCTAAGGAAAAGCGACGTGGGGAAGTGGTATACCCCTGTGGGACGTAGCATGTTTATGGCAAGGCGATAAACGAAATAGGAGTGAAGTTTAAGGCTGGGAAGGCCCTTCCGTTAGGGGCCAGGACCTAATGATAGGGAGAAGTTGACATGCATACGAGCGGGGAGAGAAGGGTTAGGTGGTGAAAGACGGCGTGGGATAAGGAAGATTGATGAAGGGATAAGGGATGGATGTTAACTTGCGGAACGAGGGGAAAGAAGACTTAACTTCGAGAAATACGAAAAAAATTGTACGCACTTCCCAGTATAACTTTGTGTGCCGGAGAGTGTTGGCGACTTTCCATTTTTTTAAGCGAACACTTTACAGTCTTTCGGTAGCGTTGCAGAAAGCATTAAATTCATTCAAAGTTCTTAAAAGCACAAATTATTTACAAGCTATTACGACGCACTTCTCAGGGGGATATTTCTCATTTTATTCAATACAATGAACATAAAATTATTGTTTGAATTGTAATCCGTGTCATTCCTCTGTGTTTGATCCCAGGGTGAGGTTGGGAGATAAAGTAATCGAGAGTAAGGTTGAAGTAGGGATTAGCAGCTTGAGCACGGCTTTAATTGCTTGTTTTCTGAGGGAGAGAGATTTTCCGGTCATGTCCCAGAAAGATGGTGCCTTTGGCGAGATAAGATTGCATACTACAAATCACAGGCACAGCGGAGTAAACTGGAGGGAAGAAGCTTAACGAGTGCCGTAGGTCTCTACCTAGGCTCAATGGGAACTAAATATTCCTAAAGTGATGCAGTCTCGACATAAATTCACCCACCCCAGAGATTTCCTTCCGGAAGTGCGACAGGAACCGCAACCCAGGGAGTGCGTTGCGGTATGGGGTGTGCAAAATGCAAAATGTGGCGGATATATGATTTTGCATGAAATAGAGGCCTGTCAGTTTATAGAGCTATTGTATGACGGCATGAATATTGGTCGTGGGATAAAATTCACGATCGACCTTCACATAACATATATCAATATATTTACTGTATGAATCACGACAGTGGAACAGAATCGATGCGATAAATATCCCAAGCTCATGATGACGAAAGCAAGACGAATCACTTGCTGAGCACGATTCGTGGAACGACACCTGCAGATGAAAACAGTCATTTTACAATGAGTCTCCCCAATTCTCCCCTTTTCTCGCACATCTACGCATATCCCTTCACTACTGCACAGTCTTTGGGCCTGCTCCATTTATTCCTACTTATCGAGCCATATTTTCAGAAGGGAGGACCTCCGACAGCTGGTCGTCAGTATTATTATTATATAAACTACCGGTTAAAGTAGGTTATAGAAGGGCACGATTACCAAATATCTTGTTTCTCTTAACAAAACACAACCTATAACCTACCCTACAAAAAGCCCCCTTTATCCCCACGTACTTCCTTTTGTCCAACATCCCTATCCAATTTCCACCCCTTCCTCGTTTACCTAATATTATCCCCTCTATCACAGTCTTCAATATCCCACTGCCGATAAATACACCCTCTATCCATTTTTCCTACCTCATGATTTTTACCAACAATCCTCTCTCTTCACCCACCATACCTAGCACTTCGTTTGTTTTCCTCTCGGTCCATTTCTCCTTCTCCACGCTTCTCCACCCCTACATTTCCAAAGCCTCCAATCTACGTCTATCAGCCTGCTTCAATGAACATATTTCCGCATCATGCATAGCTACGCTCTCTGTCAAAGTTTATTAAAATTACCGGTAAATTTCGTTAACGTAAATAAAGAATAAACTGTAATGATGGGGGAAATTGCAAATATTATATTATTTTATAACATCTCAATCCATGCACGCACATGGATCTTCTGCCCGTTCCATGACTTGCTGCGGATTTTTTCATTTCCGTGGCCATTAAGGAGCGAACCTCCCACACAACCAACATTCGTTCTGCTATCACATGTCAATTGAGGAAAATAATATTATCGATAAATAACCTGCATTCTGTCCTCTGAATACTTCAACTACGACAAAATGACCGTGGTGGTCACTCGGCTAAAAATTAGTCTTAATTTTCAAGAGATGTTGGATGAGGCATAATGTTGAAGAGGCAGTCTTAATGTTGAAGAGGCAGTCTTAATGTTGAAGAGGCGTGCCTGAGAAGCATCACTGCTATTGTTTTTTTACTTGATGAGCTAGCTATGTGCACGAGACATAGGTAAACAATTTTAATACATTTTCCGAAGTTTCCACGGCAAAATGTAGCTTAAATAAAGGCTATGCTTCTTGCGTGTATGAATTGGTTCCAACCGTCCCGCTACACCCTTGGGGACAATTCAGTTTGTGCTTCGTGCACTTCATTCGCACTAGATTATTGTGAGGTCAACCTGGCATTTCGCTTAGGTTCTTCAAATTTCTTGTTTCTCTTCCCTCCGTTTTCTCTCATGCTCCTCCGAGAGTTAACACATTATTATTAGCAGTATTCTATCGGCTTAGGGTAGATTTTAGATGGATCCTAGCACTACGCACCACTCTACTCCTGAAGTCCTAATTCAGATGGGCAAAAAATGCCTTAAACCCCATATTAAAACAATAATAAGCTAGTAATGGTTAACATCTTCTGACAAAGCTTAGCTTCAAGGCTCTTCTCGGACCATCTTCCGTTTGACCAAAAATGAATCATGTCGTCTCAAAACAAACGGAAGCGGCACTTTCAAATCAGAACCGAGAGAAGAGTGTAGAATGAGACACTTTTTCGGTACAGCGAAAGAATCACGGTGGACTTACCTCACTGAAAATGACGACGGCTGCACGAGTAAAGCACGGCGATCATTTCTCTCAAGATGAGACGGAATCCTCGACTAATGAAACCCGTCTCGGAAAGTGAACGGTGGCCGTTGCACGCAACCCCACGCTGAGGCGAAGGCGACTCACGCGGCTTCCTTCCACGACCGCGACTTCCTCGTGACCCTACCACCACCACATCCGAACCGCCGCGTTATCCATTCCATCACCCCTCTCACCTCCATCTCCAGCCAGGCAGCGTGCACCATTCGGGGCGTTAGCCGGGGGCGCGGGCGTGCCCTTAGACCCGTGGGCAGATATGGTGCAGAGAAAGTCAAAGCAGAGTCGTTATTGCCCTCACGTTCACACGAATAGGACATTATGCTTTATGCAATCATTTTATATATTATCATACTTTCTGATCTCGTTACACCTATTTAAATATACAGTCATTACATTACATATTTATTTAGCCATTTATCTGCGTTCCTTTGAACCAATGGTGCACACAGGCCTCATGAAACAAACTGCACGATTAAAATGTTTGAATGTAATTGAAGAAAACAAAAATATCAAAAAATTTTAGAAAGGAAAATTTGTCAAAAAATTACCACATTTGTTGATGCCAAGCGTTTCAACCATTTCACATCAATAAATAAAATGCTGCTAAACATTAAAATACCCTTAAATTTATGTTGTAATAATTATTCATTCATTGATAATATTGGATTCGTTGGATTGTATCGGAGAATAGTTAAGGCGCCTAGATAAATGTATATATTATATATACATTTATATGGAGCTGCAGGTCCCCAGAGAGACTTGCACGGGAATCGAACCAGGGCCCTCCGGTCAGTAATCCAACGCTCTACCCCTGGAATTTCGCGACCCGAATATATATATGTTTTGGGATTTTATTTAGATATATATACATATATATATATATATATATATATATGATTATACATATATATATGTATAATCATATATATATATACATATATATATATATATGTATATATATATATATACACATATATATAATCCCAAAATAAATATGGGTGTTTTCATTGTAAAATGTATCACCTCGATGGTTATAATTCTTTTACATTTTGTTAATAAACCTTTACACAATCAGTAGCCGAACACGGCCAATTACATGGAAAGTAGAATTAGCAGAGAGAGAGAGAGAAAAGACAAAAGGCAAAAAAATCTGAGCTGTATTTTTATAAAAATGTTGCCTCTTTATTATGACTTTCAATTTTGCAATAGTATAAATAGAAGTATTGGCAGTAATCCGAAAGAATAATTGTGACAGCGTGGAACTCATCATTTCTTTCAACTTAAAAGTTTTCCCTCAAATAATGGAAACATTTGCATCGATAAAAATACACATTTATGAAGGGGCGCAATCACCCTCATGTACTCCATTTCAGTATGACCTTCATTAAGTAACGAGGAAAATCATCGCCAGAGAGCTCTTTTACCGCCTCGTGCGGGATGACTTCGGCCTTTGATATGGCACGCAGTCCCTACGCCTTCGCTTCGCCGAGTCTTTGCTCTTAGTCACCGACCTGAAGTACAGCAAACGCGTGAGCATCGAGACGACCGTCGGCATCTGCTTTTCTCCGCCCAAGGTCTCGTAATCAACTGCCACCCTCTGGCACACGAAAGTGAGGATGGTGAGCAAGTGGTGCTTACTTCCGTTGTCCCGCAACTGTTGGCATAGACACTGAATGAACCAGGAGCCTTTCTTGACATCCCTCACGGACGTGAACCCTAGAGTTTTCCAGAAGTAGGAAGGAAAAATTATGCGCCTGTGATTTCTTTCGCGTTCCTTCAAAGCTTTGCGAGGCATGCTTTTTAATTAAGCAGCGGACAAGGATATTAAGTCAGTGGACACGGATATTAAGTACTTATGGGCAACGCATTTTGTGATGGAACTACAAAATGTAAGAATTAATGACAAAAACTTGCTGCTTGCTTTCAATTGCAGATGCACCTCGTCTTTAACGGGCTTCTCTATTCCTCGATTTATGTAGGGTCGTATGCTATGCGACTTTTGACTTCTACCTAGCTAATTTGAACTTTAAATCCACGAGTGTTTGAAATATAAAAATTAACATTTCCACTCAAAAAAAGAATACAAGCCATTGAATAAGGTCATATTTGCAAGTTTTTCACTCGCCGATAGTTTGAAAAAAATGGAACGCTTTAATTTAATTATTTTCACATACCATTCTTCTGCTTCCCTTCGGAAAGCATTATATTTTTAATAATTGATGTTCTATACATTTCAGTTGGCAATGGTTTACTTCAGTTGGCGATGGCTCCAATCTACGCCTATCATCCTGCTTCAATGGCCACGTTACAAATCACACTCCATATCTAGAATTTGACGAACCTTTTCTCAAGATCCTTAATGTCCCTGTCATTAAATCTCTCCTCCTTGTGAAGTCTTCTTTGCTCAACGCATTTATTTTTCCTATGTCCCTACTTCTTTGGACAGTTTGGTCAAAAACACTCCCGAGATACGTGAACTGTTCCACCTACTCATATTTTTGCCCTCCTATTTTAACATTTAACTTAGCCTTTCTCTTTCTGGAATACCACAAAACCTTTGTTTTACCCGTATTTATTCTCATCCCATATCTATCACACTGACTTTTCAATGCAATCAGTGAGTCTGCAACCCCCGACTGACTGACAAACTAAAGCTCGATCATCAGCAAACCTGATTTTACGATTTCCCCTCCGACTTTCATTCCTACCTCCAGTTCTTTCCATGCTTCTTTAATCATTTCCTCCTCATGTACGTTAAACAGCAAAGGTGATAAGGGGCAACCCTGCCTTAACACCTCTTCTTATACTGCCTTTCCAGTACCTCAATCCCTTACTCGCACCTGAGCAGTCTGAGACATGTACAGGTTGCGAATTAGCCTCCTGTCCCTCCAATCTATTCCTATTTTCTGCAATATACTTGAATACGTCCTGATTGTATTCTATATTTCTCTCGATTAGTGACCTCATTACTTCAATGGCATTACGTGTGCGTCTCCCCTTTCTGAACCTAAACTGATCATTCACTAAGTAATCATTGCCTCTGCTCTCTATCCTTCCGTTGATGATCCTGATAACCACTTTAGCTACGTGCAAAATCAAACATATTAATATTCTGTCTTGAAAGGGGACAGAAATTAATACAGACAAAACCAAATTATGAAAAATCAAAGAAAGGAAAGAAAAGAGCCATGAAAGAAAAGGAGGCGCGGGCGGTTAGCAGCGGATGTGTGTATTTCCGTCACGAGTCAAGGTAAAGAATCACTGCAAAACCTGGTTCTACCTTCTCTCAGACTCACTCTTGAGTCATAGGTAGCAAGAGTGAAGCGGTATGACTTCAGCAGTCTACAAGTCTTGTATTTCCGTAAGATGAAGGGCGGGCTGAAAGGGAGGGGGCAGTAAAATTGAAGCAGGACAAGTATTTACTATAAATTATCCTCGCATGGTGTTTTCAATTGGTTCAAGGCAATCCTTCATCATTGTTTCAACCAAAGTCCTTCAACTTCTGCACTCAGCTTCCCGTGTTCATCCTCTTCAATTTTAGGTAGTTATACACAGCCGCTATTTTATTCCCCGAATGACAAGTGCCCTCGGAAATGGTATGAATTCATATCCGTTCCCAAATCTGTTTCTAATCGCAATATTTGACGTCAGCAAAAGCAGTAAAATACAAAATACTGATGTTTGCCCTGAAGTAGGTATCATAGAAAATAGTTCTGGATGTTTCTTCAAAAGCTAGACCCGGTGACAACCCTATGTGGCATATACCTGTATTCCCCAAAAGGACGTTTTGTAGGATGCCCATACCTTCTTATAAGCCAGAGACCTCGAGAACAGACGTTACACAGCAAATCCCAGGGGCGAAATGAAGTTAATTGAGTAGAGTTAGCGTGAAGTGAGATGAGTTGGAATTGAAAAAACCCTTACCATGAGCCGAAGAAAAGGCCAGAAGTATATCCGAGCATGCGGGTATTTTGTAGCTGCCTGATTTGTGGTCCTTATACTTGATTTTACTAGCTTTCTTGAATGATCTTCCCACAAGTGACCCTGGATCCTGTTTGCTTCCTCTGCAAGCCTGCGACATGAAAGAGAAATTCTTAGGGTCTCGCATGAACACTCGGATATAACAAGCAGTTCGAAGGGAAAGATAGTCCTGGAACTCTCGGCGTCGTTCTAGCATTTAAAAAGTATTTAAAAAGCGACCAAAGTAAATTTGATGTCAAACAGATTGAAACTCTTTGTAACCGTCCTTTTGTCCTGTCGAATAAAACCAGACATTTGGCCACTTTAGAGGTACCCCAATTAGTACGATTGTACCATCATCACACTTTATCCTAAACTGATTAGGCTCCTGGCTGGAGTAGTATTTTTAATACCCTGCAAACTACCGCTAGGGTGTGTGATAAGGGCTGATTACACACCAGAGTAATTTGACTCGAATATTTTTACCCCTACTGCGATCGGACGTTATTCTGATCTCTTATCGTTCGCTGGAAAAATGACATCTTAACTCTATCTGTTCAGCATTTAATCTCTCTAATTTTACTGACATGATCTCTTTTAAAGTGGTACGATGAGGGTAATAATACATTTTCAACATCATTGCTAAAGATACATCCTTCCAATGTATGCAAGAGATTGAATCTATAATTTACTCTTCGCTCCATGAGCAAATTCCAGCCTAGCTTTGCTAATAATTTTGATACCCTACTCAGTTTATCACAACAACGTTTTCCGAACATAAATCCTCTGCGCTGCACGCCATCCAATTCTGTAATCAATCAAACTCAATGAGGATCCCAATAATCTTAGCAGAACATTCTAAATCAGGCCTAACCAGTGAAAGATAAAACAAAATTTTCTCTAATATTGTCACCACATTTACCCAATACTTTTCTAATAAAATCGTAATTATTTGTTAGCTTGTTCACATATTCCTCGTGGGGAGGTCGTGAGTCCTACTATTAACGAAAGTCGCCAGGGGACCCAAAACTTTACGCCCCATCCGACGAAGAGCGTACTCACTTGGAGAGCTCTCCAAGTATGGATCGAGATGTCACTGAAAAATCCGGCCACCACTGGGTTTCGAACCCGGCCCCTCGGGATGAGAAGCCAATAAATCAGCCATCGCAGCATCCCGATCCCCCTCCTAGTCGGAATAAATCATTTCGACTTGATACGACTGAGGTGAATAAGAGGGCCAAAACAATGTTTGAATCAGACTAAATCCATTAACCGGGGAAAATAAAATAATTTTATGATACTCCATGTGCATACTTTATGTGCATTGCTCGAACTGCGACTTCAATTCAACGTAATTTCCTTCTCCTAGTAATTAAATTTATATTGTTTGGATTTGCTTGAAGTTTATCAGCTGAAGCCACGTTGGAGAAAGTAAGAGTCAGAGCTCTCTAACCCACTAGTTGAGTAAAATACGAATACTACTCCTTTTTCTCAACATAGAGTAATTTGATGAATCAAGCCCTCGGAAAGGATTTTGTTTAAAAATACTCACTTGAACAAAAAAGAGCTTGGGCTTCCCAGCCAAACTTTTACATTTGTCAGCGGTAAAGGGACTCCACAGATCGGAGACTTCAAAACTGAGGTCGGCTGCAGCGAGTTCGCCGTTTTTATGTCCATGTGTCATGACCACCACACAGAGGCAGTCGGCATCGGAGTGATCCTCGCAAGCAACTAGAAGAGAATATCGATTAGATTAAGTGAAATTCAAGAAATGATAACGCAATATTAGACATGTTACCTTGCCCATTTGCTGTATACCCGTGAATACAAATGCCGACGCTTATTTTTGTTAATCAAAATGTAAAACACGAAAGAGTCCCACAAAATATTTGTGAAATATTTTTGTAACTTTAAACAGTTATGAGCTGAGAATAAATTATTATTTGCTTCTGTTGGAATTAAGTTATTTAATGTAGACAGATTTGTGGTACCTTGCTGAAGAACAGCCTTCAGAGCATCCGAAGCCAGATCGTTGTACGTCTCAACGTCAAATCCGAGATAAGAAAGGGTATCAGATAAGTTTTCTACGTCTTTAGGCGAACCGATTCTAATGTGGTAACGATTGTTTTTAAATTTGAAGAAATTGAAGATCAATGCTTTCCCACGACGAGGATGAAGCATGTTATATTCACCGTCATGTTTTCGAGGTGAGCTATTCCCAAAACTCGTTTCGTATTCGAAATTATCATCATACCCCTCGTCACTTTCGTCATCATCAGACCTATTTTGAGGAATTATTTGACATCAAGATGGATTGTAAATACGGATTCAGACGAATGGGGAACTTAACATATGTTTTCGATGTGTACCAGTGAAATGCATATTAAAATTGTACAATTAAGAAACGATCATTGAAAACATTTTAGATTAGTTACCAATCGTCCATGATTCCAAGTTCCTCAGAGATTAACCATCATCTACAAGTTCCTCCGCATTTTTACAGAACCAATAAATTTTCTCCGCAGTAACTTGGGCTAATCCCAACGATGTCTACGCAATTGTATAAAATAGTTCATTCGTTTTCCCCTCAAATGCTGCAATGTTCAAAATTTTTCTTGTTTTCACCGTAAATTTGCAAAACAATTTCTTAATTAATTTCATTTTTCGGTTGCCAATAACACTAAAAATCAACAAAACTATTGGTGGAGTAGTTTCCATCGTGCAAGTTTTCGCGGCGAAAACAATTATAAAAAATTTTAACCTGAGTAATAAAAACACCGTTAAATACATAATATCCTTTTAACGAACGAAGATTATAATTGAGCCTTTGTGGTAATATAACTATGTAAATATTAACCATCTCATTCAATTAAAAGGGTATAACGCACACAAAATTCTCACGTTCTAGCTTTTAGATTATTAAATACAGTTATTAAAAAAATTATAGAAAATATGTTTCCAATTGTTCCCGGCTCAACTTTGTGGAAATTCATGTTAATTAAATGAAGAATACAATGTATCTTTCCACTGTCCTCTCAAGGACAGTGGAAAGATACATTGTATTCTTCATTTAATTAAAATATCTTTTACAAAATTACGGCAATGTGCCGTAATTTAAGCGTATCGCGCATACATTTGCACGAATAAAATTAATATAGCGCCTAAAATGATTAGGTATATCTAACTACTAATAAATAGTACTGTGCTTCTGCCTAGAACTAAATACTTACGCATTTAAATGTCAATGTCATTATCGGTCCTACCCGAATATGTAACTCTTTTTTTAAGGCAATGTGCCCAGAAACAAAGGCTTGCTTTTCCTAAATATTCTGTAAAGAGTGAACAATAAGATATATTTTATATGACATTTCGTTCATACGACTCATATCCATAAAATAGAATTAATATACTTTTTCTTCGTCAAACGCTTTCAATTCGAAGATACATCCTCCCTCGATACACCGAAAGCCAGCGTCGGCGAATCTCATGGAGCGATTGTCCATCTTCCATTGCGCGTTTTCGCTAGTCTAAACGCGATTTTCCCTTGAGGAACAGTTCACGATTGTACATCGAGGACCCTACTCCTGTGAATATAGACATTAGCGTAAGGATTAGGGCTCTGTTGGGATCTGTAGCGTTTACTACGTGGCTATCGCTATAAAAACGTTCACATGTAAATTTGAAGAATGGAGATAGCGGACTCGAGGTCCATCGTTTTCATTACAATTAAGAATGCCGGCCGCGAATATCCCATTTGTCCGAAAACCTCACTTTCAATGGAAAAAAACCACAATCATTAAAAACCATAAAATTCTGCAGTAATTGTGGCAATGGACGATAGATGAAATGCTCATGAGTGGAAGAGGGGGGAACTTCCTTCTATGCTGCAGACCCAAGGTCGCATCCTAACTGTTACACTTTATGTTCTTTCACTCACACAAAAATATGTCTCAGATATTTTCACCAAACGTGTACCTATGTACTTTGCCGGTGGTGTTCACTCCTTCCGAAAGGCCTTTGAGAAAAAATTGTCCATGCCCTTGTCAGGTATGCACTTAGGCAATATCTTATTATATGTATTTATATCACCCTCTAAGGAAAAGGTAAGTGACACCTAGTGCCTTGATCTCATTACCTACTTTTCACACTATGATAATCCTGCACAAGAGTAGAAATTAGTAAAACAATATTCATTGTTAAATTAGCCTGAGTTTAACTCAGGTTTATATATATATATATATATATATATATATATATATATATATATATATATATATATATATATATATATATAATGTATAACACTTAGCACTAGTGGACACAGACAAAAACACAGAAACACACAAAAAAGAGACTCACTATTTTTCGAATTTTCGGTGGTCGTTGCCACCTTTATCAAGGAAGAGAGGGACAGAACTGAAGGGAATACGAGGGCTGGAACGATGGATGGAAGGGGAAGGTGGGGAGAGAATTCCAAAGGGGCGGGTTTGGAGGGGCAGCGTTAGAAGGGTGGGGAAAATGTAGAAGGTGATGGGGGTGGAAGGGGGATGAAAATATAATTAGAGCAGGGTAATTAGTGCCTAATATTGATTCCTGGCCAGTTCCAGGACTCCAAGAGCCAGATGAAGGATATCAATTAAGGAAGAGTTTTTGCATGAGGCTCGGTGGTTGTTGATTCTGATATTGAGGGGTGTCGTGGTCTGCCCAATATAATAGGCAGGGCAAAGTTGGCACAAGTTTCTGAAGTGCCAAGCCGAGCCTCATGCAAAAACTCTTCCTTAATTGATATGCTCCCTATCCCCAAACATGCCTCCGAACACAACACTCCCTTTGATAAATGCTATAGTGTATCCATCATAGCATCCCTCCCACCCTCTGATCCTCCTCTGAAACTGAAAACATTAGAGCAATCCTTCATCTGGCTCTTGGAGTCCTGGAATTGGCCAGGAATCAATATTAGGCACTAATTACCCTGCTCTAATTATATTTTCATCCCCCTTCCACCCCCATCACCTTCTACATTTTCCCCACCCTTCTAACGCTGCCCCTCCAAACCCATCCCTTCGGAATTCTCTCCCCACCTTCCCCTTCCATCCATTGCTCCAGCCCTCGTATTCCCTTCAGTTCTGCCCCTCTCTTCCTTGATAAAGGTGGCAACGACCACCGAAAATTCGAAAAATAGTGAGTCTCTTTTTTGTGTGTTTCTGTGTTTTTGTCTGTGTCCACTAGTGCTAAGTGTTATACATTATTATTTACGTCCGTGAGACTTTCAAAAAGTGTTATATATATATATATATATATATATATATATATATATATATATATATATATATATATATATATATATATATATATATATATATATATATGTACACATATAATGTTCTGGGGATTGACAATTATTAGTAGTTGTTTTTTAATTTTCCATGAATATTAATATTCTTCCAGTCAATGCTAATAGTCTTTTGCATCCAAAAAAAACTTGCCTTAATGTCAGTCTAAATAAAATAATTAAGAGGTTGAGGTAATAAGATGAAGATGATAATATTCACAAATGAGAATGCATTTTATCCACCCCTTTTTGTTAATCGCCAAGGTGAGGGAGGAGTTTCCACTGCCCAAAACCTTTGTCCCATTGGTACCAAGTGTAATTTCAAAGCAGTCCAAAGGGACTGCTGCTGTTTACTCAAAACAATGTCCATGTTGCATAGGCACAGATTCCTTCTTCTTGGATGATGATTAACAGATACAGAGCTTATAAATACAGTTTTATGTCATGATGCCAATCAAGAACTGTTTGTGATTGCCAAGAGGTATAGATTCCTCATTAGCACTATTGATTAAAAATAAAAATGAAGAAACCCATGGTGTATGGCTTTTAGATGATCTTATCTGTCAATTGACAAATATGTACTAATTTCCAAAGATGTACGGGTAATTTTAAAGTCCAAATCATCACAAAGGAACATCATGTTTTATAAGAAAAGATTAAAATCAGTAATAAATATAGCAGCTATTGTTAATATAATAATTTAAGATATCCAGTGTAGCTTGAAGATTATTATAACAATTTCATGAAATTTTTGTTCCCCAACCTTCACCTCCGTACCTATAACTTCTAAACTTGACCTACTAATCATTTTGCCATCATTTTCTTGGTCATCCCAATTTTCTACTCCCATCTTGTTGGTCAGTCAGAATCCTCTTTACTGCACTCATGCTCAACAATTTTCAAACCCACTAATTTGCCCACAATTGATTTTCAGGACTACATATTCTGATGGATATTTTATTAGCTGAGTGGGTTTTCTTGCATAATTCATTCAGATCTTTCAGAATTCATTCTCCTGAACTTCATACAAGTATCTTTCTTAATATATCTATTTTTTCCTCCTCAGAAGTTCCTCGCCCAGTTCAATGAGTGTTGATTTTTCCACTCTATATGTAAATATTAGATATTTTCACTGTACATATGTATATAAGGTGCAAAACAGCTTCATAAATAATGAATTTATTGATTCACTCAACAGCCTTAATTTAAACACAATTTTTAAAGCATAACAATAACTGTTGTCTTTATTTCATCCCTGGTAAACTTTTTTGTAGGTCATTATAAACCCTAAGTAGTTGCATTATTTACTGTTTTTGAACATTTATCTCTTATCCTTACATTATGAGACTCAATGCTTTCTGTCTTCTCGTACCCGCCATATATACTTGGCCTTCTTTGTATGCAATTGAACGCCTGCTGTCTGCTACAATTTTTAATTTATATTCAAGTTGATACCTTATTTTATTGCGAGATCTGGCATATACCAATGTTGGATGGAGTTACTAGAAAGACTCCTGGAAACTATGAGATTCAGTTAACTGGGTCATGTAAAATACCCTGGTGCAGGAAAGGCAAGGCTTCTATGGTGATGTCCCAAAATCCTTGTCAAGCAAAAGCAATAGTGGCAGCATAGAAGACACAAAGGAGGACCAAATACTTCAGGGTTTGGAATACCAAACCTTGGAATGCCAAATACCATCAGGGCTTGGAATGTTAGGATTACATTTAGGGCAGGAAAATTAGAAAATAGAAATCTAGAGATGGATGGAGAAAATATAGGCATTTTAGGGCTGTGCAAGGTGAGATGAAAGGATGACAGGGATTACTGGAGTGACAGTTATAGGGTCATATACAGCACAGGAGAAGAGAGCCAAAGAGGAGGAGCTGGCATTGTGGAAATAATACCTATATTGTATAAAAGTGTATGAAGAAGTGTGGTCAACATAGAATGAGCAACAGGGAGAATATTACTAGTAGAGATAAAAGCAGAACCAACAAACTTGGTCATTCTCTCAACATTCTCTCCTCTATCACAGTTTTCAACATCCCACTGCAGATCAATATGCCCATCGTCCATTTCTCCAAGCTTCATATTTTTCTCCTAACAATCCCCTCTCCTTGCCCACCATACCTTGCACTCCCTCATTTGTTTTCCTTTCTGTCCGTTTCATCTTCTCCATACCCAAATTTCAAAAGCCTCCAATCTAAGTCCATCTTCCTGCTTCAGTGACCATGTTTCTGCACCATATATAATCACATCAATATGAAAGTTTAAGCGAGACTTTTCTTAATATCCCTACTCAAGGCTCATATCAACTCCCTCCTCCTTGTGAAAGCTTCTTTGCCTAATGCATTTTTTCTTATTACGTCGCTATTGCTTTGACCATTTTGGTCCAAGACACTTCCAAGATACCTTAACTCTTCTACCAGTGGGGATCGAGATTGGTACAGTGGCTATCATAATGGCTTCCCACCCAGAGGGCTCGGGTTCAAATCCCGGCAGTGTTGAATATTTTTCAGAGGTATCTCGATCCCTACTTGAGGTGCTTTGTCGAGGGCACTTTGAGTGAGTGCACTGTCCGTCGGATGGGACATTAAGACGCAGACCCCTTGGTGCCTTTCGTAAAGAGTAGGCTAATGCCGATGCCAGGTTTCTCTCCACCCTTCATCCTTTCCTGTCCATTCCCTATGGTACAAATGACCTCAGCAGTCGGTCGCCTCCCCTAAATACTACTACTACTGTTCCACCAGCTCAATTTTTTGCCCTTCTATTTTAACATTTAGCTTAGCTTTCCTCTTCCTAGAAAACTGCATTATCTTTGTTTTACATTGACTCTCATCCCTTATCTATTGCACTGATTTTCATTGCATTCAGCAATGTTTGCAACCCCTTTGCTTACTGAGAAGCTAATACTTGGTCCTCAGCAAATATGATTTTATGAATTCTCCACCAACTTTCATTCCTATCCCGTTCTTGCCTCAACCATTTCTTCCACAAGCCTGTTGAACAGCACAGGTGATATTGGACAACCCTGCCTTACACCTCTTCCTAACACTGCCCATCTGGTCTCTTCACGCCCCACTCATACCTGAGCAGTCTGACACATGAACAGGTTGCGGTTCACTCTCCTATCCCACCAATGTGCCCCTATCTTCTGTAATATATTCATCAATTCCACCGAATTCAATCTATCAAACCTTTCAAAAGTATGAAATAGACATAAACATCCTGATTGTGATCTATGTTCCCCTCTATTAGTGACCTCAATAATGCAGTAGCATCACGCGTGCCTCCCCCCTTCCTAAATGCAAACTGATCATCTCCTAAGTAATGAATTGCTCTCTAGGATACAGTTTATGACTATCCCATAGGTACTTTTAAAATTTATTTTAAAACATTCCTATAACAATACACACAAACATTTCTCAAAAAGTAAAAGAATGTGAATATCAACTAATGCAATCTATACATCCGAAGAACAAGAGCAATCCCATTGGAGAATCAGAATTATTTCGACTTTTCTGTTTGAGAAAATAACAGGAATGAACAAAAATTATATTTCACATGCCTACCTATTCAACTCCACGATATTCATTAATTGCTTTATCTACCATTAGCCGCTTTAGCATTGTTTCATCGCAAAATAAAAAATATACATCAATATCGTTAGTATACACAAGATGGAAACAAAGGTTCTTTATATTACATAGGGATATTTTACAAAAAACAATTTAGACTTTTCTTTGCATAATGTACATAATTGATCCATATAGTTCAAAGGTTTAAAAAGCAAGCATGCTTTAAGAATACGCTTGAAATTATTTAAAGAGATGCTTTCAAATCTGGAGGAAGCCTGCTAAAAAAATTGGCTCCTTGGTGGTATATTCCCTCACCATTCAAATTAGAAGATCTTGCCTCAATTGGTATGTCAAGTATGATGATGGATATTCAATTGTTCCCGGCTCAGCTTTGTGGAAATTCATTTCAATTAAATGAAGAATACTTTAATTAAATGATGGATATTTATTCGCATAAATTCATGTTATCCTTAACAAATACAATCAGACTGTATGCATACAAAACAGCCTTTGGCATAATTTACAGTTCATGAAAATGAGGCCTGCAGGAATGCCTGCAAGGTAAGTTTTAAATAGCTATTATGACATTTTCGGCAGCACTTAACAAATATTTTTACTACAGCTTTAGCCACCCCATGCCATGATAATCGAGATAGAAAATTTGAATGATAAAGGTAATTTAGGATATTCAATCTAGAAATAAAAACAAATATCACAACTGAATGAGAGTTAAATTAAGTTTAGATTTTAAATTGTCGATATATAAGGACCATTTTAGTGATGATTCAATATGAACACCCAAGAAATACAATTCCTCTCTGGCTAATGGGGACGAACTCAGTCTCCAACAACATGTCTGGTCAATGGGGACGAATGCAGTCTGCAACAAGTTATCTGCTTTGGTGCATACAATTTGAAATACATCTAAACAAAAAGACAACAGTGTCGCATGGATGAAAAATGAGGCCAGGAGAAATTCGTAAACTTTCGAGCCAAAGCGAAGTTGGTATCAATTAGAAATATTTATTTTCGTACATCACACATGACACTTTACATTAATTAACTTCCGAAATTTCAAATGTACCCCGCAATTGATGATTACCGCGCCTTAAATAATCCAGTACTTAAAATAAAAATGAAGCGAAATTCACTTAAACAAGCAAAAAACGAATTGCAATACTTGAATCACAGGAGCGAAATCTCTACTAGTGTATTCATAGACATAGATTAGTGGGTAGAGAGCAAAGCAAGATTGCACGATGAAGTATGAATTTTCACATTTCGGTTTTCGAAGCTCCAGTTTCGGAGAGGATGTGTTAATTTAAATTCTCGAAGATAACGAGGGATAATAGCTTTTACCTTGTAGACGCAGGGTTAATTTTTCGTAATGTCGGAGGGTATATTAAGATCTTCAATTTCTATTTACTTGTCTACGCTCGTGCTCTTTTTAATGAAGTGAGTACCGTTCCCTTAATCGGGGACAAAATAAGGTCTCGCAGAGCACTCCTGCAGTTGAACGGTGTTGAAACGGAACCCAATTATGCTCTACAAAGAAGCACGGCTTTGGAGTTTGTCATGCATATAAGTAACTATTTATACATTTGAAAATGCAGTGCGGTAGCCCTTCGCCCATATCTTCCACGGCACCTGAAATGATGAATGAACACTTTGATAAGTGGTTGTCAAATGTGTCGTACACTTATCAAAAGTTAATGCCTCTTCAACAAGTAGAAACTATAGTGGCACTTGTAAAGATGAGCTGCCCTGAACAGAGGTTTGTTCTAGAAAGGGAGATCTCCCAGTTTTTACATCAAGACATTCTAGTCTCACTCCCTAGAGAACTACAAGAATTGATATGCGACTATGTTGACGTTCAGTCCTTACTCACAGCTTGTTGCGTTAGTAAAAAATGGAATGTGTAAGTATACTTTTAATGAGTTCCCAATTGGGGTTGTCTTCGGGCGCATTCTAATATTCTTAAACCTAAATTACAGAATAGTGTCGTCCCTCGGGAATGTATGGAAAAACAAAGGTAATAGTTTGGGTATAGGCCGTGTTGACAATGGAGAAATAGACTGGAAAAAGGAATGTTTGAATGCATTAAGAGTTATTGATGGCATGCGTAATGGCTTAGCTTTCCAACATCGAGAGTTTCCTGCCACTGGCCTAACCCTGGATCATGTCACTGGTCTTCATTATTCGGATGGATTGCTAGTTGGAAGTAAGTAAGAGAGTAAAGTAAGTTATCACTTCAAAATATTGCCTAACAGAATTATGGGATAATGAAACCATATTATGACTTAGGTGACACACCTGACTATACATTACCCGTCTTTTAAACATTCGTCATATATCTTTATGTAGTATGAAACGTTTGTGAAAATCTTGATTCACAAACATTGAGCTTCCTTATCATTTCTGTGTAACAATTTTAAAATTATTCATATTGAAGCAGTGTATCGGCGTTCGTGAAGTTATTATCGTGAAAATGAATATTAATTTTGCCAGAGTGATCCTAGGAAATCCTGTGTTTTGCCTATTCACCATGGAATATATAAAGGCCTTTGCGGAATTTAAAAAATAAGTCACTTGCAGCATGAAATGGGAACCATAGAAGTTATCAATTAAGTTCCTCCGACCTATAACTAATTCACTAATGCCTCTCAAGAGACTGATGGTGTTGGCCAGATGCGAAACCAAGGATGGTATATTACCATCCTTGAAGAGAAGTTCACCTGTCTCACACATTGCTACTGCGAGCTTAATTGATAGCATGGTCTGGTTGACTATGATAACATGTCATTGAAATTCACTACAAATGAAGTTAGAATGTGGCAAGGTATTCTGTGGTGCCTATTTTGCTGGAATATGGTAGTTTTCAAAGCACCGCCGAAGAAAGCTAAACTGATCAACAGTTGGCAAAACTGACAATTAACTCCTATATGTGAGAAATAAAAAAGTAGAAATGATTCAAGTTCCCCTAATCATTTGATAAGTGATAAAACTTTTTAAAATTCCTGATTGCTTCAATAACGTAACATAAAATCTGTGTAAAGATGTATATTGTAAAAGAAACATATTTTGAAAAGTAAAATGACTCTGTCTCCTAGTTTGGCCTTCCCGTGAATGGTATTCTCTAAATTGCCACTGAATCTATGCGAGTAGACAATAGAACATCCGAAACTAAATTGATAACCTGATTGCTTCTCTGTGATCACCATCATCACATGCCTTCAATTTGAGGATTCGTTTACTTAAGTTCTTTAATCTATCCTGTTATCCAGGATTCTCTTCATTCCCTCACAGTTCTTTGCACTGGCACCCATTATCACATGTTCTCTTCTTCTTTGACCTCTTTCTGAAGATTTTTCCCTTGCAAGGTTTCATCTATGGCCATCAGTAAACTATTATGCCTCAACAGTTTGTCTTCTGTGTATGATAACTCCATACATTTCTCTTTTCCTACTTGTGGAAGTACTTCCTTTGTTACTCAGTCTATTCAAATTATTTTTATCATTCTTATGTATTGTTACATTTTTCTGTCACTTTGAATCTCCGATACTTGGCTGATTATATTGTCCATATCTCACCATAAATCCACAGAAAAGTAAATTACATGGAGTTTTAATGAAATGATCTCTCTGTAGGTATTAGCATAGACATTTGCCATTGGTTGTTTCTTCTGATGGCCTTCTGAGCCAATCCTGTTCTGCTTATGTTTTCCCTCTTGGTTCTCCCAACACTAATGGTCTTGCCCAATGCATATTCTCCCATTTGTTCCAGTGCATCTTATCTGGGTACCACCTTCCCCCTTTTACTATGCATCATGACATTAATTCTGTGCATATTTATCATAAGGTCTCACTTTGTCATCCTCTTCTCAATACAGACTAGTATTTTTTCAAGTCTTTCTCCTCAGCAAACATAGCCATCATGTTCATAAATCTAAGTATACTTACCTTCCTCCATACGCATACTTCAGTTCCACCGTTTATCAACCCCTTGATCTGATTTTTTAATGTACTCATGAAAATTGGGGGTTCTAATAACTGCTCTGATTTGCTCTTTTACTTGAGCTGCTTCCCTGCACTCACCACTTTCAAC
Source organism: Hetaerina americana (assembly GCF_022747635.1). Classification (NCBI taxonomy): domain Eukaryota; kingdom Metazoa; phylum Arthropoda; class Insecta; order Odonata; family Calopterygidae; genus Hetaerina; species Hetaerina americana. Next base: position 77,586,323 of record NW_027287205.1, on the reverse strand, counting down.
TCTTCCCAATTGTTCTCTACATAAGAGACCAAGTGGCAGGATCAGTCTCCCATTATCATAGTTCCCCTTAATTTCTTTAAGGATAGATCTCATTGTATTCCAGGCCACACTCTCAAAAACTTTCCCTTGATCCACAAATGCATTAAGAGTTTGTTGATCTACCTGTATCCTCTTTTCAGTGATGAGTCAGACAGTAAAAAGAGCTTTTCTTGTTCCCTTGCTTCTTCTAACTCCAAAATGGTACTTACTGAACTACTTTTACACTTTCTTCTCTATTCTTTAATGGAACATTCTTGCTATAATCTTTGATGCATGGGTCATCAAAATTAAGTTTTCAACATTTTCTTTTTATGTACATGGGCAATTATGTTTTTCTTTGTGCATCAGTATTTCATCTCTCTAAGGCATACCATGTTGAATATCCATCAGAGTCTTGTTTCCCAAGTTGTTTGTTCCGAAGCTGTTACCGATACTTGGTTTGCGCTTATTGCAGTGTCAAAGTCAGATCAAAGGCTGTACTCTCCTCTTACATTATTCTTAACAGAATCCTTTCCTTTGTTTTTTTTGGGATGCTATTTGTTTCCATTTCATTTAATTAAATACTGAAAATGCTAATTAAGGAAAACTTGTTTTTTATATTTTTCAAATTTGAAATGAGTCTGAAACACTTTTTCAACTGATAGCCTCAACAGGAAAGTAGCCATTTGCACAGCGCATTTTAATTCTGTTATATTTAATTTCAGGTGCAGAGGACCAAGTGGGTATTTGGAGAACAACTGATTATGAACTTGTGGCAATATTTTCAGCCCCTTACCGAGTTTCATGTCTCCGATTAAACCTTTCAACATTAATCCTTGGGCACACAAATGGATGTGCCACAGCTTGGTGTGTCAAGACTGACAGAATACATAGTTCACCAGCTAATGACTGGTGTAGGGCAGATATGACCAAAGAGTTCAGAGGTCATACAGGGGTGGTAATGTCTGTCAGTGCTTGTACCAAGTTGGACTTGTTAGTGAGTGGTTCCACTGATTTCACTGCCAAATTATGGAGCATTAAAAGTGGCGCACTTATAAAGACATTATTAGGGCAGACTCATTGGATTATCCAAGTTTCTCTGTTTTCACAGTATGACAAAACGGGGGCTCATGAAAGGGGATCAAACAGACTGATTACAAAAACTAGAGATAGCATTCACTTGTACACTTGGTCAAAACATTCTTCCAGTGTTGATGATGTCAACTTTGCATCAATGGAGACCTCAAAGAAAATTATTTCACTCCACCCAGTTGGTAACTTTGTGACTTCCGGGTGTCATATTGTGGGGAAAAGTTTGGTTTTTGTTCGACAGACACTGGCTCAAGGGCGTGATGGGCAAGCAGACATAGTCTTCCATGATACAGAGAGGTTGGAGTGTAATAAGAAAATTGGTGTTAAATTGAAAATAAGAAAACTGCTGGCAGTTGGAAAAGTCTTCGCTCTTGTCTTGCAACCATGGATTCAGCAGCAGCATTTTAACTTGACTGTGATAAACATCTCTAATGGTGAAATTGTTGGAGGGTGCTACGTCCCACACTCAAGGTAATGAAAGTTTTTGAACTTACATTATGGTTGCATTCATCATTTATCGGATGGTTATTGGATGTAAAATTATTAATTTTAATTGTAATTGCTAGCTATCAAAATGCTCATCACCTAATTTTAAAATAATGCAGTTATTCATGCACAAATTTGGAGCAAAATCTCATAGTAATTTGAAGTTGTTTTGCAAGAGAGGAATCCAGCAAAGCACTGACTAAAAGCCATCCTTGTTCTCATACAAGATTATTCCTTTCCGTGCAAATCCTTGCAGGAACCATAATTAGCATGTCTCCATTTTGTTGACCATTTATAATAGAGAGCATGTAGATATACACCTCCTTGTAAAATAGTCCTTCCTCCTGCCGTTGACATAAATATCAGTGGCACCAACTCACCCACTATCACATAAGGCACATGTATCAAGATATTGTGAGAGGTCGGTATCAAAATAATGCTATTTTATCCCAAGAATTTCCTGCCCTAAGTAGCAAATGACTTTACTGCATCCCAGTTTTAAGTTATTATTTTAGGTTTTTTAAGTTATATTTTATTTTACACAGTATTTAAGTTATACCATCCAACTAAACTGAAACATATCAGAGATCACTAAGTAACCAATATGAAGTTCAGTTGCACAATAATTTCATTGCACTCGGTTTAAAGATTTCATGAATCGAAAATTGCAACACAAGACTTGATTTTCAAATCAAACCATAAAAAATGCAAAGGTGGAAGTCAACTTGTCTCGCCAATGTTCTGGGCCAAAATGGTCGAAGTGGTAGACACAGGAGAATTGCTTAGGTAAAGAAGCTTTCATAAGGAGGGAATTGATGACATGGGCATTGAGTAAGGGTGTAGATAAAAGGCTTGTCAAAACCCTGATATGGAGCATGGTTTTGTACAGAATGGAAACGACAATGAAGCAAGAGGATAGGCATACATGGGAGGCTTTTGAAATGTGTGGAGATGGATGGAGAAGGTGAAATGGACAGAAAAGAAAACAAATAGGGTGGAGCTGGATATGGTGGTGCAGGAGAGTGAATTGCTGGGAGAAATCCAAAGGAGATAGGAAAGATGGATGCAGAGCATTTGGATTCACAATGGGATGTTGAAAACTGTGATAGAGGGAAGAACATTAGGAAAGGAGGAAGGATTAGGAATGGAATAGGCATGTTGGACAGAATGAAGAAAGTACCCTGAATTGAAGACAAGCTTTAATGTAGTGTGTCAGTGTAGTGTGTCTCTGTGTGTGTTGTGGGAGAGGCAGGGGCATTATCGTTGTACTGGTGTGTAGCCTGTAACCGCATGAAGCTGTTTTAAAATATGCTCTACTTGTGGAAAAGGCAATTTTTGATGGCTTGAAAGAGCAATGTTTTCACTGGGAAAATTATACATGTTGCCATACCCCTTTGATCTTAGTGGAATAAGGAACAAGAATGTCAAGTGCTCCAAGCGCCCCTGCTCCATTAAGTGAATTCTTTTTAAACTATGAAGTATGCAACGATCCCATTTTTATTTGCAACACATTTTGTCAAACAGGATTTCCATAGATTTTACTGTGGGAACCAACTTTCATTGCTAAGTAATTTTAAGCTGAAGACAATTTGAAATGAAAATTATTCTTACTATTACACTAAGGCTGTGCATGCACAGATATTCTACTTACACCGTTCGTTAATTATAAGAAAATTTTTCAATGATGGGGAATCACCTGGGCCCATTACAGCTCATAGATTTCCCAAGATAAGTGAATATTTGCAAATTTGATGTCTTCATTCAGTATTATGCTTCAATGCATCAAATGTTGAATTAAATGACTTATGCTGTGATCTTACCCAACTCTCCTAGCAGAAAATACAAAATATCCTTTTCGTATTATTAATCAATCTACCTGTTAAGGTAGGTTTTGGTTGACACAATTACCAAATATCTTGTTTCTTCTAACAAAACACAAACCAACATCCTACTCTACAAAAAGCCCCTCTTCATCCCCTTCTGTCCGAATCCCTGTGCTATTTCTGCCCCTTCCACCTTTATCCAACATTCTCCCATCTATAAGCCTTCAATATCTGACTGCCAATCAATAAACCCTTTTTCTCTGCCTTCTCATGATTTTTCCCAAAAATCCCCTCTCCTCGGCCACCATACACCCTTCATTTGTTTTCCTTTCGGCCCACTTCACCCTCTCCACGCCCACATTTAAAAAACCTCCAATCTACGCCTATCCTCTTCATTGGCCATATTTCCGTGCCATACACAATCACACTCCATATCAAAGTTTCAACAAGTCTTTTCTCAACATCCTTACTCAATGTCCCTGTCATCAATTCCCTCCTTGTGAAAGCTCCTTTGCCAAATGCAATTCTTCTCCTGACATTCCCACTACTCGGACCATTTTGGCCCAGAACACTTAATGTGGGAGATATGTTAACTGTTCCACCTACTCTAGTTTTTGCCCTCTCATTTTAATGTTTAACTAGGGCTTTCTTTTTGTGGAAAACCACTTAACCTTTATTTTACACCCATTTATTGTCATCCCATATCTGTCGCACTGAATTTCCAATTCACTCAGCAATGTTTGCAACCCCTTGGCTGACTGACAAAATAAAGCTTGGCCATCAGTGAACTGATTTTACAAAGCAGAGCAAGCAATTCTGTTAAGAGCACTAGATTATTTAATGGCATACTAATGCAGGAAGGGTTTTGACAAGAAGACACATGAGGTTGTGGAAGTGCATGCAATTGAGTAAAACTAATTTTACCCTGGATGCAGAGGGTGGTAAATGGAATTTTTGTTATCCCGTATTGTCCATGGGAAGAATGAGTCCTTGAGTCTGCTAGTTCTGGTGTCTATTTCCGAAATTAGCTATACATGATCCAAGCAACCGATGTATGTTGGAGTGCAAATAATTTGTAAGACCTCGCCGCTGAAACATGCCGACCTGAATTTTTTTAAAAAGTTCAACCTGGCATTGAATAGCCTTTCTGCTAATGGTTCCCACCCCAACTCCAGAGGTATTTCAGTATCGCTTTTCATTCTATCGTGAATTTTTAAAAAAACAGGCTGCCTGGCATTGAACCTTCTTAATTGTCTGAATGAGGCCTTTTTCAGTCAGATCCCATACCCTAGACGCATATTCTAAATGAGGTCTGACAAGTGTGTGGTAGCAATAATCCTTCACTTCTGTCAACAATGCATCTAATAAATCCCAATTTTTCACATACTTGCCTGCAGATGTCACATATTTGGGTCCTCCAAGTTAAGTATTTAGTGATCATTACTCCTAGGTATTTTATGGCATCAACTACTTCTAGGTCAACTCCACTGATTTGTAAACATCCAGTTGACCTTTTGAGTAAATTTACCACTTACATTTATTCAGGTTGAATGGCAATCCCCATTTTGAACACTATTTGGTAATGCAATCTAGATCGTGTTAGAATTAATCGATTCTCATCCCTAGACATCTCCCGATGAATCAGTGTCATCCACAAATACCTTATCTTACTTTTCATTTCATGGTTCAAATCGTTAACAAAAACCAAGAAAAGCAATAGCCCAATTACCCTTCCCTGAGATACTCCCGAGGTGCGTATTACTCTGTAATTATCATTCCAGTAAGCCCCGCTATCCATCAAGTCATGTTGCATAACCTGAAATATTATATTTTCTCTGGCTTTATATTATCTAATTTTCCTGTCCGCAGCCATGTCCAAACATTCTCAGTTCCTACTACAAGTAATTCTACCCACTTCTGTGCTGGTGTCTGTTTTTCTTTGCATTATTTTGATATTCAAGTCAATTACATTTTAACAACTCATTATTTTACCAGCTGAAAAGGACAATAACAAACCCATGCTAAACCCTGCATTCTCCTTTCCAGTTCTGCCACGCCTGACCTGGCTCAGATAACCATTGGTAATGTATCATGGTGCGATGGGCTCACCTTCTTGCGACCTAATGAAATTGTGGTTGGTTTAGGGCTTCCATTTGGTGTAATACATATTGTAACATGGCAAGATCTTAGATTACGTGTTGAATAAATATATTGTGACTGTAGAAGTATCTTGCATTTCACTGGAACCACCGAGTAATTATTCAAATTGAAATAAAACAAGGACTTTGAATGTTTTACAGCATTTATTATTGATAGGCTACAAAAGTATTACTTCTGTGCTTGGGCCTTCCTCATCTGTGTCAAAATATTGCTTAGTTCCTCACGCTTCCTCTTGGCACGAATGTGGGTTCCCAACTGAAATTCAAAAGACAATTGTATAAAATTGCTAATTCATGTAATTCATACACTAATTTCAGAAACTGATATAAAAATTTATTAATTACCCTTCTCTTTAAGAACTTAAGGGCCCTCTTATCCTTGGAAACCTTCAGCAATTCCATAGCACGCTTCTCATATGGAGCATGACCACACACTTCTCTGATCAAGTCCCTCACGAACTTGGTATGTTTCGTTTGCCTCTGAAAATATCAAATTTTTGAGTTACATGATGTTAATTTACTCTAATGCTATCAGAGTGTACAACTACTTTACTATTTTTATTCAGTTTTTCTAATGACTGACATAGATTCACCACTACATGAAGTAACATTCATTTTAAATATTTATAAGTGAGAAATCCTTTTTCCTTCACGGCATGACAAACCAAAAGTATACATCTACTATTACGCAAGTACTCTGAAGGCTGGCAGAGAGAACTGAAGAAGGAAAAACAGTATTCAGCAACCAGCAGTCTGATATATCCCTAGTTATTTACCTACCACCATCCTTAACCTGCCTTAAATAGGTAGGTTACCTATTAATTGAATTAACCAAAATGATAGGTTTTCAAAAAACAATAATAGGTTAAAGATTCCTGAAATGGAATTACTGGCTAAGGTATAGATATGGAAAGTATTTCAGACTAAAAATTGAAAATATTGACTACTGCTAATGGATTTTACGATGAGCTTAAAATTGCTGTTATTTCTTATTTTTGATGAAATTATTTTTCTATGAGGCTGCTCCTCTAGAGGGGAGGATATCAATATTTGAGGTAAAATGAGTTGGTAAGAGACAGTGGGAGGTGGAAGATATTTTAATAGCAACATGCATCCTTGCTGAATCACTCCCTGTAAATTGGTTTGACTATACAAGGGATTGAGAGAATTATGAACACATGGTAATATTTATCAAAGCAAATGTTCCAGAATGCAGCATGTGAGATAACCCGGGAGGCAAAAAAAGGAGGAATGATTTCAGGACAGTCTTTTGAAATTGAGGAACGTGGTACTTGACAAATTAAAAGCCATGCAGAAAATTTGCTAACACAGAAATAACTTCATTGGGGACCCATACCTTAAAAAAGTGGTAAGCAAACTATATATGAATTCACTGAAGTTTCTAATTAAGTTACAAGATCAAGGATGATACCAATTGAAGTTTAATGAAAAATAAGTATTACAATCTAGGAAGGTTAATTACTCTGTAAACCAAAAAATACTTCAAAATTCACCATCTGGCATTCAACAAAAACAAGGCTGCCTTCCAACAATACCAATCGTGTACCTAATACAATAGCTAACTTTAGAAATAAATATAAATTACGTAAGGAAACGGCTACCTTCTGCACTTCCACCAGTAATTTATAAGAATTGCCAACGGGTAAAATCACCGTAAAGAATAAGCACCCTACATGTGAGTCTGGTGAAAGTAAGATATGATGCAACACACAAGTGCCAGCACTAGATAAGGTAACATGCCTTGATAAAAGCAAATTAATACTTTTATTTACACAATATGCAAGGGTCAGGATGTTACATGGATTTATTACAGGAAGGAGGATTAGTGGGTGTTGACAAAACTAAAATACTGATGCTACAATGCTGAGGGGCCTCACTAGCAGAGAAGAATGAGTGAATGCCCCCAAGTTTTTTACCTAAAGAATCACAAAGTGAGACAGTCATCATTCTATTAGTATTCTTCCGGTTAAGGAAGGTTTTCGGCGGACAGAACCTTAAGAATTGTACAACATTATCCTATGTATCAGCAGCTTACAAAACCACTATAAAATGAACAATTCAACAATGTCCGCCATCCATTGATCCACTAACACTAAAATTACCTTACCTAGGATACAAGGCACCCAAACAATTACATGTATTACTTTTAACATGACGGAGTTATTAACAATTTTAAACAAAACTTGGCACTCCAAGAAGTGAAGAGGCCAATTGCTCCTATGATCGATGCTACTTAAATGTTAACACATTAAGTCTTGAAAAACTCAATGAATAATTAAAGTTTTTCCCAGATTTAATGACGTCACTATTTAACTACTTCGAATTTAGTAGAAATCAACGCAATAACAGACGTACACAATGAAGAAATGATGTACTAATTGCGAAATAAACATGACATTTTCACAAACGATTGGAAACAGGGTACCATTGGCTACGTGACGCTTACCTGCTACAGATATAACCTTCCTATTATCCAGTCTACGGTAAAATTTTGGATAGCACTAACATCCTTAAACAAAGAAATTTCTGTACTTATGGAATTTACCCACTAATAAAATTGCGAGAATAAATTACTACTTCTTCGTGCACCGCAGACTGAAAAATTGAAACAATATTTGGGCGGGGGTATAAAAGCTGAGGAAGGGTTATTCGGCTATATGGTGCTGTGGCTAAATTAATGCATTTACTCCACTATATTGGGTAACCTACTATATACAATCTACTTCACTTGATCAAACTTACTCCCTTTAGTCTGGATGGTCGAAGCTTATGCTTTTTGTCTTGTTTATTTTTCCCAATTACGATCTTCGTAGTCTTGTGGCCCTTGTTGAGCCCAACACACATTTCATACCTAGGAGCCATGCTAGAATTAATAGAAGCAAAAATTAGAGAGCTTCAATTTTAAAAATATTACAGTTGCTAAGACAAACAGGCGGATTTTATCTGAGTATTACTTAAAGAGTACATAATAATTACACATATATCTCCTATATTTATCGACCAAACCATAGAAATAAACTCGATATTACCTATATAATAACTTATATTATCCGATGGATCGTTATTAAGAAAATACAAAGGGATAAAATTCTTTCACTTACACGTGATATCTCTTCGCATACGTCAGGCAGGAGAATCTTGTATTTCCGGAAATATCCGATATTTAGCGATGCGTTTTTGTTTGCGACTTGAAATATTACACTGGTTCTTTCAATGATAGCATTTGAATGCCTTTTAACGCTTATAAATAAATTTATAATAATTTACACTTGAATTAGTTTTAAATTACTTAGGGTTTGATTTTAAAGATCGTACATAGTCAGTTAGTACGACTCAAAAACCCCGCCTTTAATTTCAAATTTCACGTCTTCACATAAATTATAACACTCAAATAGTAGCCGTATAACTCACTCGTTCTTTTAAGTTTAAAGACGTCAAATGGGAGCGATTTGCATACTTAAGAGTATTTCCATCGATAAATCCTTCCTCCAAAACGTTTTTCTTATCTCAGTGATGTTTAAATTTTAAAACATTCATGTGCTTCGAGCCACTCACTGATTGTATACATCGTTAACGTAGCTTCTTGATTTTTTCCTCTAACTCACTGTATTGAGAGAAATACTATTTCAAAATAAACTTTGACGAGTCACAATATTTTTATTGTAACAAATTACATATGCGACAGAGAAAATGAATAAAAATCAAAATGAATTGTTTGGATTAAGGTGAGAATGAGAGTCTCTTTAGCCCTAAAAAGGGAAAGAATCTGCTTCTAATTTTTAGTGCATCCGATACGACATAGATCCTGAATCTGATGATGATATTAAGCAATATATTATCACATTTTATGATAATTCCAAAGGATACGTAGACATGAGTTGTAATCTCTCGAAAGTGTGGTAGGAAACTCCACATAATGAGTGATGGTTATATTTGTTCTATTTTTAATACGTTCAGAAACTTAGATATTAGAACTTAATGATATTTTGCATAATATAGATGAGAACTTTATGAAAACAACTCTTGAATAATCCAGTAAAATTCACTTCTAGCGTCACTTTGGATAGAGTGGGCTACACCACAGCTTTATGAAAATCTATGCCCATTATTGCTCTGTTGAGATACATTGAGGTTGGGAGCCCCTCCACGATCAAAGGATAAATAATGGGAGATTAAACTAAATGCAAAAGGAAGAGATCTAAGGATTTCCAGGTGAACAAAAGAATCAAACTATATAAATATATATATGATATACAAAAATAGGTTTGAAAATTTGTTTCAATGTAAATTCTGGGGAAAATGGGTAGAGATATTTTACAGAAAATTCTATATCATGATACAAATGGTCTGATTTGGGCACACAATTCCTACGTAATTGGTTTGAGCAGTTTATAGCATGATACTAAGCTATCTTTGTTGCATGGTGTATATATGTATACATCTCTCTCTGGAAAAGATTTAACGTCAATTATTCTGTGAGAAGTAGAGAGAGCCATTGCTCGAGTTTTTTGACGTTTAGAACCAAATTATTGTCTTTGCACCATGTAGTCATACAATTCAGCAACAACTCACCAGCCACAGCTAGATCATCTAAATGTTTACTGATTGTCATTACACTCACATAGCATACATGATACATTTTTCAGCACCATTAGCCTGCAACTACCCAGGAAGATCATAAATAAAAAAACAATACAGGGCCAAGCACTGACCCCAGTTGTACTCCTCCATTTACTTTGTGAGGGGTGGAGAGGTAAATATTCCCATTACTTTGGTACGGACTATCATGATAAGACTTCATCAAGCTTAATGTCACTCCATGGATGCCCAAATAGCTCAATTTTTTAGATCAACTTACCGTTATCAATGGCATCAAATGCTTTGCTTTTACCAAAGAATAAAACCAAAACTGTACAATTAGAGTCAATCTCTTGAATTTTATAATTTAAAGCTTCAAAATGAGCAAGATTTGTTGACTTTCCTAGCAGAAAGCAAACTGGTGAGCAGATAGCACTTTGTGACTTTCAAGATATTATTAAATTCTTGTAGAGAAAAGTCAAGAACTTTACCAAATTGTGAAATTATTGAGATGGGTCTGCAATTATTGAAATCATTTTGCTCACGTTTATTCTTGTAGACTGGAATAACCTTTACCATTTTAAGGGCATCCGGATGAATACCATTCCCTAAGGTCTGGTTCATGAGCGTAAGCAATGGGGCTAGGATAATGTCTCCAGTCTTTTAATAATTTGCCTGATACACCATCAATGTCAGCAGAATTTTGGTACCCAATCGAATCAAGACAATAGCATAATTCTCTCTCTCATTATAGAGTTTTAGGTACATTGATGTATATGTCACCCTAATGGATAGCATGGGCTCACGAGGCACAGGATGTAGGGTACCTGGCTCAGGGATTCATAGCAATCATTCACCTGCAGAGGCATTACAGTGGTATTTAAATTGCTATTGTTTTTCATGATTTCCCATGCTACTTAAGAGAAATTAGAGGCATTCCTAATCTGCCATCATTATACTCCTGTTTTATCTGCTTAAATAAATAGCTGAACTTCCATTTTTGCTGGGAGTAATGCCGGTATGATGTGCCATTTCCAAAAGATTCAATAAGGAAGTACATAGATTTCCATTTCTTTCATATAATTTTAACTTCAGCTTTTAATGTTGCCACTCGCAAATTTTTACTGGCTCGCATGGGAAAGCAAGGTGTAAATAATGGATGAAATAACTGTAAAAAAAACTGAAATTTTCATAAATATTGGCCAACTGAAATGACCCCAGCAAGTTATCTTGGTTTAGCAAAACACAGAAATATATACATTCAAGAGTCACTGAAGTATCTCTGATATTTAAAAGGATTGGATGATGTAACATTTTTGCAGAGATAAAAATTAGACATTACTGCTGAGTGATCAAGGACTACAGGAGTTTTTTGAGAAATGACATGAAACTAGCCTTGGGAGACCTATATATAACCAAAACAACAAGAGCATGGTCAGCTAATGTGAGCTTTACAGTGGGTATAAGAATATATACACAAACTTAACACATATCATAAAATATATATACGACTAACATTTATGCATAAAATTTAATCTTCACAGTTTGGATATTCATATTCACATTAATCTAAATGCGGCAGGTACAAATATAGTCAGTACAAATGTATTGTAAACTAACATTTTACTTGGCCACAGTGATCACATTCACAAGTCATGGAAAACGCCTTTTAACCACATTTTGACAAAGGGTAAATTTAATTCTTTATATTTTGATTTCTGGCAACTAAATTTCTAAAGAATACAATTGGCATACATTTTTAAGTGTCTTCCAAAAATATTTGTCACGCTGTGGCCACTAATGCTCCTGGTTCCACAGTAAAATATCAACAATTGTTACAATTTGTTCTTCAGATAATGAACGATTGCATGGGAATAAAATGTGCAAGTTTCAAAAGAAACTTGTAGATTATTTTCCCATGCAATTATTATGAATGTATCTGTGGGTGTGCGTGTATGTATATACTCACGCACACATTTATCTTAAAGGAAAGACTCACAGAAGTGAATAATAATTTAAATGGAGAAGCAAGGTATTGATAGTGAACAAAAATACAACAGAAACATATACAAATGAAACTCACACATATTTCAGATTTCCCAACTGACACATAATAATAATGCATTTATATTTTTTCCAGAGATTTTGTACACATTCGTATATATACAAACATAGGACATATTACATATAAACTTCACAAAAACACACTTCCTTCTTCACCCAGAGGAAGGAGGTTTGGCCACTGAAAATTCAAAATACATGTGAGTTTCACTTTTACATGTTTCTTGGTGTTTTAGTTCCCTAGAACTATCTTGCTTCTCCATTTGTATTATATATATATAATGAATGAATGAATATATATATATATATATATATATACACACATACATTCATTCACATGGAAATATATATAAGGATAAGGGATAGGAACAAATAAAAAAAGACAAACACAGGAGAGGTGAGATCGGTGGGATTGAGCAGATTATAAGTGCAAAAATATTTTCTTGACTGGTGCTTGAACCATGGATCTTTCGACTAGCGAGGCTGATGCTCTGTGTGTGGAAAATGTGTGCTCATACATACATACACACACTTATGTGTATACTTTTTACATATGCGCACACATTTTTTTGACAAAATGCATACAGATAGATGCATATAAAAACACTAAGTTGATGTTTTGGTTGCCCCAGCCACCTTTGTCAGAGTATGAGATGTAACTGATGGTGAGACCAAGGGGAAGGAGAAGAGGGGATATTGGGTAGGATAAACCTATGGGCATGCATCATGGATGATTGGTTATGGAGGGAAGAGAAGAAGTGCTTATCCACAATGGGGAAGTTTTAGCCAGTAAGAGGAAGGAATTAAATCCCCAAGCACAACCTAATGCCAGGGACCTAAATTGGAACCGTTGTCATATTATCCAGGGAGGAAATAACTGTCACATTTTAGTAATTATGAAAGTTTTTCTATATTAAAGTAAAAAATTGACATTATTTGAGCCGCAGGAAGGAGTCTGAAGAAACAGGAGATATATGAGCAGGTGGATTTAAGAATACTGCAAAGCCTCATGGGATGTAGATGTGACACAGTGGTAAGGTTGGCGGTAGTTTGGTAAGGAATATGGGAAAGATATCTCGAAGGATGAGCGTTAGGGACACAGAATGGAAGTAATTTGTGCAAATGGAGGGAGTCATTTTTCCTCTTATGGGACATATAATGGATTTATTTATAACGGCACATTTTTTGTGCAGGAGGGATTTTGGGTAGCCAGGTTGAACAAGAGGTATGAAGCCTTGAAAGGAATACATTTAGGGAATAATGGTTATTGCTTATGTGCTGGTCCCCAGGATTGTTGTAGGATTGCTGGTACAATTGTTTAGGGTATGAAGGATGATAACTATTGAAGTAAAGATACAGTTGTTTGTTTGAGGGTTTTGATAAAAAACTGTGGGGTGGAATTTGTTGCTGAAGAGGAGATTGCATACATATTAGTTCCAGAAATTTATCTAAATGACACGAATAAAATACAATGTCTACACATATATGACTAAAAACCATTTGATGAAACTTTCAAGATCAATCAAGCAGTACCCAGAAATAAAAAAAGTATTAAGAATATATTTGAGAATAGATCATTTATGTACAAACACAAGGAATAGAGAATCGATAAAATTTTGCAATTCAGTTAGCCTTTTATGATTTGACACAATTCATAAATCAATTCCATTGCTACATAAAATCTCCAATGGGCATTCACATCAGGTTCACATATCTTCTGTGCTCCATTTATAGGATTCTTCCTGCAATGCCTTCCTTGAGTTCTGTTCCTGAAACCACTTTTGTTCAAACCCTGTGGATCTATCAACACCATCCCATCGATAACCAGGTTTGATGCCATAACGATTGGGAGGTGGCGGAGGACCCTGGTAAACTGGGAGCTGTTTCACTGTGAAATTAAAATAGGAATTAATGGTAACCATTAACACATAGATGTTGAGGTATCATTAACTTAGTGGAAGAAAAATTATTATTCAAAATATCAGTATTTCAGCAAGTCTTAGAAGAATCTAAAATCAAGCAATAAATTCAAGAAGCCACCTTCACATTAGGTCTAAATTCAGATCTAAAGCTACATCTAAACTAGTTAAGCATTAAGGAGCATTCTTTTAGGTGCCTAAATGTTAGGCACCTAATGAAAAGGCAGCTTTAGTTTGGACACCCCACACAGCAGTACTATCAACTATGTAGCCAAGAATAAGGAATAAACAGATGATGTCCGAATGTAAATATTTTGATATTCCAGATAGCTTGTGCAAACATTTGTGTGCAATTGCAAAACCATGTAATAGAAATTATGCAAAAATACATGGTTTTTGCATAATACTGAGTTCAATTTGCCATTCAGCAGTCTTTTATTGAAGTTTTACATTTCTTTCTTTTAAATTAGTAACATGAACGATTATTGGTACTAGTTTTATATTCATTCTCTCTTATCAGGCTAAATTTAACTCTTAATAGATTACCTGTTTTTTATATTTTGCTTTAATTATTACGTCAGATAGTATTACATTTAACTTATTTTTAACTTTTTATCTTATCATATGGTATTTTCATTCCAGGGTAATTTTTCGGTGATTAATCCTTGTAAGTAATTGCTTTGAGATGTGCTTTATGTTGGTTATAGTTCATTTTTATTTATGCATACTTTTTTTGCTAAATGTTTCATATTTTTAAGTTAAGTTTATTATCAATTAAATATATATCCTACAGTTAGTATTTGTCTGCACTCTTTCATTTTTGTGGGTTTTATTACTTCGTGGGCTTACTTAGTGTACCAATGACTACTTTAGCAAAGGCTTGGCGAGCAATCTATGATCAACTATATGGATTCACGCAGACAGCTATATTTTTACTAAGGGCATCAATATGCTTACACTCTCCACACAGAACATTACACTTGAAGATTATTTTCCATAATTTTTATACACCGAAATTAGATTTAACAAGCATACATACAAGGCGTGACTGCAAACACAATGACAAAGACAATGTTCTTAGCCATGAAATGAAGCACCAAACGAAGAAATATGTTCTTACCTCTACATTTCAATCCAATAACTTGATAAAATAAAGCTAATAAGAGAATCAAACTACATTCATGAGGAAGGCGCCAAATTTCTCTTGACTAAGGAAAGCTCCAACTTTTCCCGTTAATAAAGCCCTTCATTTTTTCAACAAGTAAAAGAGTACTCTCTCAAAGAAATAACCAATATTATTTTGATCAATATGAATAACACACTCCTGCCATGGTGATTATTCTCCTGCTAGCTGCCACGCTTCTAGCACTTGAAATTATGAGGTTGCAATATGGTATATTTAGAATACACTTCTTGTATCCTAAATCCGGGCCCAAAATAGGTGCCTAAATTTGCTCCCTAATGACACTCTTCAACATGGCATCCTCCTTAAATCTGAGCATTTTAGGGGCCTAACTGGTGAGTATGGATGCAGCTTAAGACATATAAGAAATGAAGCAAACTTGCTGCACTGTAGCTAATACTGTTATACTGTGGCATCAGTAGATCTAGTGTAGCATTGCAGTTTAGTACAGTATCAGTTCTACAGTGCAGTGACACTAGTCGGCAATAAAAATCTATTCTGTGGAAACGCAAAGGCTTATTTGTTGCTTCTTTTTCAATACAATGGAATTTCACTTGTCCTCAAATATCTCTCAAAAATTGGTGACAGCAGTGGTTGGGTTCAAAATTGAAATTGAGCCCCTAGGTCTTTACAGTTGTTACAGAGCAAAATGGTTCAATTTTTACACAATTATTAATACACTGTAGTATACACTGTTTAAGCAATTATTTTTTTTTAAATAAGGCCAATTTAGACAAATGGAGAGATAATAACTTTCTGATTTTGACCATGCAAAACAGATAAAAACTGCTTTAAAATTTGGATGGAATGTGGAACTATGTCATCCAAAATAGTTTACTTCTCATGTAGCTGATTCCTACAGAAGGGTACACTAATAAAGGCTAGTGCTACCATAATGATCAATTATGCAATATTCCAGGACATGAGAAACAAACAATAAAAGACTTCCACCCAAGGAACTGGAAATTCCCAAAATAACACTTGGATCCAAATTTTTTTGCCAATAAAGCTCTTTGAGCTTAAATCACAAAGCTTTTTCAAACTAACAGGTAAAACACCTCATGGAAAAACACCATTGACATCTAGTCTAGACCTATATCAACCAAGTCATGAACTATGAAGAGAAAAAATCATAAAACTAAGTAAAATTATGGTAACTTAGACACAACAAAAAAAGTGAAATGCTTTACTCCTGAATCTACAGCTTAGAACAAACTTCTTTTTCTGAATTAAGAGATATATCACCACACTAGTATAAACATTATTAACATGCATGATCCATATGCTCCCAATACTGAAAAGAGATCCAATGGAATATTGATGTTACCTTCTAGGACTTAACTTACCATCTACACCTTTGCCCCCATTTTCCTTTTCCTTCTTTAATTTCTGGCTCCTTATATATTCTTGCATCGGGTCTCCCTCCCTTTCCTGCTCCCTTAAGTAGCTCTCCAAATCTTTGTCATCTGCATATCGAGCCAAGGGTTTGGACATTTCATAAAGGTCCTCATGCAAACGAGACATTTGGTCCTCTACCTGCTTCAGCCTGTAACATAGATGGTAATTTCAATGAATTTAAAAATTTAACAACTATAAATTCAACCATAATAAATAAATGTTACCAACAAGCTCAGCCACATTTACTACAAATCCTTGTGAGAAAGAGTAGTATTAAGGAAAATTTCAGAGTGATTACTCAATGAAAATGTTAAGAAAATTTGTCAAAAAATTAACATTACTATTAATTCATTAATTGTTATGCATAAAAATATAAAAGTTCACTCGATGGTATCAAATCTGACTAAAAAATCTGTGGAAATTTGTCTTGAATGAAATAATAATGTAAGGTATTTTCTTAACACTTTTTTACTCTGTACTAATAGTTTCAAAGCATAAGCGTCTACTTCAGATACATTAGAGGTAAGTGAAGATGATGCCTATGCCTTGAAACTAGTAGTACCGAATAAAAAGCATGTGGAAAATACCTAGTATTACTCTTTTATTCATAAAAAAATTCAATTAAAGGAAAACTTCAAGGAACTAAGTCCAAAAGCAATACCGTTTAGGCCTTATGCTTCCCTTTCCAATATTTTAAAGACAAATTCCAAGAAACTGTGAGTTTTGCTACAAAAGTAACTTTTAACGGAGTCATCCACCAAGTGTACATTACAATGAATTTAAGAGTGCAATCATTCTTATTGACCAGGATCCCGGTCAAGGTGAATGATTTTTACACTCAAATTGTTACATTGTAAATTTTAAAGGCTTGGTAGTTTTGTTAAACATCTCATGCACTGCCAAACCATTTTCTAAAACAAATTTAAGTTCTGTATGACACCCATTTTGGGCACACTTCATGCTTCCTACTTGAGGTGCTTCGTGGAGAGCACTTTAAGCACGCCATCTGTCAGACTGTGGACCCCTTAGCCCTTTACATTAAGAATAAGATAATGCAGATGCCAGGTTTCTCTCCACCACTCCTCCTTTCCTACCCATACCTAATGGCACAAATGACCTCAGCTGTAGGTCACCTCCTCTAATAACTACTAGAACTACAAATTGATAATGTATGGCTATTAATTTTTCTCATTTTGGAAGAATGCAATGATTGCATTATTATTATTATTATGATTGCATATGGGAAAATGTAGGGAAAAATTATAAAGAAATCAGTCAATTGGGTAAAAAGGGGATACCGGTTGATGACGACTAGAATGATAAGTATGGAAAAATATTTTAGACAAAATCTGGAGATTGGACGTGCCACAATTTACAAGTATTTGAAGACAAGTACATCAGTGACCTATGAAATATTCCTAGAAGCAGAAATTGTTTTTGCATCTATCAAATTTCCTTGGTGAATTGGCATACCAACTTGACTTTCATAACTCATAGTTTATTTAGGGTTTGCCAACAAATTTCATTCCATCTTTGATAAAGTCAGAGAATGTTGAACACACTCATTCTCACCCACTCATCTGCCCTGACCTTAGAGTCGAGCTTCGAAAAGTCGGCAAACACTGAACCTCTGACCCGGAGGAAGACCCGAAAAACTTGATTACAACGTTTAATATTGTTAATATATCAGGTCTAGTTTCTGTGTTAATCCTAATATGCTAATTGAATAAATTCAACAGCTGATATTTGAAAGAGCTTGACATTTTTGAGCAAGCAGGTGACAATGTGATGTGATTTAAATGGCATTGATTCTTTCCATTAAATTAATCGTCCATTCCCAAATCAGGAACTTACCCTTTTCCCCATTTGTAATATTTCTCCTTCTTCTTGTTTTCCTCTTCTTTCTCTGCTGCTTTTTCTGCAGCCTCCCTTGTCAGGTCCCTCTTCTTCCCAGTTGCTCGATCTCGCAGAACTGGCGCAGCATTCTTTCCTGAGACTTCGTCACTCATCTGTATTCAAATAAAAAACCAGGGGCCATGTCACATAATTTCCATTTCAGCAAGGATTCACATGATCTATAAGACATATTCAAATAGAATACCTATGCTAGATTTCTACTTCCTATACAGTCATACATTTATGCTGAGTATCAATTAATTTTTTTAAGAAAAAATTCACCAAGTGTTCCAATATGAGGCTTGTTTGAAAAGACCATGCTAAATCAGAAATATCCACTAATTAAGCATATAACAGTAGTTTACCATCAGTAGCATCTACTCCAGGGAACACGCACCAAGTTTCGGTCAGATGAGACCATTATTCTGCGTTTGACAACGAATTAAATTGAACAAGGCGAGTGATTTCCAAAAAATGAAGTGGACATTGCGTGCTGCTCAGACATTATCGCTGGCCCCAGTGGGGTAACGTCCTCATCTGCCAATTCAAGGGTCGTGGGTTCAACTCCCGCCTGGGTGGGTTTTTCTCCATCTAGGGCTTCGGTGTTCATTATCGTGTCAATTGTTATTACTGTAAATAGTCTGATGTAGAAGGCCAAAAAGTGCAGCTTTCGGACTAAGGGTAAATAAATTGGTGATCGACAATAACAGGATGAAGGTGCACGACATTGCTAATTCTGTTGAGTCAACAGGTGCATAATACTTTGCATTTACATTTGGACTTGAGAAAGTTTCCATATCATGGGTGACATAATTACTTTAAGTTGGCCAAAATCAAAACCATGTGACAGGTTCTAGGGTCAGTTTTCAGCTGCATCAGTGAAACGCGCACCACTTTGAACAATGTGTTTCATCAGGAGTCAGTACCAATGCTAGCAAAGATCATTCTGTCATCTTGGAACGTTATGGTGATGGTTCTTTCAAGAGTCACAAGGAATGCTGGAATGCTACATTGACTATTCATTACAAATGCATACTGTGCATCATCATTATATCATATGAAAAGTGAGTGGCAAATAAAATTTGCCGACCCCAGCGGCGGCGGGGTAACGTCCTTGTCTGCTATTCCAAGGGTAGCGGGTTCGATTCCCGCCTGGGTGAATTTTCCTCCACCTAGGGCTTGGGTGTTTGTGTATGTGACCATTGTTATCGTTGTTAATAGTTCGATGTAAAGGCCAAGATGTGCTGTTTTCGGACTGATACTGAATAAATAAATAAATAAAATAAAATGTCCACAATGGGCCTAAAAGATGTCCTTTCCTCATCACAACAAGAAACCAGCTAAACTCTTTTGCAGCTTGGGTCACAAAGTTGATTGAGTTACGATTCGAACCCATTCCCATTTTTTCCCCTTTTGTCACCAAATGTAGCTCCCTTGGACTACTACCTCTCTTCCAATATAAAGTACGAGGCATGTTCAGGAGGTAAGCATACTGTACCCTTAGCAGGCTGTGGTTTTTTGTGGGTTGTCAACACTGAGTGGTAGAGGGGGATCTCGTGACCAGAGCCAACATTGCAGGAACATGGTAGCATGTAAACTCACATTATTGTGTCCAGTTGCATGAAAGATGTTGTTAAGAAATGCCACCAAGTGCGAGCCGTGTGCTGTGATCTGCTCCCCACTTAAGGAAGGAATAACAACTACCAAAATTTTTTCCTGAATCAAAACGGTTTACAGCGAGGGTTCGATTAACAGAATGAATGTGTTTAATTGGTGTAGGTAGTTTAGTGGAGGCAGAACAAATGTTCATGACAAATGGAGGAGTGGAAGACCTTCCATTTTGACTGATGAGTTGGTGCAAAAAATCAAGGAAACTGTTTGTGAAGACAGCTGATTGACAGTGGATGAAATTTCTTCGATGTTTCAACAGCTCTCCAGTTCTCTCTTATATGAGACACTAACAGAAATGCAGGGATACCAGAAACAGGGTATAAAATGGAGGCCAAATCAGCCGACAGAGCAGTACCAGAAACATTGGATCAATAGCACCTACGAGTTTCTTTAGCAACTTGAATTGGAAGGTGAGGATTTTCTGTACTCTATTGTGACTGAAGATGAAACCAAGGGTAGCTCATTACATGGCTGTGACAAGAAGACAGTCGTCATAATGGCATCACACCAATTCCCAATCTGCCAAAAAATTCAAAACCAAAATTTTGGGCAAAAAAATTAAGACCTTGTGTTTCGGGACCAAAAAGCATTACTTTGATCGAATTTCTGCCACAGCGGGAGATCATAATGCACAATGTCATGGTGAGGCCTTAAAAAAACTCATAAGGAGCATTAAAAACAAGAGGAGGAGAATGTTCACAAGAGGAGTGTGCTTGTTGCATAACAACATCCGGCTTCACACAGTCTTAGCCACTGATATGTGCTTGCACTCATTTGTATGGAATGTTTTGAACCTCATATTCTCTTAACTTGGCATCTAGACATTATCATCTTTTCACTTCCCTGAAGGCACACATGGGAGGAATAAAATTTTGAACTAATGAGCAGGTGCAGATAGAGGATCTGAAGTGGGAGAGCCTGGCAGGAGTTCTTCGAGGAGGGCATTAAGAAGCTTGTGCCATGCACTAACTACATGAATTGAGTGGGACGGCAATTATGTGGAAAAAATTAACTAGTGTATCAACAATATTTTGTAAATTTTTTCATATTCACTTTTTCTAAAATATATAAAAATCTAGTATTTACTCTCTGATCATGACCCGTAATACCTTGTAGGATTTTTTTTGTAAGTAATCTACCAGTTAAGGTAGGTGTTGGATGGACACAACCATCAAATAAATATTTTGTGACTCATAACAAAAAACAATCCCGCAACCTACTCTAAATGAAGCCACTCTTCATCTCTGAGTTATTCCTTCCTCCCTTCATCCCAATGCCATGGAAAGCAGAGAAACTAGGGAGCTGGAGGTTTTGAAGTAATGCAGGTTACCATAGGTGGTAATGGTCCCTCATTTTAAGACAATTTCTGTCATTTTAGAGACTTAAAAGTGAAATTTTGTGAAAAAAACAATTTTTTGGGTGACTCGACTGAAAATAGGGGACAATACCCGCAATCAGGGAGCAAGTCCCAGTCCTTCATTATCCTTCAGTATTTTTTATGAGAAGTGCCTAGATATTAAATTCATTTAAACAGCATTGGTTGACAACACCACAATACAACTCATTCTCACACAATATGAACAACATATCAAAACGATCAATCTTAAGCAGTATAAAGTTTGACTTTTGTATTCTGGTCTGCCATCATTCCATTTGCAGATCATTTCCTTTGAATGCACTCCTGTTTCCTTCCTGGTACTACCTCCAGCTGATACCTGCTTTGAAACAGCATCTCCCAGTAACTCTAGCCCAGCCCTTCACCCCCATTTCTGTGTACCTAGTTTATGCTCTAGAAATGCAGCACAATGCATGATGACGTAGATAAGTAGAAAAATTTGTCATGTTTATAATAAATTGTTACATTTTTACTACATATTTTATATACTTCCACTGTAATCAGAGATATCTCCTTTAAATATAAATTTGATTTCGCAGGAGAATCCTTACACCTGCAAGGTAATGGACATTTTTGGCCCAACTGATAAGAAGAAGTCTTATGCTTCCCACTGAAAATTTTTATCACACTTTACAAAAACCTCACAGAAATTCTACTAAAACCTTGCTGAAACTTGTGTCAGCATTTATCAACGATCAACCACAGAGAATGTATAATCATTTAGTAACACCCACATGAACAAAATGCAGAGTTTGGAGCAAGAAAATGTTTGACTTTGACAAGAATGTAAAATATCATAACACCGAATCTGTATATTGTATTATCATCAAAGATGACAGTCATTAAAGTTTATGAGAATGCCCAAATCAGATACAATTCAATAGACGGACACTGCTACGTCTCGGTACATTTACCTATTTCCCCTTATATACTATGGCACTATATCTTAAAAATGCCTGGGATCCAAAATCGGAAGAATTTGACTTGGAGTAAAACAAACGCATACATACCTTCGCAAATACTTCTTTTTCCTTCAATTGATGTTCTAAATTTTCCATTCTTAGTGATTTGGCATCCTGCAAACCAGCCTTTTTACCCTCAAGCGTTCTTTCTTGTCTCTCCAACTTCTTATCATTCTCCTTAAACGTTCTATCATCATACTTAGGACCAATACCAGGCATTCTCTCTTTCATATCTCCCGTTTTCCCCTTCTGACGAGGCGGTGACTCGTCCGAGTCACTTCGACGTCGCTGGTAAACCTGCTCAACCTTATTCCGTGGACCTTTCTGCTGCTGAGGTCTGTCTGGATTTTGTTTGTATTTTGACCTCTCTTGGTATTTATCAAAGTCGGCTTTGCTATGAAACTTTCTTTTGGGCGATAAATCGGAATCACTGTCGAACCTTGATTTTTTTTTAAGAGGCCCACGTCTTCTTTGAGGGGAAACACCAAAATCTTCCTTATTTCTTGGTCTTCTGGGAGGAGATCCGTCAGTACTCCTATCGAACCTTGATTTTCTGCGAGAAACTTCATTTAAATTACCTTTAATACTAGACTTCCTCGGAGGGGATTCATCAGAATCATCTTTATTTCTCCGTCCTCTTGGAGGAGAAATATCCGAGTCACTGTCAAATCTTGACTTTTTTCTTATCCGTTCGCCCGATATTGATTTCGTACTTGGCTTTCTTGGCGGAGATACATCAGAATCGTAGGAAGCCGATCTATGTTTATCACCAGTATCACGCGAGGACCTATCTTTACGAGGTAAAAGGCTTTCATTTCTCTTCGGGTTATTGGGAACCAAAGTCTTCCTAGAAATTCTGGGAGGAGATTCGTCACTGTCCATAGTTTTCTGTGACCTCCTGGGAGGTGATGCGTCTGAGTCTTCATCATAGTCCTTGCCGCTTCTGTCATGACCGATCCCTGACTTAATCGTCTTCTGGGACTTCCCGGAATTTTCTCCCCTCGATTGGCTCCTACTTACTGGGGAATTTATTTCAATGTCACGAAAATGATCGTCTGCATTGTCACGACTGGAAATCTTTCGCTCTTCTGTCACTTTAATGTCTTCAATCCCGTTCGCATCTTGAATAATTTTCCATTTGGATCCTCGAAAAACTTCGAGTGCTTTCACCTCTTCGGGCCTTTCATCTACAATTCCTGCAATTTGAGGAGCATCTTCTGCTAACTCATATAAATTGTAATCACCATCGTCCAAGGGCTGCATGGTCTTTAGATCTATGTCATCATCAACTATTTGAACTCTGAAAACGTAAAGACGTCTCATAATATGGGGATTAGATGAATTCATACACACAGCACAGAAATCACCATGAATACTTTGACAAAGCCAAAACCGTGGTTGGAGGTAAAAATATTGCTATAAAAACGAACTTATTTACGCCCTATTTACAAGAGTGATGAAATCGCCGTTCTATATTAGAAACGTATTGTTATGAAACAGTACTACATTCGGAAAATTTACAAATTAAGATTGAAAATTGCTAAAATAACGAACACAGTCGCGTGTAAAAACAAGAACGAAATAAGTTTCAAGCAAAAACAAAGACTACAATGCAAAATCACTCCTCACCTTTCTGGTTGTGAGACCTTTTTCCGTTTTTTCTTTTTTTTACTATCCGATCCTCGAGATAAATATTTCTTTAAGTATTCCTTCTGATTAACAGTACCCACACTCATGTTTACTTTTTATATCGTAAATTGGCTCCGATTCGACTGCATTCGAGATTCGAGATATCGGCATTCTGCAATGCATTATGATTATTGGTCAGATCGAAGTGCATTCAGTTCAGTGATTGATCGATGAAAACAACAACTGTTATCGATTCTATCGATGTTGCCATCGAATATTTTGTGGGGTGGCGGGAACGTCGATGAATTCTTAGGATAAAAATGATTTTGATTCTTGTATACAATATTGGCTGTAGACGAACTATGACAGTTAGGGGATGTAAATAATTAGGTTCAAATTTGGCATAATTTTAGGTTCTCATGCTAGATTTTTGTGAATTTATGCTATGTAAATATTCACAATGCCGTTCCTCAGTGATGATAGTTTAAAAGGTTAGTTATGTTAGCTGATAAGGTATTTCATACATTAAAGGCTGTCATTCCCTATTTCCAACTTGAAAAGTCAAGAAATGAATGTAATGCTTCCATGTTCCCAGTTTTAATTTATTTGCCTTGATCATTTACAGATATGTTTATTACGTATACACTGGATAACCACCAGGAAGAACTTAATGAGATCCTCAAAGCCGCTGATATTAGTCTTCACTATTCGGTTACAGTCAAGTAGGTGTACAAGTGAATCAAATTAACCTGTAATTCTTAACTTAAATTTGTGTCAGAATCGTAATTATATTTGAAAATAAAGTTCTGCGCTTTGATACCTACATCTTATTTAACCGGAATTGACGATACTTGTTCCCGTAAGATGTTTGAGAGGAGGGTAAATGATTACTTAGGGGGCGATCACTTTGGTTTCAGGCATTTCATGGAGTGAATTGGGAAACACTAATAAATGTACTGCGGAAAATAGGAGTAGATGGTAGTCCTATCCGCGACCTGAACATGTCTCAGACTGCTCGGGTGCGAGTGGGTGGCGGTGAGTCCGAATGGGCAGTGTTTGGAAGAGGGGGTACCCATTATAACCCCAGCTTTTCAATATATATGACTTTAATTGACGCACTTTTCACGTACTATTGAACTCTTTCTTCAGAGTGCTTTTCAACTTTCCCTCACGGTACTTGTTCGCTGTCGGTCGTATTTGAGCCCCGGTGGCGACGGGGTAACGTCCTCATCTTCCAACCCAGAGGTCGCGGGTTCGATTCCTGCCTAGTTGTGTTTTCTTCCATCTAGGGCGTGGGTGTTAGTAAGGGTCTTTGATCTAATATAGGGTTTAGGTGTAAGAAGAGACTCCTCCCACTCCCTCCCATCTTCCCCCAATCAAGTCGTGAAATAAATATATGTGGAGGAAATGGTGAAAGAGCATGGGAGAAACTGGAGATGGGAATGAAAGTTGTTGGGTAATCAATATATCTGTAAGGTTTGGTAAATGTTAAAATACGAGTACAATAAATAGAGAAGGTGGAACAGTTTACTTATATTGGACCAACTCACTCAAAGTAGTGGAGACATGAGGAGGAGAATTGCATTAGTGCAAGACACTTTCACCAGGGGGAGGGGGTTGATGACAGGGATGTTGAGTAAGTAGGTTAAGAAAAGACTCATTAAAACTTTAATATGGGGCTTGATGTTGCAAGGCATGCATGGTCACTAAAGCAGGATGATAGGCTTAGATTGGAGGCTTTTGAAATTTGGGTGCAGAGAAGGATGGAGAAGATGAAATGGACAGAAATGAAAATAAATGAGGAAGTACTAGGTGTGGTGGGCACGGAGAGGGGTTTGTTGGGAGAAATCCTATGGAGGGAGGAAAAATTGTTGAAAGGCATATTGATCAGCTGTGGGATGTAGACTGATATAGAGAGGAGAATGTTAGGCAAACGGGGAAAGGGCAGGAATAGGATAGGGATGTTGTATGGAAGGAAGGAAGTATTTGGAATTGAAGTGGGGCTTACCTATTAGTGTTGGATGTCGGGTTGTGTTTTGTTAGGAAAGGCAAGTAGATGTATTGTTTGGTAATTGTATGGCGTGTGCCCATCCAAAGCCTACCTTAGCTGGTAGAATACCAATAATAATATTATATCCATTTAAAAGAAACACTTATTGTGGGCTAAGATGCATGTAAACTTTGATTTGGGTTAAAGCCACTATCATGGCATACAGTCAAACATTAGAAGTTATGAGACATTAATTTTGAATGCTTGAATTCTTAGGAGGAAAGTCACAGTAAAGCTGTTACTGAATTAACCAGAACTTGTCTTAATTGAAAGTATTCATTTATATATATTTTAACTAATTAATGTATGCAGAAATAATATATAAAAAAGAATAAATTTTTATTAATTAAAATTTTAATTTCAGTTTTGTCAAGTTATTTGAAACCAGTACGATTCTGGGTGATGGAATTCTTTCAAATCCAACTAAGTTGATCCCATTATGTGATGGAGCATTGCTTGATGCCCAGCAAGCTATTATAACTTTGCAGAGCACCAATTTGGCGAAGAATTATACCATTAAACCAAAGGTTCATGCCAGAATGACAGGTCAGTAATAGCTCTGGTTTATGCCAAATATGTGAAGATTGCTAATCATCCAGCACAGAATTTTCAGGGCTACAGTACTCTAGATGAGTGGAGTACAAAAATACATAGCATTGATCTTTCTTCCACCTATTTAATTTAAACCTTGGCTTGAGAAAAGTAATGATTTATGATGAATTCTGACAATTTACCAGTAAATCATGAAAGCCAGCTATTTTACACAAATCTGAAGGAACTGATTTCAATTGAAAAAAGAGCCTGAATTGTCTTCTGTTAATTGGGACAGTATACCATTAATTTGGGACTTGGTGACAGCAGTACATTCTTGAGGACAATCATAGGGAAATTAAATGCTATTTTTCGTAATTTGTGTCCTAAGTTGTATATCCTACTCTTCTCGTAAATGTATAGAATCGTAAATGTATATAAGCCTGCACACACTTCAGTTTGTTACCTGATGATGATGTAATTCATCAAAACCCAGTCGTAAAATTAAAATATTTTATCAAGTGGAAAAGTGCTTCGCTCAGTCATTCATTATGTTCAACTTCCACCACATCACGCCTGAAGCTACTCAATTTGTTCCTACTCTTCTCATTATTTCATTCAGAATATATATTAAATGTGGTTCCATTTAATAAAATAAAGAAAGTTTCTATATATTCCTCCACAAGGTGTGAAACTCATGATGTAATACCAGAACACAATTATTTATCTGTTAATTAATGTAGAAAAACTAAAACACAGCATTCATTAACTAATTTATTTATCAAATGATTCAGTCATCTATCACTTACCTCAAGACTGGCTAACTTTAATAAATTCAAAACTGTATATCAACTCTTAATGAGCATCTGCTGAATTTTATTCAGAGGATAACTAATTTCTCTTATTGCTTCTATTCTTGTTCTTATGTGCATTTCATCTCTAAGCTTGTATTTTCTTTTGTCCTAATCATGATGTATTTTACTTAAATATCAACTAATTATCATTGCTCGTAATCCACGTACATATATTTGGAGCAAATGATTAAAGAGGCATAGGAAGAGTTGGAGATATGAATGAAAGTTGGCCGGGAATCGGTAAAATCAGTTAGGTTTGCTGAAGACTAAGCTATCGTTTGTCAGTCAACCAAGGGGTTGCAAGCATTGCTGATTGAATAGGAAATTCAGTGCAATAGATATGGGATGATAATCAGTGTAAATAAAACTAAGGCAATGCGATTTTTCAGAAAGAGAAAGATTGAGGTTAACATTAAAATAGTTGGGCAAAAATCAGAGCAGGTGGAACCATTTATGTATCTCAGAAGTGTTTTGGACCAACAGGGTCAAAGTAGGAGGGATGGAAGGAGAAGAATTGCACTAGGCCAAAAGGCTATCTCAAGGAGGAGGGAGTTGATGACAGGAGCGTTGAGGAAGGATGTTAAGGAAAAGCTCATCAAAACTTTGATGTAGAGCATTGTTATGTAGGGTGCTGAAACATGGTCCCTGAAGCTGGGGGATCGACATACTTTGTAGGCTTTTGAAATGTGGGTGTGGAGAAAGATAGTGAAAGTAAAATGGACCAAAAGGAAAACAAATGAGGAAGTACTTGGTATGGTGGGCCAGGGGAGGGGATTGTTGGGGGAAATCATTGTGAGGCAGGAAAGATGGATGCAGAAAATATTGATTAGCAATGGGATGTTCAATGCTGTGATAAGGGGATAATGGTGGGCAAACGAGGAAATAGCAAGAATAGGATAGGGATGTTGGATGGTAGGAAGGAATTCTGTTAGGATGAAGAGGAACTTGTTGTAGAGTAGGATATTGGATTGAATTTCGTTAGGAGAAACAAAATATTTATTTGAGATTTGCATCCAACCAAATCTACCATAAACAGTAGATTACCTAATGGTAATAATAATATCCACATATTAAGGGCATTTCTCAATGTTAGGGGTAGCTGATTAATCAGGTCAAATCATGTCATATTCACTTGTCCTGATGTGTCAAAAATAAGCAGAATCCAGAGTATTTGATTTTAAAATATTGTATAATAAGTTGATAAATTTATTTGAATAAAATTGTGACCAAAATAAATAATTATTTTTTTCACAGCCCTCCCAGTTTGTCCTGAATTGCATCGAATTACACTGCCAAGAAATAATGATGTGGGTTGTTTCTTACGGTTTACCGGCACTGTGGTCAGGACTACAACGCCTAAAATGTTGGAATTTCAAAGATCCTATAGGTGTACAAAATGTGGCCTAACATCTGTGGCAAAGGTGGTATGATTTTATTCAGTTAATGCAATTCTTTTTACAGTTGTTACATATTATAATTGATTAATGAAATATTTCAGGCTGACTATGATCAGTTCTATGCAATTCCTATCCCGTCAAAATGTAAAAATCCAGAGAGCTGTCCAGGAACAAACTTCTCAGCTATGCAAGTGATTAACTCTGAAAATTTTAAGGATTTCCAAGAGATAAAAATACAGGTATGTTTTGCTTGAGTTTGTGGAGCATGGACTTCCATGCTAGTAAATGTGATAGTTAAGCCGCTTAAGGTTGGCCATGACTACAATTGCTTTTTATTACTTGTGTTAGAGGTGGGAATCAGTAAAATATTAAAAAAGTATCGTTTTCAGAGAGAGAGAGATAACTGAATTTCTGAGTAAATGTATTTTTTTATTGTTTCCTTTCCTGCATTAATTATGCTGCATGCTGGATTTCCTCCAATATTTTTGGTAAAACTTGAAATATGGCTTAAATTGTGCCTTTGAAGAGTGTTTAAACTCCTAAACTCAACAGAAAACTGTAACATTTACCCTCCCCAATGTGTGCCTAGAATTTTCCATTTTTTCTATCCCCTGAAAGCAAACAACTGCCTTACCCACTTAAGACATTGCTACAATGCTCTGCATTGATGCAAGTAATGTGTGATGTCAGATAGTAATGTCACCGAACAGAGCTGTTTATGTATTATTTCAGAGCAGAATTTTGTGGCTAAGCATTGCATTTATGTAATTTTTGGCTTTGCTTTGTGTATTACTTCAAAATTAAAAGTACTGAGAGTTGGATGTATTGAGAAATGATGAGGGTAGAGAAAGAAACTTTGCTCTTCCAGAAGGAGCAAAAATAAATAATAATTTTTTTCACGGCCCTTCTTACTTAATCTTTCTCTACCGTCATCATGAAGGCATTACACAAAGTTAAGCCTGAAACTGTTATTTTTATTGAGAAATAATGTGAATAAAAATTTTTGCAAAATTCTTTGAGGATAGTGTGAGAAAAAGTACATCTTAAGATGACATTTGAGTTGAGAGATGGTTGTGAAAATTTTGGGTTGTTGAGATACTTTGTGGGAATCCATTTGTAAAACATGAAGAAAGAATCAAAGACTTTACATTTCCACAGGATAGAATTTATTGTTGTTGATTAGTTTCGCTACGCTGTAGCATAATCTGGAAGGATTACAAAAAGTTAACATCATATATCTCGTCAATGGGTGGTGCTACAGTGTAGCAAAACTAGTTGACAACAATAAATTCTTTCCAGTGGACACACAAAGTCTTTTATTCTTCCCTCATGCATGACATTTGAGTTTGAACATTGTGAGTGTGGCAAAAACTGTTGCACGAAAATTGCTTTTTTGCCTGACCAATGAAATCAGCTTCACTCCTAAATTATCAATGAATGCCCCTACTGGCCCTTTAGGATCATTTTTTTTCATTTCTTTTTAATTTGTTCACATTTTATCACACCAGAATATTTTTCTGCATGCTGGGCTTATTATAGAAATAATATGATTTCAAGCATTTAGGTCATTATTGGCAACAGAATTTGGAGAAGGGAGATTTATTTATTGCTAATTCAATAATTCAATTTGTTTTATTAGGAGCAAGCATCTAAGTTGAGCATCGGCACAATACCTAGGTCTATGTGGGTCACCCTAGAAGATGACTTGGTGGATTCATGCAAGCCTGGTGATGACGTTACAGTTTGGTAATATATTTTGATCAATGAAGTTGAATTGTTTCTTACTTTTAATGGGTATCTGATTCCACTTTAGTTTTGTTTGCTGGGGAAAGAATAGGTAGCCCTGTGGATAGTGTCCTAGGCTTCCAACTGTGGGGCTAAATTGCAACAGTTTCAAAGTGTAAAGATCCTTCGCCTTGGTGGTGAGTCGAATATGGATCCCACAATTGATTGGTTGGTGTTTTAGCTGATTAAGTTGCCCAAGGTCAAGGAAAATTATTTTTACACTGAAATTGTTGCAATAAAATGCACATTAGCGGATGACTCTTGACATTTACTATTTGGCATCTCTTTAAGTTTTTTTTGTATTTGTGGTGTGCTTAAGTTTGATTATGAAATAGTCCCTTCCACGCTGATGTGTGGATTTCACATGGCGTTGGGTACTAGATGTCCTCTAATCATACCTATGAAACCAACCTTCTGCTTGAATACTTTGGGCTATTTTTTGTTTTCAGAATCTTAGATTTAGAATATATAGTGACATGAATAAAATAGTTATTAATAAATGAAAAAGAAACACTTTGTTCCAATCCACCACTTTATTACAGGTACGACTAGTTTCGACGCTACGGCATCATCCTCAGGTACAAAGTTTAAAGTCACAATCATTGTATATATACCCTCTTCTGGAAAGGGTGGGGGAGTTGTGGGAAGAGGGGGCGGGGAGGGGAGTACGGGGGTAGGTACGAAAGAATGTGGGAGAGGGTAGGAAACACCAGGAAAAGCGTTAGTGAGTGGGGGGGATTGGAAGGTGGGTTAAGAAAGGGGAAAATTTCATTGGTCGGTATAATTTGAGTCAATGGCTAATGGGGATAAAGGTACGGGTTAGGAGTCAATGGGAGTTAGGGGGAAGGGGTTAGAGGTTCTGTTTTTCTGTTATTGCTAGGGAGGCTTCCAGGAGAGGTGATACGTTTTCAAACAGAATGTCATTGAGTAAAGGATGTTTCTTCATTGTTCTCCGGATCTCCAACTCTTCCTTCTTGTCCATCCTCCTCCCTTTTTCTTCACGATGTAGAATTTTGGGGATGAAATCACTGGTGTGATTTTCCTCCCACAGGTGTTTGGCAAAGTGGGATTGGGCTAGGTTACACTTCTTGTAGCATCTCTTGTGTTCCTCCGCTCTTGTCCGCACCGCTCGACCACTCTGTCCGATGTACCTCGCACTGCAATCCCCGCAAACCTGAGGATGACGCCGTAGCGTCGAAACTAGTCGTACCTGTAATAAAGTGGTGGATTGGAACAAAGTGTTTCTTTTTCATTTATTAAAATGAACTTCCACAAAGTTGAGGCTGAAACTATTGAACCAAAATAGTTATTATTAAGATTATCCCCCCCTAGAAAATCTCAAAATATACAAGTCAATGGGGCTGAGAGAATCTGCAAATTTACTTTTGGCAGGATTTAAATGAATGAGTCCTCCTCCAATCATTGTCAAACTCAAATGCATGTTCGCCACTTAATCAACAGTGGAATTGTCATTGTACTTGTTGCAGGAAAAACTACTTTTCACTCTCATCATGATTACATCACCCCAGTTATTATCTGCATGTCATATGCCTATTTATTTAGTCTGTAGTTCTCGTACATTTTTTGTTAAATCTTAATGAAATTGAAACCTTGGATCCTTGCACCCATTTTATTCTAGTGGCACTGTTCGAAGACGTTGGAGCACCCTGAGTGCTGGGAATAAGAGTGAAATAGAGCTTTCGCTGCAAGCAAATCACTTGCAAGTGTGCAATGACCAAAAGGCCTCTGTACTAGTTACACCAGAAATGAAAGATGAATTTGAACAGTTTTGGAAATATCATTCACGTCATCCACTCAATGGCAGAAATATTATTCTGGCCTCATTGTGCCCTCAGGTATTTCAAATGCTTTTATTTTACCTTTGCGTGAAGTACTTGTTTTCTTCATGTTCTAATTGTTCACTTTGGATAAATTTTAAGACAAAATTTATTAATGAATAGCTCTTTGAAATTCATGGAGTCATATACACTAGTGTAAATGAAGAAGACACTTTTTATGATCCACTTATTTATTTGATGCATGTGTTTTGATGTCTAGGCTGAGGCACTAATTATGGAGATTGTGAAGGCCATTCCCCATCCTTTACTTCCGTTTATGAGAATTCTAGCCATTTAAACCAGACCTCTTTATCTCAATCTTCACCTCCATCATTTCCTCTGGTCTTTCCTCCCCAGGTGGGAACTCTTTGGAGAGAGACTATGGCATACCAGTGTAGTACATCAACCTAGACCCACACCCTCTCAGAATATTCCCCCTCCACTTTCAAGGTGGGTGCATATGTATCCACACATTGTATTGGAACATAGTAGCTATGATAATGCCTAAGAATTGAAGCACTTTTTTTTTAAGGTAATCTGCTGGATAAGGTAGATTTGGATGGACACAACTACCAAATAAATATCTGCTAACAAAACACAGCACAGTATCCTACTCCACAACAAGACTCACTTCATCTCTGCGTACTTCCTTCCTCCCTTCATCACGCCCAACTTCCCTGTCCTTTTCCTGCCCTTTTCATGTTTGCCTAACATATTCCTCTCTAAAACAGCCTTCAACATCCCACTGCCAATCAATATGCTTTCATCCATTTTTCCTGCCTCCTAATGATTTCTCCCAACGATCCCCTCTCTTCGCTTACCATAGTTGTTTGTTTTCCTTTTAGTCCATTTTACCTTCTCTATCCTTCTCCAAACCCACATTTCAAAAGCCTCCAATCTACATCTATCATCCTACTTCAGGGACCATGTTTCCACACTGTACATAACTACGCTCGATATCAAAGTTTTGACAAGCTTTTTCTTGACATCCTTACTCAACATCCTTGTCATCAACTCCCTCCTCCTTGTGAAGGACTCTTTGCCTAGTGCAATTCTTCTCCTTACGTCCCTACTACTTTGACCTTGTTGGTCCAAAACACTTCCGAGATAGGTAAACTGTTCTACCTGCGCTAGTTTTTGCCCTCCTATTTTAATGTTAACTCAGCCTTTGTCTTTCTGGATAATCGCAAAACCTTTGTTTTATTTTTATTGATTCTCATACCATATTTAACTCACTGAATTTCCAATTCACTCAGCAAAGCTTGCAATCCCTTCGCTGACTGACAAACTAGAGCATGGTCATCAGCAAATCTAACTGATTTTACGAATTCCCCTCGTAATTTCATTCCTACCTCCAGTTCTTCCTATGCCTCTTTAATCATTTCCTCTGCATATGGGTTGAACAGCACTGCTGGTAATGGACAACCCTGCCGTACACCTCTTCCTAACACTGCCCATCTTGTCTCTCCATCTGGTCACTAACTTTCTAATGTGCTCAGCAATGCTTGTACCTCCTTGGTTGACTGCCTAACTAAAGTTTGATCATCTGCAAACCTGATTTTATGAATTCCCCACCATCACTCATTTCTACTTCTCCAGTTCTCCCCATGCTTCTTAAACTATTTCCTCCACATATGCATTGAGCAACACATCTGATAATGGATAACCCTACCTTACTCCTCTTCCTTAAGCTACTGATGGCTCTGTTTCAAACCAGCAATATAGATTCATTTCCATGTCTTAGATAGACTGATGTTAACACAAGATTTGCTTATGAAAAATTCCCTTTACACCTTGCCTTTGTTAGATTCCCATTGCTTATTTATCAGCAATGAGATTCTAACGAAGCCACTAAAGGGAAATCACCTTAATCCTTATTAGTTATGTTTTTCTTTTTCAATTACCTCAGCAATTAAAACAGGACTAGCTTAGTGGTTCTAAGCATTTTTTCTAAAAGCAAAATATCTATAGTATAAGGCCCAGTCTGTCCATCAAGTTCATGTAGTGTGTTAATGCAGTATGATTAATGAAAAGTGCAGGGAGTGGTTCTAGTGTTGTGTGACTAATAAGAGACCATGAACAGGTATATGGGCTGTACCTCATTAAGCTGGCAGTAGCTGTAATTTTGGCTGGTGGTGTGCAGAGGATAGACCCAGGCTCAGGGACAAAGGTGAGGGGTGAGCCTCACATGCTACTTGTTGGCGATCCTGGTACGGGCAAGTCCCACCTCTTGCGCTTTGCCGCTCGGATTTGTCCGCGCTCAGTCTTCACCACAGGGGTGGGCTCGACGTCAGCCGGTTTAACTGTGACTGCTGTAAAGGTAATTGCTGTTATAATCTTCTCTTGAAAAGCTCAGAATTAACAATATGATGTTCCATCTAATGATAAGAAAGTTGGATGTGATTTAATTTTTTTTAAATTGTTTAAAATCAATTTTTTAAAATGGAATTGAAATATATCTATCTACCCTTAGGTATCAAAAGTGCTAACATGTGGAATAGATAGGATAAAGAATTGACTTATGGTGGACCATAATCTGTTGAGTGATCCAGCCATGACTCACTTTGCACTGATTCATACAGATGGGCATGGGACACCATTTCTCAGGGCTAGATTGCCACCGTGGTCACAAGATGGCTACTCGTTCAAGGAAAAGTCAGGCTAAATTTCTTCAGGCATTCAGAAATAATGGGGAAAAGGCCATTTTTTTTATTCAAGAGTAGACATTAAAATTGGAAATATGACATGGCATTTCAGAATCATGAGTGATTTTTTTGCCTTCCCTTCTCTTAGGAAAGCAGTGGTTGGCAGTTAGAGGCTGGCGCTCTGGTGTTATCTGATGGTGGTGTTTGTTGCATTGACGAATTCAACTCTATTCGAGAGCATGATCGAGCCAGCATCCATGAAGCGATGGAGCAACAGACCATCAGTGTTGCCAAGGTCACTTATTTGTTGCTCTCTTGCTTGGTTTATATTGATATTGGGGTGATGTTATGCAGATAATTTATTGGGAGGAAGAAATGTAATTGTTAATTTAATATTAGTCTGATAAAATTGGATGATTCCACTTCAGTAAGTGTTATATACTATGCTATATGCTATAGTATAATATATGCTATACTATAGCATAGTATAATAGTATAATATAATAATAGTATAATATAATAATAGTATAATAATAGTATAATAGTAGTAATAATATAGTAAGTAGTAATAATATAAGTAGTAATATAATAGTAATAATAGTATAGTCTACTATTACTACTTATAATATAAGTAGTAATAGTATAGTAGTAATAATAATAGTAATATATTATTACTATTATTATATATAAGTAGTAATAGTATAATAGTATAATATATGCTATACTATGCTATATATGCTATGATATATGCTAGTATGCTATATACTATGTCGTAATGTTACAGTAAATGTGTGTTAAATATTTTGATGATTTATGGTAATATTAATACATAAGTTTCTATTTTTGTGGGATTAAGAGTGGCATGAAAATTGTTTTGAGTATACATGTGTAGGACAACCTACACGTAATGCACTACCAACACTATACATAGACCTCTTATTTTTTGCTTTCATGCCCTATATTTTATAAGTTTTCTGTCCTCGGGAATTCATTAATCAATAAGGAGGAGGCATAATCATACACTTGTATTATACCTGGATATAGTACGCAATACCCTATTTCCAGCTTGCTGCTTACATGTATAGTTGCTGTACGATTCATTGGACTCAGGGGAGAGGGAATGTTCTACACAAGTTTGATATTGCTGGTCAGAGTCATTTTCCTGTTGAATTTGAAGAGAAATTTCATGTGAATCATGTACATTATATTAAAGTGTGCGCTAATAAAGTGAACTTGAACTATACATTTATGTTCGCTCTTCTCTTGAATTTAATTATGCTATTTACATCACATTCAAGCTAATGAGATTGATTATATACATGAACCAAATTTTAATCTGAGAAAGTATCTGTCTGGTATAAAATAAATTCAACTGTTACAGCATATTTTTTTCTACAGGCTGGACTTGTGTGTAAACTAAGTACCAGGTGCTCTGTTCTTGCTGCTACAAACCCTAAAGGTCAATATGATTCAAATCATCCAGTGACTGTTAACATTGCAATAGCTAGTCCATTACTTAGCCGATTTGATCTTGTGCTGGTGATGCTTGACTCCCGGAATGAAGACTGGGACAAGTATGTCCATCAAATATTTAGTGTTCATTTATCCTTGCTTGTATTTAATCTATAGTGTATGTATGTCATTGTTTTTATTCACATCAATATGTTTCCCTGCAGCATGGTTTCCAGTTTTATTTTGAAGGGAAAGGACCCTTTAAAATCCATGGAGGTAAAAAAGTCAGCCAATCTCTGGAGTTTGGAAAAACTTCAAGCTTACTTTTGTGTCATCAAGCACCTTAAGCCAACCATGTCAGATGCAGCCAATAAAATACTGAGAGAGTATTACCAAGCCCAAAGGAAAACGGATCTACGCAATGCTGCCCGAACTAGTGTTCGTATGCTAGAAAGTTTGGTAAGGTAAGTTCATATGTACCTGAAACAAGAATATGTTTTTCTATGAGAACTCATATATCTAGTGTCCTTTGTGCATAAGCAGCATAGCAAGGCTGCATACAAAATGACCAATCGAAGAATTTCTCTGTTCTCTCTGAGGAGATACATATATGCGCATTATGCATACTTAGCAGTGGTCGGGAGTAATCTGACCATAGTAATTTCTACCTAATAAGTAACATTAGGGTGGCCATCAAGTTGGAAAAGAATTGGGAATTGCTGTTTCTTCAAAAATTCTGTAAAAATGGAGTCAAGTTCAGAATTTTATTTAAAAAGTCAGTAATTTGAAATGTAAATCAGGATTATGATATGGGAATTCCCAATGAAAAATGTGTGCCTTTTAGAATTAATTATAGGCACTGTGATGTGGTACAGTTAACTCATTTGATCGCAAAACACTTGGTAATTTTCTACCCTTATTTTTTGCAATGCCTGACTACTGGTTTCAATGTTTTCAAATCATTATCAAAAGTACAATGTAAACATTCAGTGGCATATGACTTATATGTATACCTGTTCGAGATGAGGAGAGGGGGAGGGATTATTATACTACAAGTGGATATCCTAACCCTCCCCTTTACCTCCCTCCCCCTTCCACACAAGATCCTCGAAAAAATACCAACTTTGAGTTGAAAGACAATTAGAAAAATTGAGCAATATTCCTTGGATCAACTAATAAGAATTGCATCATCAGCATGGTTTAAATGATGAAAGGGTGGTGGTCATCTATAGGTATAGGAGAACAGGTGTTTGAGTACATTCAGACAGTGAAGCTCCCATTCAATCACAATGGTACTCCCAACTTAACTTTCTTGCTTCTGTTACATGAAATGAGTACCTTAGAAATTAGTTCAAGGATCCTTCGGTATAGAATATTTGATGTTTCTCGGGCATATTGATTCTGTGAGGTTTAATTAGTATCAGGCATTATTAAAATATGTATTTTCCACACCATCATGATCGTCCTCAAGCACTTTATTTTGTTTTCTAATATAAAATTCATTATGTTATTTAGAAATTCTCTTGAGAGTTATTAAACCATTAAATTACCAAATTTTAGTAAATTAAGGTTAGGCCAGAGTATGCAATAAAATATTTGAAGGAAAACAATTCATTGCATCATTACAGATATTACCCCTTATTTGATGTAAAATAATTTTTTGTAATAAAGATTCAATCAAAACTAAAATGAAGAATTTTAGAAGATTTTCTTTGTCCTGATCCAAATCACCTGAAGTTCATTTCTTTTTTTCTGATGTTCATTATCAATATTTAGTTGAAATATATTTTAGAATCACGTAGATGAAAGTGTTCCTTCGAGGAAACTCAATTAATGAATACGATCTATTCACTGAATCAATGCCAAACGTTTACTCTGTACTAAAAAAATTAAACCTTATGCTATTGATATTTTACAAACTAACATTTATGCCTAATTATTTATGCAACAAATTTTTCATAGGTGGACATCCAAATTATCATCAAATTTCTGAATAGACAGTTAATATTCTGGGAGATATTTTTTGTCCATAGAAAGTAAATGGAGAGTAAGAATGTAATTTACAGACCAGATCAGACATAAATCAGTAATGACATATCAATCTTCATTTACTTCATAGGAATGAATCCATCCCCTACTTAAACTGTGTACTCCAATCCTGCATTTGTATATCAACTTCCCAGTTTTTATACTTTCATGTGGTATTAGCATTTGGAACAAAATCCTGACTTCCCTCTTTTGGCTGACTACATACTTAGTATTTGGACTTATTTTCATTGTAGTCTTATTTTTTACTAATCCAAGATGCTCTCTTTTGAATACTTCCTAAGGTTATCCCAAGGACATGCAAGGTTAATGTATCATTCTGAAGTAACCATCATGGACGCTGTTGTGGCAGTATCATTAGTGGAGTCTTCCATGCAAGGTGCAGCGTTGATCAGTGGAGTCAATGCACTTCATGCTTCTTTCCCTGACAATGCCACTGATGAATACAAAGTACAAGGTAATTGTTCATTTAATTGTTATTGATTAAAAGAAACTGGATTGGAGAGTATAAGGTTGCCTCATGGGAAATTTACCTAGCCAGTTCAATAATATATATTTAAGGGCTGCCACTCCACCCAAGTCAACTCTGATATAGAACTGTATTTATAAAGGACTGTTAAGCTAGCCAGTTCTGTGTTTTTCCTGAGCATTGTTAAAATATTGTGTGAAAAAATATGTAATATACACAGAAAGTTAAAAAATTAATTATCATTTTGTAAAAATTTAAGAAAACTGGATGAAATTAAATATTTATTTTAATATTAATAATCAACCCACTTAAGTCATAAATTCTATTTTAATAAACTATCAGAATACTGAGAGTGCAATGTGTCATATTTACAGCTGAAACCCCTCCTAGGGCCTGTTCAGAAAATTATGGTACATCCTTGCCAAATCAAATTTCAAGATTTCTTATATGGAGACTAAGTATAAGACAGATATAGGTAATTTGAATGCATGGCTTATTAAGAGGTAACAGAAAACAAAATCACTTAAGAGATCTCTTTGGTTTGTGTTCATTTTTTTGAGACAGTATTTTACTGAAAACAAAGCCTGACAGTTCATGTCTCACACCCAAAATAATTTTGAAAAGTTTTATACCCAAGAGGATGTATTAGAGCACCAATGTCAATTGGATCCACACATAAATGTCCTGTGTCAAGATGCTTGTCTTAATATGGCCATGCAGTTGTGTATGGAGTCCTGTTCTACACTTAGACTCTTGCAAGGGATATCACACACAATTAAATTTTCAATTCATGAAGGCTGTGAATTACTTTTTTCAATTTACTGATATTTAATAATTACACAAAATTAATATATTTCATTAAGTCCCAGCTGACCTCTATGATTTGAGTATATTTTCTGTCATTGATTCCATCGCAAAACGTGGACACTTGGCCGTGATTGTAGTGACCTGTATGTACATAGGTTAGATCTGAAGTCTGCAACTATTTCAATGCCTTGTTTAGTTATGAAGATTACTCCATTGTTCACTGCTAAAAAATAATTTTATGACATTCTATTACATTATTCTATGTTATCAATTGTAAGTAGTATGATAGAAGTACCTGAAAATTTTGCCTTATTTCTGTTATTAATTTAGGTCTATTTACTTTTCAGTTGACTTAATACTCAAGAAATTAGGATTAATGCATCTTTTGAAGGAAGAAATAGAAGATATCAATTCTCAGTCTTCCTCGTTCATGTATGAAAGTAGCATTAGTCACAATGATGTCCAAGATGCAATAAGCTATTCACCATTAGATTCGCCAAAGGTGAATGAAAGTACTGACAGTGACTTAATAACACCCACCGCAGAGAGTAGTGATAAAACAATGAGTTCACCATCTTTCCAGAACAAAAAAATCCTACAGCCAGCAACCTCGTGTATTTCAACGGATTATTCTACCATCAAAACACAGACGCAATGCAACAATGAAGTCGAGAGTGGGAGCACAAAGTCCTTACTTTTGTCGGATAAATTGCAAACCGTGCTTGCGGGGATAAAGAGAAATAAAGACAAGACATTATATGGTGTGACTGAATGCCAAGGGAAGCATATTAAACCACGTACAACTGTTAACAAGAAGAGAGCTGTGGAAAATAATAATGGTTGCAACGAAAAGAAGAAGTCTGTAAAAAATGCCAGCTCGAGCCATAACCCTGATACTACCAAGGGAAAGGACTCAGCAGAGGAAAGAGTAAGCAAAACTAGTCATGATGGAATACATTTAGTCGATGAAGCAATCGATAGAACCGAGGATGGAGGA
The DNA here is from genome assembly GCF_022747635.1 of Hetaerina americana. Taxonomy (NCBI): domain Eukaryota; kingdom Metazoa; phylum Arthropoda; class Insecta; order Odonata; family Calopterygidae; genus Hetaerina; species Hetaerina americana. The sequence goes on along the minus strand of NW_027287205.1, from coordinate 77,545,160 downwards.
GGGTGTATCATTTCTGTGAATGAGAATAAGAGTAATAGAGGTAATGATATGGCAGGCAAAGTTACAGAGCTGAAAAATAGGTTCTCTTTTCAGAGTAAAAAGAGAGTAAGTACTTCTGATCATGTGGATATGAGTAGCTTATCAACAATGGGTGATAATGCGAGTCTTAAGGGAAATGAAAACCGTGATGCTGTAGTCTCAGTTTGTGTCCAATCAAACAACCAATGCAAGTTGTCTGAAAATGAAATTGGCAAGGATGAAATAGCATTATCAAGCAGAAAGTCTGTGAGTGAAAAACATGAACTAAACACCGATGACTGCAGACAGAACAGGCTTGGTGGTAAGGGATGCACAGATAGCAAATCTAAAAGAGTGAATGAACTGGTGATGTATGCCAAGTGTTTTTCTGCCTCAACACCTTCATTTCCTAAAAGCCAGAAGGACATTTCAAGTTTTCCAAATACCCAAACTTCTTCCCAGGTGTTCAGCACAGGCGATTATGCAGATGATGATATTGATTTTGATATTTAGTGTCATATATATATATATGAGAATTTTGTTGAATATTTCCATAGATGCATATTTTTTATATTTAAATCTATCAGTAATGATGAGTGAATTGTGTGATGCTCATGGTACTGTGATAAATAATGGAATTTTTATGAATTAAAAAAAAGAGTATCAACTCCATATTGTTTCAGAGAAACTGCTTATGTCAACTAACATTAGATACTTCATAATTTTATAATTTTTTTGAAGATGGGTACCTTCAATTTGAATTAGTTCTGTATAGTTTGATTCATTATTGTGCATTCATGTGGAGTATATGTCATCATAAGGAAAATAATGAATTAATCAAAATGCATTGGATGTCAGAGGTTTGAAACCTGTGGGACAAGTGAGTTAAGATTCAGATTAGGGAAAGTTGTACAGTAACATATCATGCAGTATTTTTGCATCCTATATATTGACCACTGGTGTTTACTCAATGTGTAAATATTATTGTAGAGTATAAATAACACTTTATGCTGTCATTTATAAAACAGAAATGCAGTTTCAACCTTAAGAGTGATGGTTATGTGTCAAAACTGATTGGTAGTTTATAAATAATGAGTTATCTGTTCATTTATAATCTGGCATTTTTACGCTGTAATTCCTGAGATAAATTTTTAAACAGGAGAATCTGTTTCAAAGTTTGTTAATTAGAACAAGAGGTGAAATTTTTGGAACCTTATTCCAGAAGAGCTTACTCCTTGTTGGGGCATATTACCCTGAAACTGTGATTGTGTGACAGACTATCACTTCTATGTCCTCTACTGAAAAATGTTTTTTATACTATGTACAATAAGGGTAGAGGAGAGAATGGTTGGGCCCAGGATCCAACAATTATTTGTACCCAATTCCAATGTTTTATTTTCTAAGAGAATACTTTAACAGAACATTTTCATTGAAATTAGATCATCAGTTGTTCAATTTTTTCATCTCTTACACATTTACTTAATACCCAGCAAGCTGCTGCAAGGTCATGTGGCCAGGGGGTGTTTGGGCATCAGCTGTAATTAAGAAGAAAACTACATGCAAAAGCTACAAATTTATACAATCCGCAAACAAAACATGGTATATATTCATGCAAAAACTGTTATGACCCACATAGACAAACTACCAACTAACATACACATGCACCTACATATATACCTGATGTCTTTGCAATGTTTAATTTTGTTCCAACTTGTAAATTCAATGTTTTTGATATTTCTAAAGTGACTTCAGTTTCTTACTGTTATGATTTCTGATTGTTCGGGGAAAGAATAAGTATTTGTATCTATGGGTACTGGAATATATCTCCCTTATTTTATCTCTGTGGTCTGATCTACCTAAGTGGTGTGGGGCCATAATAATTCCTTCTGTGTCATTCTTAAACTTGTTTGTTCTGAACCTTTCTAAAAGTATAGGTCTCGCTTGTTCTCTTCATATTTCAAGTGGCTCCCAGCCTAAATCCCCTAAGATACCTGTCACACTTTTGTTCTTTTTATAACAATTTTTAACGAATCTGGTGGATTTTCTTTGGGCTTTATCTAATTCCTTTTGCCAAATTTTCTCCCAAGGATCCCAAATACTTGTGGCATATTCCAAATGAGGTCTAACTAGAGCAAAATAACACCTCTCTTTTACTTTCTCTTACATTTCCCCTCCACCCGTTTAATGAAGTAGATTTTTCTTTGAAGCGGATCCACATATTGTCCTGATATGTGCCCCCCATGAAAGGCATGGTGTTAGAACAACCCCCAAATATTTAACTTGATTGGCCGTAGTTAGCAATAAGCCTTCTATTTCATAGTTAATGTCCTGTTCGCCACATCCTTTGTTCCAAAATTTCAAAACTGTACATTTGTCTGTATTAAGCATTAATCCCCATTCCTCGCACCAATCCGAGATTGTGTCTAAGTCTCCAGAGAGTAGCTCATGAGCTATTGACTCCTTATTTCCCTGTATACCTCCATGTTGTCAGCAAATAATCTGAGATTGTTACTAACATGTGAGCTTAAGTCATTAATATATATTAAGAATAGAAGTAACCCTATTACACTTCCCTGGGGGACACCCGTAGTTACATCTATATCTGTTGAGAACAACCTGTTGATGACTACTATTTGTTTTCGATTTGACAAGAAGTCTCTAATCCAATTTATTATTTTCTCCTTGATACCATAGCATTTAAGTTTTTGTTGCAATTTACTGTGTGGGATTTTATCAAAGGCTTTTCTGCAATCTAGCAATACTGCATTGACTAGTGTGTTTCTTTCTCCCATTCTAAGTTTATTGTGAATGAAAAGACCTAATTGTGTTTTGCCATAAATGATCTTCCTGAATTCATGCTGGTTGAGGCTTAGTATTTTCTTACTATTTAGAAACCGCTTAATGTTACTGAAAATAATGTTTTCTAATATTTTATGAGAGATCGATGTTATGGAAATGGGTCGGCATTTGGTTGGTTTATCCCTATTGCTGCCTTTGTAGATGGGAGTTACATGGGCTGGTTTCCAGTCACGCGGTACTACTATTTCTTCTATCGATTTTAGAGAAGCAATTTCTGAAAGCAGGGCAATGTTTTCAGCTAATTCCTTTAATATTCTAGCAGGCATGTCTTGAGGATCAGGTGCTTTATTTGCTTTGATATTACGGAGCAGATGTTCTTTTCCCTTCTTGGTCGGTTTTATATCGCTCATGTGTTCCCGAGTGGGTGTGGAAGCTCATTTGGTGCATTTGTGTTTTTATTGTAGACGTGGAAAAACTTGTTTAAAATATTTGTCTTTTTCAAGCCAACTGTAATAATTTCTCCATTTTTTGTCTTCAAAGAATGACTGGTGGACATTTAACCTGTATTTCTCTAACTAAGGACCAGAATGACTTTGGATTTTACTCAAGATATTTGCTTAGCATTTTAGATTTAAAAGAGTGTAGAGCTGTGCGCGTCATACTTTTCATTTTACTAAGACATCTTTTAGTTTCTGTTTGGATACATTCAGATAAACTATATCGTCGCTGACTCTTTAAAATCCTATTGTAGCCTTCGTAATGCCAACCTGACTTCCCCATTGTACCGTCTAGGTTCCATACTGTCGCATTTAAGTTTGAATGGCATTTATGTCTTCATTCCTTCATTCATACATAAAATATTTAAGAAATATTTCCATGTGTTCTGTCACTGGTTGTCAGTTTTTTTGTATTGTATTCTGGCAATTATTTTTTATAATATTATTGTAGTCCGTTAAAATTTGACTAATTGAATAAGTGTATTTTACACTTTTCTTTGTTTATTTTCATGAACTTAGTTTTTAAACTCTACAAAAATAGTTTGATGATTTCTTCTTGGCTTTACAGAAAATATTTTATACCCATATCACTTCCTTAGCTAGTCTTCTTATAATTTCAGATCGTTGAGAAATTTTCATTTATGTCTGCTGGTATAATTGTTTCTATGTAAATAAGATTGATAGTGTTGTAATACAAGATGCTAATTATTTAAAATCAGCCATTACAATTATATTACCTTGAGTAATATCATCTGTGTGATTTAGGACCTATGTAAACTGGAATGCTTTTTGCTGCATGACAGTTAAGAATTGGCGATTTAGATCAACAAATGTTATCTCTACTAAACAAAATGTTTGTCTTTTTGAAAGTTGTATTGTAAACCATACCGTGAGGGATGCCTCAGGGTACAAAGTGCTGCCATGTTTTGTATTAATTTTCAAGGTCTGTGGGTTAATGATGAAGTTCTTTGGATGTACACTAAATTTTTAGAGAGATTATATTTATTTCCCGTCTCTTTACCTATAAATGATAACATACTGAACTGTCTGAATTATTTTCAAAAGTGAAAAATATGAAATCTCTGACTTCAGCCCTGTTACAAGATGTAAAGAATGTTGGAAAAAGTTTTCAATAAATTTTCCTCCCAATTCATCTTTGGTACCACATTCTTATAGCTATTAACTGAATGCTTATGTTCATCAGTATCCTCAAATTCAATGAAATTTCATCTAAATAAATATGCTGTTAAAATTTAACATTCTGCTTTGTTTTTGTGTCAGTGCACCAAATTAGTAGTCTTCTAGGAAATGGGTTTGAGATATAATGCAGAAATGAGAGCTTTGTGACATAAGTAACCCTGGGATAAGAGGGTTTGTGCAATAAGCAATGAGAATTTAAATGTAAAGAAGGATAGGAAGTGTGGCATTAACATCCTCTTGAGATTCATGAATGTACCCATAGTGTGTTTGTTATGTGGTAGTCTACTGTTAAAGGTAAGTTTAGGATAAACACAAACTTGACACCCGTACATGTCTTAGCCTTGCCTTATGGTACAATGTGACTCCTATAAATTGTAATTAACAATTCTTCAATTCCACTTACTTGCTTCCTCCCTTCATTTCATCTAATTTACCTATCCTTTTCCTACCCCTTCCTTATTTTTCCAACTTTCTCCCCTTATCACATTCAACATCCCAATGTTAATCAATATGCTCTGCATCCATCCTGCCTCCCAACAGTCCCCTCTCCTCTCCCACCATGCCCAGCAATTTCACATTTGTTTTCCTTTCTATCCACTTCACCTCTACCATCCTTTTCCTCACCCACATTTCAAAAGCCTCCAGTCTATGTCTATCATCCTACTTCAGTTACAATTTTTCTGTGGCAGGCATAACTACGCTTTATATCAAAGTTTACACAAGCCTTTTCTCGACATTCTTTCTCAACGTCCTTGTCATTAACTCATTCTTTCTTGTAAAAGCCTCTTTCCCTAGTGCAATTCTTCTCCTTATGTTCCTACTACTTTGGTCCATAACACTTTTGAGATACGTTAACTGTTCCACCTGCTCTAGTTTTTTCCCTCTCATTTTAATGTTTAGCTTAGCCTTTTTATTTCTAGAAAATTGCATAACCTTTGTTTTATTAATATATTTTCTCATCACAAACCTATCGAACTGACAATGATCAATGTGCTCAGCAATGCTTGTAAACCCTTGGCTGACTTTCAAGCTAAAGTGTTGTCATCTGTAGACCTGATTTTATGAATTTCTTACTGACTTTCATTCCTATCTACAGTTCTTTTTGTACCACGAATACTATTTCCTCCATACACACGTTAGAAAGCATGAGTGATTATAAACATCTCTGTCTCACTCCTCTTCCTAACACCACCCATCCAGACTCTGCGTCTGCCACACAAAACTGATCATTCTAAGATGCACAGGTTATAGAGAAGTTACCTATCCCTCCATTCTACTTGTATCTTTTGTAATACATTCATTAATTCTACCCAATTATCTCATAACATTATTTCTGTCCAAGAAATTGAAGACTAATAAGAATTTTGAAATTTTATGAATGTACTTAATAGTGCTAGAGATATCTTCAAAAAACTGCAGAACAGTGCTATTATATGATAAGAATGCAACCAGTACAATAGGCATTTAGTCCACAAAATAAGTTCTGTGCAGTGTTAACTCCACTTATAAAAATAAAATTTTGATAACACTTTATAACCACAACAAATTAATGACTTGCAGGGGGCTATATTATTACATCGGTCATAAAGGGCCACATGTTGTAAGTCAACCTCTAAATAGATGGGTCATCCGTAAAATAAGTGTACTTAACATGCAAGCAGTTGTGACAAGAGGATGCACGAGTTTATCTCCAGGTAAGCTAAACTTGTCATTTGAAATGTAACTACATCATGATTCCAATTATTTGCAACTGGAACCCAGCCGCAAGTATGCTTACAACAATTCAAAGGAGATGGCTGAAGCTGTGATGGATGTTTTGTTTGTAACTGAAAGTTTGGTAGCAATTGCCCAAGGCCTGTAGCAATGCAATCTGAGAAACTAAGCAGCTTAGCTTATCAGTTTTTATTTGTGAAAGGCACAATGGCACTCGGGTTAATATTCTGGGAGTATTTTTTTTTCTGTTTCAGATCTTTTGTATAGGAATTACCCTATAGTACACCCTAAAGTACATCAATCGGATACTGTAACAGAGTATCCTGCATTATGGATAAGTGAAGGAATTTTGTCAGACTTAAAAATTCATGGTATTTTAGTATTTGCGGGTAAAATATGGGGCAAATTTTATTTAGATTGTTCATTTGGATAAGCTGGAACCTCAATGAGACATTTCTGTTCGGCTTGCATAATATTCATGACACTATATTATTGGCTGGTGGGGTTAAGTTCCATAAATGACTGATTCATAAACATAGTAGCTTCTACAATGAATACATAAGTTTTAAGACAATGCTAAGGGCAAATACAGTAACAATGAAACGAAGGTTTCCTCGAAATTTAAAGAGTTACAAGCAAATATGAGAACTTTTCTAAAACAGCAAAGTCACTCGGGTGATTATGAGGTTCACTAAAAATTCTACCAGTGCTGATAATTCCATTGCCATTTATTTTATATTTAAAAGGATAATAGCCAATATTGAGATGGGAATGAAAAAGTATAACCTCAAGATTATATAAGGTCTGCAGTGAAAGTAAGAAATATAATCTCAAAGCAAGACTATGGAAAGACAAAACGGAACAAGTGGAAGTTTTTTCCTACCTAGATGGCTAGTGACGTAAGTAGTAAACAAAGAGGGATATAGTTAGTTGAGATTGAATGGCAAAGAAGGCTTTCTCTCAGAAGAAACAACTACTAACAGAAAATAGTGTATATATATATATAAAGGAGAGTGTTTGTTTGTATGTATGTAATTTGTTTACTTTTTTGCTGTCATAGAAACAGCATTTTTCCAACTATGCCAGCAGGATACTTTTGCAAGAACACTATTGTATTCAGAATTGCCGAGATATTATACGTGGAATACATCAAGGAAAGTCTTTTGTAGAAGAAAAATGGGTAACTTTGATCCTGAGAATAATATTTATTCATGTGACGCATTGGGCCGAGTCTACACAGTCCATCCTAACAACGCCGAATGTTATTTTTTAAGAATGCTTCTACATACCATTAGAGGACCTCGCTCATTTGCAGAATTAAGAACGGTAAACGGAGAAATATGTGAGACATTCAGAGAAGCTTGCCAGAATTTAGGGTTACTAGAAGGAGATCAACACTGGGATGACTCATTGCGAGAGGCCAGTTTGATTTCTCTTCCAGGACAAATCCGAATTTTGTTTACTTTTAACTCCAACATTTTTAATAAAACTTTGATTATTTTGGAGGAAAAGTGTATCACCATGGTTAACAAGACTTCAGTGGAACTCGGTCTTTTTGCACCTGTACAAGATCAACAGGGTGTATTTTATCCAGATTATATACGTGAAACTAGCTACAATGTCTTAGACTTAGAAGCATACATCGCGGATAAAAAACCACTTTTTAATGAAGATCAGAAATTCGTGTACGAAACAATAATGGTTCAAGTAGATAAACAAGAAGGAGGTATCATTTTTCTTGATGCTGCTGGTGGCACGGGAAAAACATTTTTAATTAATTTAGTTCTCGCTGAAATCAGGGTTCATGGAGAAATTGCTCTAGCCGTTGCATCTTCAGGTATTGCAGCGACATTAATGGAAGGAGGAAGAATAGCCCACTCTGCCCTTAAGTTGCCACTTAATATTTCCCGACAAGAAAATCCCAAATGTCATATAAATAAAACAAGCGGCCAGGCACAAGTTCTTATAGAATGTAAATTGATAGTATGGGATGAGTGTACGATGGCTCATAAAAAATCTCTTGAGGCCCCCAACGCAACACTTCAAGATCTTAGAGGAAACTGCAGTTTAATGGGAGGAGCTCTGGTACTCCTGTGTGGAGACTTCCGTCAAACTCTGCCTGTCATTCCAAAATCGACTCCAGCCGATGAAATTTATGCCTGTTTAAAACATTCTGTTTTATGGAATCATGTCCAAGAAATTAGCCTTAAACAAAACATGCGAATCCTCTTAAGAGATGGGAATGCTCAAAATTTTGCAAATAAACTTTTGGAGATTGGAGAAGATAGATTAGTTATTGAAGCATCTGGTATGATAAAATTGTCATCAGATTTATGTGTATCGGTGAAAACTGTCCACGATATGATACAAGCAGTCTATCCTAACGTTAATCAAAATTATAAAAATTTAGAATGGTTGCGAGAAAGAGCCATTCTTGCTCCTAAGAACGATGATGTTAATGAAATTAACAAGGAGATACTAGCCATGCTGCCAGGAGACGTGATTGAATATAAATCGGTTGATACCGTAGTGGATGCTGACGAAGCCGTCAATTATCCAACGGAATTCCTAAATTCACTTGATCCAGCTGGATTGCCACAACATCGCCTTATACTTAAAGTAGGATCTCCAATCACTTTATTGCGAAATTTAGATCCACCAAAACTCTGCAATGGGACACGATTGTGTGTGACAAAATTAATGAAAAATATAATCCAGGCAGTCATTTTAACTGGAAAAGGAAAAGGTGAAATAATTTTTATTCCACGGATACCTCTAATCCCAACTGATCTTCCCTTCAACTTTAAAAGATTACAGTTTCCAGTCCGGCTAGCTTTTTCAATTACCATTATAAATCACAGGGACAGTCTTTAAAGTTTTGTGGTGTTGATCTAAGATCGCCATGTTTTAGCCACGGGCAACTTTATGTTGCTTGCTCCAGAGTAGGTTCGCCTAAAAATTTATATATTCTTTCTCCTGGATATGAAACAAAAAATGTAGTTTATAAACAGGTGTTAAATAAAAAAGATTCTTAAATTTGTATGAAGTAGTGTATTGTTGTACTTTATAATTTGTTGTTTTTATTTATGTAGTATATTTATATTATTGTTTCTCCCTAACCCGTGCAAAGCCGGGTATTCAGCTAGTATATATATAAAGAAACAATTCATTAAAACTTATATGTGGAGTATCCTTTTCTATTTATGTGTAACCTATACCATAGGAGTAGCAGAGAAAAGAAATTTGGAAATCTGGTACTAGAGAAGAATGCTAAAAATAAAATGGTGGATAGGCTGGGTAAAAAATGAAGAAGTACTTCTAAAATTGGGTGAAAAAGAGGAAAGCCTATATAATAACTCAAGAGAAAATGAGTGAAACTAAGTAGACACATCCTGAGGCACAATAGCTTACTGAAGACCATGACTGAAGGAAACATGGAGGGGGAGAATTACCAAGGGAGGCTAAGGATGAACCATGAGAAACAGGAGGAGGAAGATGTGAGCGCTGGTAGCTGAAAACAGGCATGCAATTTATCCATCCACTTCTTCATTACAGATAGCTTATAAAATTTACAATTTACATGACTGTTTTACTAAAAAATCAATTGCAAATGTGTCAAAAATCCAGGTAATTTTATAAAAATGATTTGGAAAACATGTAAAACAACGTAATTTAGACTTGCTGGACGCCGTATGTAACCAATTCAGGAAAAATTCAACCTTGGAAAGCCACACTTCTTGACCATGCCATCATTTTGTTTTGTTATGACAGATTTAATTGCATGTGTTACTGGAAGGAAATCATTGATGGTGATGATGGATTAGAATTTTACGGTAGCAGAAGGGAGTGTTAAGAGCACAAAATGACCTTTAGGGGATGTGACTGTGGAGTTCTGCAGAGGAAAGTGTTTACTGTGAAGACAGTGTTTTTTAAACAAATTTCTGCTGAGAATTTAAAAAACCACTGTAAATAGGTTAAAAAACTGCACTTATGAAGCCGCTATTAATGTAGTGCTATTGCATTGTGAATGAGTGGTAACTTGTGATTGTCAGCTGTATTACATGTAAGAGTGTGTCTGTTTCTGTGTATTCCTCTTAATTTTATAGGGATTTGACTACTATATTTAATTGAAGGGTGCATTTTCATTTATTGTTCTACTTCTAGTTCTGCAAACCTCTCCGACTATGTTCTATGTCATGTGCCTGACTAAAAGAACAATATAATAAATAAATAATCATAACAATGCTTGGTTCAAACACTACAACAGGTGTGAGCATACATGGCAAATGCCAGGGGATTCAAAGAGATATCAGTTAAGACGATATTATGGACTAGGTTTGGTGGGGGTAGGAAATGGAATTGTAGGAAGACATCCAAAGGAGGCAGAAAAGATTGATACAGAGCATTTTGATTGGAAGTGGGGTGTTGAAGACTGGATAGAGGGGCGAATGTTATATAGAAGAGGAAGGGGTAGGAATAAGATAGGCATAATGGGGAGAAGGAAGGAAGTACGCAGCATTGAAGAAGTGTTTATTGTCGTGTTAGATTGTGTTTTGTTAGGAGACAATGAAGTATATTATTATGTTGCTGTGTAGTCTGTGTCCATCCCAAACTTACCTTTACTGGTAGAATTCCAATTTTATGTTCCCCTCTTGCCCTCACATTTATTCTGTAATTAACTCCAAAATGTCACTACATCTGCTGATTGGCTCATTAAACTTAACTACTTATGAATTTTGACTGAATAAGCTCCCTACTCTTACTCCTATCCCTTCCCATAACTCTTATTCTGATATTTTGGTGTATAGTTTAAATAGTTAATTAATAATTAAATAATAAAATAAAAAATTACGGGTGTTAAGTATCAACCCTGTCTTATCCACAAATCCATTGCAAAGAGGAGAAAAGGTAATTACAATGGAATAACTATGGGCACATATATACTTTTTGCAAACATGATGGGGCGACTTTAATATAACCCACATGAGGACACCTAAAAGCCAAAGTTTGTTACTTGATGACATTTATTTTTACTCATACAGATATTTAAAAGCAGGAACTTTGCGCATCCCCTTTAGCTTTTTCTACTGTGTTCACTTGCCCACCTAGTCAAAAACTATTTTATAAAGCTTATTATGGTTCATTAATGCCTCTTGATGGGGCACAAAGGTCAAATCTGAGACCAGAAAAATGCAGTCAGACATTCTGTCCATTTAAAGTTATTTGACAATTTCTCTTAATTAGTGGTTGACCTTTGGTGACCAAAAAGGATATTTTACGTGATGCATATGCACAAATGGTTTCTGATCAGCAGGCCCAGCCATAAGAAATTCAACTACGGAATTATTTAAATCAGACACAAAATTACAAAGTTAATCTGCTCCTTAGCTTTAGTGTTCTCATGGATATGATAAATTAGCCATGTATTACAATTCTATAGTTGACATATTCTGTCCAAATTATACCATATCTTCTAAGATCTACCCAAAAAATATCACCATTAATCTTCCATTGTCAACAAACTTATGAGATAATTCATCAAGTTGAGGAAAACATGTCTGTGATTTTTCATTAATTTACTAGCATAGCTTTTTATAAAAAATTGATGAGTTTTTACTCATGCTCAGATTAAAAAATATTTATTTGCACGCATAGCCCCCTCTATCAAAATGTACAATAGTGAAAAAATGCTGTCGTTAAAAATAGCTGACCTTACAAAAGTTATTCCGATTATAAAACAGAGACATTGGAATGTTTAAACTCTCCAAATTATACATTAAACAATTGGGTGAAAAACTGATGGGATTTACATAACACACTAAAATTAAGATCAAATCTAAACAAGACTCAAGGTCGTCTTTCAAATGAAAATTAAATAAAAATATTTCAAAACTTTCTAAGAATAAAATATTACCTCCTTCAACTGGTATTGCTGAATTGAAATGACTGAATATTGGTGGTTGCAGAATTTAGTGAAAGTCTAAATTTAATTTAATTTAGATTTTCGCTAAATTTAATTGAATATGTCTGCAGAGAGTCGATGTTGATTTAATTCCCATCTAACGTGTCAGAAAATAAGGCATTTAGTCGCCTAAGTCGTTTACTTACCGCATAGCAAATTAGTATTCCCATCTACTTCAGTTGACATGGTAAAATATCCAAAAGAGGTCTGGGTTGAAAGCGCCCATGACTTTTGCACACATACTCTTATTACGCTTAGAGAAATAATTTTCAAACATGTTGCCTGAATATATACAATTCTTTGCACTTTCATCAGTTCTACTGTTTGTGGCGGTTGTTTTAAAACAAGGATTAGGCTATTCCTTTTCGTTACAGCTGAGATATAGGATTATTTGGAAATGAATTCGTTTAAAAGTCGCGGTCTAAGGTGTGTAAACCATTTTGGCAAATTATTTTAGGTAAATCTTGATGAAAACGTTGAATTAACAAAAACAATTGAGCTTTAAAATTCCGGCAATCCCGCCGATTCATCGTAAATCCTCGCTCGAACAGCTCTTGAAAATGGCCTTTGGAAATGAAATTACTGCCGGATGGGTAAAGAGAAGTGTACATTGATTTAAAAAAGTAATCAAATGAGGTTAGTTTCAATTTAAGTAAAAGAAGGTATTACTAAAACAATAACTCGTTATTCGCCAGAGAGGCACGAATTTTATGGCGTTTATCAATGGAATTAATAGAAAGACTCATGAAAAAGTACTAAGTGTACATTGGAAGGCCGTAGCACATATTAACGATTTTATTCGGAAATGTTTCAGCATGCATATAAATAAAACCAAATAAAAGAGATTATATGCATTTTATATTTATCCCCATATGTGAATATGTACTAGTTTTGTAGCTACACAATAGTTATTGTAGTTGCCGGTATATTTTCTGAATTATAGAATCTGTGAATATCGGTACAAAAATCGTCTTCAGAGCTAAGAAAGTTCTGAGAGCTGGATTACAGCCTTAACAACGACCGCAGTATTCCGTCCATCGGATAGGATGCTAAACTGTTGACCGCTTGGCGCCATTCATGAACCATAGTCTGATTCCAACGGTGGCTTTCTTCCTGCCCTTTCCCCAACTACCCCTACCTAATTACCCATCAAAAACTAAGCACCCAAATGACCTTATCAATCGGTAGCTTTCACTTATAATACTGATACTTGATGCCGTCCTAAGGAGCCTCTTCCGACTATCGAATGCGAAATTATTACACTTTTTTAATGAAATAAACAAAGGAAAATTTCAAAGGTTGGCGCTAATCGGGAGATTTTATTGCGTTATATGTTTGAAAAGAAACGCGATGCCTTATACAATAAATCCAAGAACTTTACAATGGTAAATTCGAATGACACGGAGTCTTATGGAAGTATTTGGAAATAAACGATATTTTTCGAACCGCAGGACCAGAACATGCCTTTACACTTCACCTTGGATTACTTCCGATTTATTCGCGCAATACCTATTATGGAAATTAGCATTTTATATCACTCGATACATCGTACTAACTGCGGCATGCCTATTGAAAGTGCAGCGTACACACGTTGACGAACTGTGTTCAATGTACTACTTTCTCAGACGATGAAGAGATGACTCTTCAGGGTGCCACAGATGTTAGGTATTCAATTGGCCAAGGGCGAAGGGGTTGTTCTTTCGGGAATGTTATTCCTAAGATATCCTGTCCACCCGAAATATAATTTTATCCGCTGTCTCACTAATCGAGGCAAGTCTTGGCTAGCACATCTGACGCTAAAATAAACCCATCTTCCATCCCATATACTTCTTTCTTCCGTTCATTACGTCCAATATCCCTATCCTTTTCCTACGCCTTCCTCGCTTACCCAACGTTCTCTTCTTCATCATAGTCTTCAACATCCATCACCAATCAAAACGCTCTTCATCAATCTTTCCTGCCTCCTTTGTATTTCTCCCAGCAAACCCCTCTCATCACCCACCATGCTTGGCACTTCGACGCTTCTTTTCTTTTCTATCAACTTCACCTTTTCCATCCCTCTCTACACCCACATTTCAAAAGCCTCCAATTTACACCTATTATTTTACTTCGACGACCATATTTCCGCGCCGTACAAAACCAAGCTCCATGTCAAAGTTTTCAATGATCCATTCTTTAGATTACTACTCGACGTCTCAGTCATCAATTTCCTCTTCCTCGCTTTTAGTAATCTTTCTTCTTAGTAACAAACCTTATAAAATAAAATAATTTCATCAAACGAATTTTTTTATATTCACTACCATTTCGCGAATGCGTTGCGCAAGTTCAGAAAATATCTGTTGTGTTGTCCTTGTTGGACCATCATTGCTAAATATGTGGTGTCAAATAAGGCCCACCCTGATATCTTTGCAACCGACGGTTTCATTTATAAAACGCTGGTAGCCTACGCTTCAGGCGCGACTGTCCTCGAAGCGGATGATTTCGTGCAGTCACCAAGTTTTGGTTTTTAGTTCCTACATCCACTGGCTGGCGCTGAAACGTATTTAGAATAAAGTGCGAGTACCGCCCAAAATGTAACTCTTGAAGGTGCCACTTAAGCCCCACAATAACGACCTCAATCCACTGGACTCATCTCCACCAGTCACTCTGTTCGGCTGGGAATGAACAGGCAAAACTAGCATTCAGTTTAATGAGCATGCTCCTCAAATCACGAACTTGTATATTTCATATATATTGACCATTTTCTGCACACAAGCATAAAATTCGTCTTCACTACAGGTGTTTTACTAAAAGGGGTAGTTTATTCTGAATTAATTGGGGCACATAGATGAATGGAATAATAAACGCTTTGCTTTCTTCATTGAATCTCCATCGTTAGTAATGAAAATGCTGATAACCCGGGTTCCATAAATCAAATAACACCATAGTTCTCTTGGACATAAATACATGTTATGAAGTTGAATTAATGAATGCATTACAGAAGATACAAGTAGATTGGAGAGATAGGTGACTTATCTGCAAGCAATACATTTCACAGACTGCTCAGATGTGAATTGTGGATGGAAAGTCAAGATGGGCAGTGTTAGAAAGAGGGTTGGAACAGGGGTGTCCATTATCTCCTGTACTCTTTAACATTTATGAGGAGATAATGGCAGAAGAGGCATGGAAAGAACTGGAGGGAGGAATGAAAGCCAGTCAGGAATTTTTAAAATCAGTTAGGCTCGCTGAGGATCATGCTTTCATTAGCCAGTCAAGCAAGGGGTTACAATCATTGCTAAGAGAATTATAAAATAATTGCGATAGGAATGGGATGAGAATCATTGCAAACAAAACAAACGTTATGAAGTTTTGAAAAAGGGAAAGACTAGGTTAAAATTTGAGGTCATAAACTAGAGCCCATGGAATTGTTTACTTATGTTTCAATGTAAGGGATGTAAGAAGAAGGATGCCATTAGGCAAAGAATCTTTCTCAAGAAGGGGAAAATTGATGACAGGCAAGTTGAGTAAGGATTTTAAGAAAAGGCTCATTTAAACTTTGATATGGAGCATGGTTTTGAGTGGCATGGAAAAAAGGTCATTGAAACAGGAGAATAGGTGTAGGTTGGAGGCTTTTGGGATGTGGGTGTGGGGAAGGATGGAAAAGGTGAAGTGAATAGAAAGGAAGACAGATGGGAAAGTGCTTTCAATACTTTTACAATGGTGGGAGAGGAGAGGGGATTGTTGGGAGAAATCCAAGGGAGGCAGGAGAGATGAATGCCGAGCATATTGATTGACAATGGGATGTTGAAGACTGAGATAAAGGGGAGAACATTCCTTGAAAGAGAATGATATAATCAAATGATGTTTTCTAATAAATGGTTTTGAATGAATTGACTTTAAAATATTTTGTTGCTAAAAATATGTTCTCTATTCCAGTGGTATAAGGAGCAATTAACTTATAGTTATTTCATTAGATTAAAACCTGGGACCATTATCAAATTATAAATACTTCTTAACCTTCCAAAGTTTCTTAGGATATTCAGTTGTTTAACTTGAATAGCCCACTTGTCTGCCATTCTACATTTGCTCCTATGAGCTTTGCCAACATTCACTATAACCAGTGGCATTCAATAAACATAACAGTTTCAGGTTTATTTAACTTTGTGGAATTCCTTCATTATGAGGGTTAAAAGAAACTTAACATTTCCAACAAAAAGATTTAATATTTCATGACCATGGTTTCGATGCTGCACAGCATCAAAACCATGATCGTGAAATATTAAGAGGTTGGGAAAAATAAAGGAAAATACTTTGATTCATGATTAATTTATTAAAAGACAAAAAAAAACATCACAGAGTAACTAGTGATTTTATGCAACCACAAAATGGCAGTAGGTATATATAAAATTAAAAAGGTGATTTTCGTTAGCCTAAATATGAAAAGCATATAAGTGTCCAAATTTAATTTTGTTCAAAACCTGAGTCAAAAATTTTTAAGAACGTCTTCCTGCACCCAACTAGAGTAATTATAATTTTTGTACAAGTGGACTTTACTATATATGTATCAAAATAACACAAAATTACCAAAAGCTAACATGCTTGGATGAGGAAGAAAACATTAAATTTGTTCAAAAATGCACATTAAACTGGAATGATAAGTAAACCCTACATAATTTTCTTTCCTAAACAAAAGAAATTCTTAAATTTGGAGTAAACTACAATTTTTTTAGCAACCATTGAAAAAATTACAAAAACATCATCTTAATCATACATTATAAAAAGGTTAATGTCTTACGATCTATTGCTTGACTAGACAATAAATAATTCACTTCACATACAAATATGGTAAAACACTTCATGAAAAAATATATGCACAGGTATCTCACAAATATTTTAAAATGTAAAACAAATTACATTCTTGTTTTTTAAAAAAAACAAGGCATAGGCAATAAAATGGGAAATAAACAAATGCTTCCAAAATACAAAAGTTTTTGGTCATAAATTACAAAGTACACTTATTTTCCCATTTAGTAAAATTGTAGAAAACGGTATTAAAATACAAAATTACAAGGGCATCAAACGAGAAATTAATCTAGGCTAACAATTTTCATAATACCTCAGAAAAAGGTAAAAAACATACCTGGATAAAAACTGTTTCCTCTAGAGAAGGTTAAAAGCATGAGCTGATATATTACCAAGTGGATATGCAGTAACTGGGGCCAGATGGCCATCAGCAATGAGTCATTCTTACAAATACACTGTGCCTTTTAAAGCAACATTCCAGCCCCTCTCACCAAGCTCCCTCAATCAATCTGTTCATGTCCAACAGCACAGTCCACCCTCCCGACGAAAGCATCATCAATTCGGGCAAATCATCCTTATATATACGTATTCCCACGCCCAGTTGACACACACAACAAGTTAGCAGAGTGGAGACAAAATCCAAGCCAATATCATACCTAATGTGATGAGTCTGAACATGAAATCAGAATTACAACCTCTTGCCAATGTGCATAAAGGATTAACTTTCCTGGGGATTGCCACAGAAGGAAGTACACCATATCAACCGGAGAGAAAAAATATAATACAAAGTTACACCAAACACAGAGAAGCCACCCAAAAGCACAAAAGCAATTAAGGTAGGCCATTGAAAAATGTTAATTATGTAAAAAGGCATACAAAACTGTAGCTTGGTCAACAAAGAGTGAATAATGGACACTCCCATTCACACAAGGTATTCGGGCTTATACGTTTGGTACTGGAGCCAACAATGGCTATTGCAATGGATGTGAGACATTTTTCGTCATACATTGTTGATGATCTTCATAGAGTTTACTTGTGCAAATTTATCTTCATAGGGTGATGCATTTTTTTTCAATACTTTTTCATTGGTCCGGATCCAAGCAGATATCACCTTGCTCCATTGTTCCACTGTCATGATTATTCACATTCACTAGTAAAAATCAGCACGAAAAGATACATTCAGCAAAACCCTATCAGTACTGTCTTCAAATGACTAGTCTGGGGAGAGAAGTGCAAAACTGAATTCCCACTTCTCTTTTGAAATTGGGTAAATGTTCAATCTCCTAATTCTGTCACCAATTCAAGTGACGATTTCAAGTGTGCACTGCAGGTTAAGTGAACGACCAAAGAAGTGGCATAAATACATTTCCTCCAAACCCTCTTTTGAAAGCCTCCCTACGTCATGGCCATTCAGAGTTGAGTGTCTGCCCCGATGGCAGCGACAATGTCTGGAAATGAGGGTCGATCACGCGGGCACGTTGCCCAACAAGATTCCAGTAATGACCGCAGGGAGGCCGGAACAGAGGCATGAACCTGGTGCATTGCCGTCTTGCCCACGTCGCGCATTGCGCCAATTATGGAATCATTGGTGAGCTGACTCAAGGGCAGGTCGCCTCCAGAAAACACCTCGTTTGCTAGTACACCCCAAGCCCATACATCAGACTTGGTGGATGAGTCGTCCTCCAGGACAGCCTCGGGAGGCATCCACCGAATCGGGATCAGCTGCATGAATCAGAGAGGGAGAGAAATGGGAGCCCGTTAAAAATAATAATACTAATAATAATAAGATGGGTAGAGAGAAATCAATTTAGATAGAAATGTGGTGTTGAACACTTGCTTGCTACTTATGGAATAAAGGAGGCAACAGTACTAAGAAGGACCCTTTATGTTTTTTTTAAACTATAAAAATTTGAATATTTGGCCAAATTTATGTAACTGCAGCAAGGAATGTTAATGGATGGCCTTAAAGGGGAGTATACAGTAAACTCTCAAGTATGCTATTACCTATTCTATCTTCCCAGAACCTCAAAATTTCAATTCAGTTACAATCATAAGGATGATTAAATTCTTGGATACACTTTTAAAAAAATACAAGTTTAAAATACCTACGCTTTGTTTAAATTTTTTAATATACAAAATCAAAAGTTGTCAATCGTATTTGTTTTACAGTAATTGAAGCATTTTTTGGTAATTTTTCAATCATCCATGTTACATCATGCATTTATTAGCTCAAAATAGCAAGAGTCTCCCGAACCTATCAGCCTTACTGTTGTGTGGAAAGAACAGGAATGAAGCTCTGCAAATGCTTGATTCCAAGCCTTCCAACTTACCATCAATTATTAACAGTAATTTAGGGATTGAACTGCAGTTGCCATAACTATTGAAAATCCCAAAACTGGGGAATACTCTCCTAGCATGCAAGTTGGCAATAATTAATTCAGAGTTCAGAATGGTTAGAAAATAACCATAATTCAACATTGGTAACAAAGCCTACAAAACAGAGAGAACAAAATATCAAATTATATTTTGTTATTATGGATGCACATATTTTTAAGTTGTGATTACCACTACCAGCCATGGCATTAATCAGGGATAAGAGGGTATCTGTCTGCCTCTCTTCAATCAACTATTGGACTGGAAGTATTGGGTTGTAATTTCCTTCCAATGCTTTCACTTAAGTGTTTTCAACAGAGTCAAAAACCTGCTTTAAAAGCTTTTCAGGAAAATTTTACATCTCAGATTGTTAGAAACAAAATTACCATGCCTACATGTGTAGAGATCAATCTCATGCATAGGTCCAACCCCTGAGTTTTTACGAAAAATATCCATTTTTTACATATCTAGTGCATAAATTGATATTATTTCTTTAATATTAATGCTGCTATGTTCATTACAGTGAATTCATTTTAATTATAACTTCTGAACTTCCAATAAATGCAAATTTTCAAGTGATAAGGACAAAAAGAAACATAATTTAACATTTATGGCAGTAGTTATCAAGTTGTTAACAATTTATATTTATTTTTATTATTTCAATCTATCAACAGTATCAACCATTATCATTGATAGTCAGATTTTGAGTTCATTCCAAAATTTACAAGCAGTGCCAAGAGTGCTGCCCTATGAATACTGCTACAATTGCTTTTAAGACTGTACTGTAGCAAGTATAAATATATGAGGTAATTAAAAATTACCAATATAATATCTCTTTTGTTTACACCTATGTTCATCATGAAATAATATCAAGAAAATAAAGATGAAGTTCTTGCAATACTTAGAAATAAATAGTCATAAGGGACCGTTGAAAACCTATCTTTAAAATAATAGAATATCTTGATATCATAAATAACTAAATTATATCAAATTATAAATCTTGTGTTTATATTGATACAAGATTTTTTCATTGAAGTTTTGTATTTGAAGTTAACCAACAACATTTGTATATAAAGTATTGATAACAATTTTTTCCTGATGTGTGCATGAAGTGCTGAATTCAGACCACCTGTTAAGTGTGCGTATGATAGCAGATCATATTGCTATTAATAAGATGACAGTGAACACCATTATCACAGAAAATTTGGCTATGTAAAAGATCTGTGCTGAACTCGTCCCGAAGGTCTTAACAGATGATCAAAAGTGAAGTCCACAGTCAACTTGTGAAGGCCTTCTGCAAAGTGTTGAAGAAGACCCTTACATTGTGGACAACGTAATCATGGCACCAGCAGACTATTTCCTATTCCCAAAAGTGAAATCCTTCCTAAGAGGGCACCAACACGGGAACCTAAGTGCCATCAAAGAAGCTTGTACAAGCACCGTTAGAGACCTTCCGGAATAAACCTACCAGGGAGCCTTCAAGTTGTGAAATGGTCGCTGGCAAAAGAGTGCTGATGCTCAAGGGATGTACTTATACAAATTCTGAGGCATTTTAGCAATATCTGAAATAAATCTATTTTTCCTTAACTTTTCCCGAAACCTTTTTATGTAAACCATGTATACATAAGTATATACCGCTTATTTTACATTTGCATATTTTCCCAGCTATTTGTACCTGATTTTGGAAGGTGTGGTATTCAGCAGAATAAGTGTCCTTTGACAGTGATGGAGCTGAAATTTTAATGTTGACACCAGATGTAGATATGAGACAATTTCTGGCAGCCAAATCTCGATGCACAAAGCGCAAAGATGCAATGTGCTCCATTCCAAGTGCAATCTGCTTCACAACATCCACGCACTGGTTCTCAGTCAATGGGGTTCTTGTGGGACTGGTTGCGGTTGTGCCAGCTTCTTTGCCCTCACTTGCTTTGCTACTCTTGCAAGTTGTCACTAGATATTGCTTGAGATCACCCTAAAAAAAGAAATAATGTATGATTAAGATTATTTATAATATAGTGAACGAACATTTTTCAACAACAAACAACTTTATAATTTAATTTAATAAAATTTAAATCAAACCCAAGGATATGTTAGTACTGTGAAAATATCAATACATTCTGTCTAAACTGTCTTAACTTTGGTAAACTAATCATATAGTTTCTGTTTGTGATCCTAAATGAGCCATTCCTTGGTGGATAAATATGGAGGATTTATGCAGTGGTCAGGTTAATAATGTGTATTTATACATGTGTGTGTATTTATACATGTGTATAAAGCATATATAAAAAACCATTAACAGAGTAATCAACCCGAAGGTCGGTTGGGTAGGTGATGGTAGAGTTCACCCAGTACTAAGCCCAACAGCATGTGAAATTCACACATCAGGGTAAGGGGGGCCAGTTCCTTTCTCTGTGCCAGTTATGGTTTCCCAGGAAGGCCTGGTACCCGAAAAATCACATAGCTTGGGTGGAGCTGCAGGTGCCCAGAGTGCCTTGCCCGGGAATTGAACACGGGCCCCTCTGGTCAGCAGTCCAATGCTCTACCCCCTGGACTACCGCGACCCACATGTATATATATATATGTATATACATGCATATATGTATATATAAATGTAAATGTGTATCTACATGTGGTTTTATATATATATATATATATATATATATATATATATATATATATATATATATATATATATATATATATATATATATATATACACATACATACATACATATATACATACATACATACATACATACATACATACATACATACATATATATATATATATATATATATATATATATATATATATATATATATATATATATATATATACAAAACAAAGTCGTAAATCTTGTTAGTCACACCATTTATAACTCGAGAACGGCTGTATCGATTTTAATGATGTTTCGTTTTTTTGATACGATTCAGCCTAGAATAGCAGAATAACCATTAAGATATCACAAAAGTATCATATCGTGAAAATTTGTATCGTATTGTCTAATTTAATAAAAGTTAATGTCATTTCATCTAAATCTCTGGCCTAAATCGATGGCAAATGCCAAGCCTTCATCCTCATCATCTAAGTCAATTTGAAAAAAATAATAAGGGTTTTCTAGTAAATATTCATATTGATATTTTTAATCTGCATAATTCATTGTGCAAAATTTACATTTGCTATACAGTTATATTAATGTGGTACAAGTTTAACTGACTTGACTCCAGTATTGCACCAGAGTAGTAGCAGAGAGTAGCCATTGCAAGTTGATAATGTCAGTTGATTAACACCTTCTTTTGATAATGAAAAACGCTTTCCACGACGATGTTTCTTCACAATGAGGAACAGAAAAGAGTCATTTAGGATTACATCTGAATTACAGAAAGGATGAGGAATTTACTTCACAAACAAGGGTTGAGAGATGGGCAACTTCTGTGGTGCCAAAACCTCCATCGCCATCAACATCCTGACTGGCTGGGCTGCCTGCGATGCCACAAAAATGGGTGCATGAGTATGAAGCCAAACTCACAATTCCCCAGTGGAATTAGCAGAATCCATTGCACACATATATTCCTAATATGCAACTTTTATCACCAACATGTGGTGTCACCCAATGAGCTCTTTATTATTTATAATAGTGCTCTTTACATTATTTGATAAACTTTTCTTACAATAGCAGCAGCAGTGTGGAAATAGTTGTAGTTATTGAGGGAAGCAACCGGCAGCTAAGGTCATTAGCTTTAGCCTACTTTCAATGAGAAGCAGCTAGGGATCAAACAGTTTTAAAACCTCATCCAACAGACCACAAACTCCATTAAAGAGCTCTCTATGAAAAACCTCAAAAAGTGTTTTGGATTCCACTGAAAAATCCTACTGCCAGAACCCTGACCCTCGGGGTGGGAAGCCAGGAAATTAGTCATCACATCATCCCAATATCATATCAGTTTTAATGCTCATTTCTGCAAGAGCAGTGCCAGGAGCTCCGGTTCCTTTGAAATTGATTGTCACCCCTCTTCAAATACTTTTGAGCCATCTCCTAGGTGTGCTATGGACAAAGGACAGTCTCTCCATAAGCCTTCTGTAGTATTACATAAGCCCCAGCAAACAATTTTATCAAATGATAGCCAAATTACAACACCACATTGTATTTTACCTCTACAGGTGAGCTGAACTTTCACTGGCTGCTGCTAATACAATACTGGAGTCAAATCAAAGAAACTTGCCCCACAAATAATCACACATTTAGCTAACAATGTAATTTTAAGTTAATTTAAAAAAAAATTATCATTATTTTTAAACAAACAGCCTTCATAAATATAAATGATAAATGCTGCCACTTTTGATTCAACTAAAGAGTAGAGGAGTATAATAAGTTATGTCTCACCCAGGCAGAGTATTCTAGGAGCATGTAATGTGGGTTAGCATCCCTGCACAGCCCTACGAGCTTAGCCACATTTGGATGCCTGGCTTTGCCAAACATATCCAACTGCCGCTTGAACTCCGTTAAGGCTGATTCCTCCTTCACCTCCAGGGCCTTGACCATCACCATCACCGACCCCTTCTCTCCATCTGACCCACTTTCACTCTCCGATCCCTCACCACCTGACCCAGCATGTCGCGATGTCCTCAGCCCTTTGGCACGGGCTAAGAAAACTTCGCCAAACTCTCCTTTACCTGCACATAGAACACATAAAAATTGAATACAGAAATAGTGTTAAATTCTCAATTTCAATTATCAATATTACATTTTTCCAACATAAAATTTTCCCCATGCTAATTACACTCAACATAACCTAATGCTTCTCTTTCTAACTAAGTTTTCTTTTTAAATTAAATATAAATACCGAAAGGGATCTCAACATTTTTTTATAATTTACTGACCAAGGTTTTGATGGTAACACTGTCAGGTCAGTGCTTACACTAAATTTTTAAAAGATATCGACTTTCACCATAACAGTGAGTGCTGATACCTTGGTCTGTAAATTAAGAGACATTCAGTATACATAAAGTATATTATTATTTAAAAATATTTAATAAGTTTTACAAAGTGATGCCTGAGACCTTTGGGTTAATCAAGTATCAACCAACTGCATATCTTCACCAAACATATTGAAAAAAGTCTTATTTATTCAGGCCAACAAAAACTCAAATTTTATTTATAATGAAGTCACATATTAAAGTAACTTCTGGGTCAATAATTCGTAAATACAGATAGCAAAAATTAAACTGTTCTACTATATGCTACTGAGAGCACTTGCTAATAAAGTTTATGCTTCATTGCTATTCTTTCTCAAATTTTTATTTATTCTCTGCATTTTCATATAACTTTAATGATTAACTTTCAATACTAATGCAGAATAACACTCTTACTTATTTTTTAGTCACTTACATACTACATTATTTTGTTAATTACTTTTTGGGGCAAAAATTCTAGGTGGACCTTGGTTTATTTTTATGCATTGAAAGTTCAACTTTTTATTGGAAAGAATTAAGACATGCTGCAACTGTGAAACTATGTACTATGCTGACTAACACTAAAAAACAATGAAAATAAACAGGTGATTCAAACACAAACAAGCCCAACTTATTTTCTATGATAAGTATATACTTTTGTGTCATATCATCTGATTCATATTACTTTTTGTAAACGTTTCCATAAATTTCAAAGCCTTAAAACTTCTGCTGCAGATTTGGCAGTAGAAAGATTTATTTATTTTGCACTAGTCCAAAAATAGCACTTCGGCCTTCACATAGGACTTTGGACAATGTTGTAACAATTTGACAATTACATAAATCCAAGCCCTGGGTGGAGGAAAAACCACCTAGATGGGAATCCATCCCGCGACCTCTGGGTTGGCAGGCGAGGAGGTTACCCCGCCGCCCCAGGGGCCGACAAACTCTACATTGCATAAACTTGAATTTATCTCTAATCCTGGATAATCACAACTCCTAAGAAATTTAGCCCAAGGATTTTTTGTCTTATTTTTATTTGTAGCATATCTTAACTAAAGATATGTTACTTGGTAATGGCAAATAAAGGAATTCTTAGTAAGTCATGTGGAGTTTTTTTATATTACTTACCATTGGAATTTGTGAAATCTTAAAGTTGCTTTAGTCTTTCCAATGTCATCAAAGGCTTTAACCATATATTCCTAATATAAAATTGCTTTCCGACATCTAAATATCTAACAAGCATTTAATATCTTATAGAAATTTGATTTAAAGGAAACTAGGAATAAGTTTTATTAAAATTTGATAGTTCTATGAACATGAAACAAGCATTGCTATGCATGTTTCTTAATTAAGCACAAAATGTCACAGAGCAATTGATTTTCAGTTCATCACTCTGATTTCTTCTGACTTCAGAATTAATTCAATGGCCATTGATGGTTTAATTGATGCTAAGGAAAAAATGCATAATGATTAATTAAGACTGTAAATATTAAAATTTTTCTGACAGGGGAAACATTATTTCCTATCAAGAACTCATTAAAGAAATGTTGGGATTAAGCAAAGGGTTAAAATATAAGAAAAGCAAGTCTCACCCAGGGGCACAAAGGAATGAAGGTCCTTCCTGGGGAATGTAATGCGGTCAAGGGCAGCAGGAGCACGGCCCTGTGCTTTTCGGAGTGATGAAGATGACGAGTGCCCACCCGAGTCTCCAGGGGCTCCACCACCACCCTCCTTGCACTCCCTTTCCCCTCCAACCCCTCCAGCCTCACCATTCTCAGCCTTGGTCACTGAAACCAATAGAAGCAACAAATAAATTTGAGAATGAATACTGTTGAATCCTATGTATGCACAGGGAGATAACCTGAGTTGTGGATTAACACCATATTTTAAAACAATAACAGTTAACTTCCAATTATCAGTGAGGATACTCACTTCATCCATTCAAGGAGGTTTTTCATAGTTCCTAATAAATATTTACTTCTAAGAATCGTGACAACTTACTCTTTCTTTGAACTACATCATGCGTTTCTTCATAGCCTTCCTTCATGGCGTCCAAAAAGACTCCCCTCTTCCCCAACGTTCTCCCTTCTATCACAGCCTTCAATAGCACACTACCCTTCAATATTTCTCCATCAACTTTCTCTACCTTTTTCGTATTTCCCCTAGCGACCTCCTCTCTTCACCCACCCAGCTTAATACGTCATCATTTTGTCTTTCACTCAGTCCAAATTATTTTCTCCACCACACCGACATCTCAATAGCCTCCAATTTACGTCCATCCTCTTGCCTCAAAGACTAGGTTTTATATTTTTCATACATTACATTTATTCTTCCAAATCTTTGCATAATTTTTTTTCATCCCCTAAAAAATCACTTTGTACAGTCACCAAATATCATGAACTATAATGAAACAAACGTCAAGGATAAACTTGGAAAAACTGAAGTTACCACAAAAATAGGCTCCAAGCATCCTGAATTAAGAAAAAAAATTTCAAAAATAAGGATATTGGTTAGGAGTGCTTCTTCTGTAAGTATGTGTTCTCACAAGTACTCAACTTTGCAAGTATTCAACCCTACATATTGCACAAGGCAATACATTTCTGTCCGCCAGGAATTGAAGGACCAGTATTTAGGTACAATATGAATCCTTCTCATTATGAATGCTTGGTTTGGTGCAGCAAGTTTTTCAATATTGCATTTTTTTGTCTTTGTTTTATCTCCTTAAAGAATTTAAAATTACCAAAACTTGTAATCACAACAAATTTTCGCAACGAATTTCCACCACTGTGGTAAAGACTTGTGAAGGAAAAAACATTTCACTGAAATAAAAATAACAGTGTATCTTTCCACTCAATTTTATAAAGATACATTGTTATTTTTACTTCAGTGATTTCCACAAACTGAAGTCTGAAAACATCCAATATAAAACATTTGCTTATTCTTTTGTCTCCAAACAGAATACATCTCTTGGCATAGCATTTTTCTGCACACAAAATTCTGTGCGGTGCAATTGCCTCCATAAATCCAAATTGAAATATTGTATCAGGGTCTGACTTCCTAGGAACACTCAAACTGACTTTAAAAGAAATAAAAACCACCATGCCATCTAGCATTAAGTTAAACATTAAGGAAGTGGGGATATTCCCTATTATATAGGTCATCTATGAGAAAAAGCCTGAACTTTTATGTTAAAGGAGATGGATTGATGGATAATGAGATACTGATTTTTAAATATTTTTTGAGATAAACATAACTATTCATTCGCTGTTTTGACTTTAAAACTATTATTATCATTTCTTTGAAAGAGAGTCAGTTCTGAATATTAATATCCAAAGTGACCACAGCTATTATTTTCCTCCCTCTCCCTTGCTTTCCTAACATTCTCTCCTCTATTTCTGTTTTCAAGATCCCACTGTTTCTCAGTATCTGCTGCATCCATTTTTCCTGCTTCCTTTGAATTTCTCCCAGCGACTATCTCTCTTCCCCTACCATGCCTAGAACTTCAACGTTTGTTTTCCTTTCTATCCATTTAACTTTCCCCATTCTCCTCCACATGTACGTGTACGTGTGGAGGAGAATGGCACACGTAATTTATGCTTCAACTCTTGCTTCAATGGCCACATTTCTGAGCCATATAAATCTAATCCACCAATTAAAGTATGTTAAGTAATATTAAAATAGTTAATATTTTAAATGGGAGATCACAGTTCTCTATGGGATTTGAATTTATTCAGCGAGATGTAACTGCCTAACATTTGCTTAAAAACCCAAGGTGAATATGGAAATTCACTATGATTAAAGAGAGAAAATAGTAACTCACACAAGGCACTTGCTCCATCTACACCCCCACCAGTGCCATCAGCATCAGTGGCACCATTTGCTTGCGCATAAGCCTGCTTCCTGCGCAATCTTCTATACCGACACCAAAACATTAGCCCAACAACGAGGAGCATGTAGGCTGCTGCAGCACTCAGCGTAATGGTGACTGTTTTTGTCATCATTGACCCATCGCTAAGCCCTTCATCACCAATTTCTCCTCGTTCTCCCTCTCCAGCTAGAAAGAACAATTCAAAGCATGTTAAAAGATTTTATCTAAATCTTATGATCTTACACTCCATAGATCTCTTTAACATGATAGTGAATGGAAGATTAAATCATTTTTTTTTCTCAGTGAACAAAAAATTTCAATTTTTCATCAGACCTTATGGGAAGGCTGAGTTGATACTCGATTGACTGATGGCAGATTGCTGAAGTAATATGAATTGGGAATGTCTTGCATTATTTCACAAATTAGCTAAGATTAGGGGTAGATAATGGAACCGATTTATTATCATCAAATTATCTTCCGATTGAAGAGATTGAATTGACCTATGGTCAAGACTTGCAATAATATCTGCCGGTACATATTATGTGAACAGTCCATACTAAAAGGAAAGACTTGTACTTTTCTGCAGATTTAATTATATGGTACAATGCATTTCATTGACTTGCGGCATCATCAGGCACAAATTTGCTAAACAGACAGTGCCAGAATATATACCCTCAGGACAGAGTGGGGCCAGGGAGGGGTGGAAGGGCCTGAGAGGGGTGGGGGCTCTCAGGTGCGTTGAGGGGTTGTTTTGACCATTTCCGGGCTAGTTTCTTGGAGAGGAGTGGGGAGGGGTATGGGAACAATTGCTCATTACAAAGGGTTGTGTTGGGGTTTGCCAAGTGCCTTCTTATCCCTATTTGCTCGAGAGCGTCCATTTTTAATCCTTTAGCGAGTATGTATAATATCTCAGGGACAAAGTAACTGCTGTGGTCAAATTCCAGTAAATGCTTGGCAAAGAGAGAGTTGGTATTCTGATTTTTGTGACACCTTGCGTGTTCCTTGACTTGTAACTTAATATTCCAACCTGTCTGACCAGCATAAACACTGTTGCAATCCTCGCATTTCAGTTTATAAATGCCTGATTTGAGAAGGCGCGTTGCAACATTAATAAAATCTGTGGAAAAGTAGAAGTCTTCCCTTTTAGTATGGATATTAAATACTTCCACGAAGTGACGCCTGAAACAATAGAATATAGTATATGTGAACAGGCCTACAATGAAGTATATAGATAGGGGTCACTTATTTCTATGCGAGGTGTTCATTCAGTTAGAGTAAACCATTTATTCTTACATGAATTCTCCATAACCTTTAAATTTATTCAATCATAATGTATGTTTGTATCAACAAATGGAATCCATAGTTTTCTCCTTTTACCCATTACTCTACTTTGCTTTGGTTAGGCAATTTTTATCAAATTAACACAAAGGGCCCCGTAGGTATATCATTATTTGCATGCAAACATAAAATCATCTTCTATATGGCTCCCTTTTAATTGCACACATCCTCAGGAGTCCTGTATTATCATTACTAAAAGGTACAACACCGATTAAAACTTACATCGGACAAGAAGAGTAACTTCTTCCCTCTTAAATCCACCGCTGTTCCCAGCTGTGCAACCATACTTTCCATCATCTCCTGGTTGGATCTCTTTCACATACAGACTGCCATTCTCCAAAACAATGAATCTGAAAATTTCATGAAACATGTGAAATGCTGACTGCTTTGGCTATTGCTTACGTAAATGCCTATTTTGTGGAAAATGACAACTACTATTTGGAAGGGTGAAAAAAGTGAGAGCATCCCGGGAAAAAGTCAATCAACTCAAATGGAGAGTTAAGTTGAAAAATGAAAATAAAAAATTTGAAGAAAAAAATGTCTCATTTATTTACTAGGTCAGAAATTTTTCAGACGATCCATGTATGCCTGAACATGAGACTGCAGACCTGTTTCTCAAAGCTACAGGTCAGTTTACAAGTATTTGTAATTGGCATCACCATACAGCCTCACAAACACAGTGTTACAAAATATTGTACCATATGTGTTTTGACAGTCAAGTTATGAATCATTCATAGCCTTAATGTAAGTGTTCCCTATAGCATTAGAATCTGGAAATGTAATATACCATATTTCATGGAACTCCTGCCCTGAATTTTACATTGGTTAATCAACAGAGGACTGGTAAGTTGACTTGGAGGTTTGAAAAATTTCCCCCTGATCCACAGAGTGAAAAAACTTTGACATTAACCGGAGGCCTAATGAAACTCATACCATACACAAACAAGTAAAAGTAGAAACTGCATGTGCATTGTTCAACAGTGCATATTAGTTTTGCTACATTGATGTATGTTTTAAAGAATTGGGGTTTAAGGAGTGCATAGGAATTTGCAGTGCATTTTTAGAATGGTATGATCCAGGGTTAGATCATGGATTCATTTATTCCATGCATGCATCCCGATTCAGAGACTTAAAATGCAGGAAAGAATAATGTAGAATACATTTGTCAAAACTGTCAAATGCATGTATGCATAAACCTGTTTTGAAGTTCCTATGAACTATGGCATTTTGAGACATTGGATGATCACCCACATACCTCTTTTGGTCAAACCCATTGAGTACGCTATTCTTGTCCCACTGGATGGTTGGAGGAGGATCACCTTCCGCCTTGCAATTCATCATTACTGGATATCCTTCATAGGCCTCCGTTGGATTTAGTGGCACAACGGTGAACTTGGGTGTGACTGCAATAGTCGAAATGCAAATTAAAAATCTGAACGAAGCCATGCATAGATTTTTTCACATTGTATTATGCACCTATTTTAAAACTTAATTTAAATAACATGGACTGTTTAAATACCAATCAACATGAATATAATAAATAATTTTTCTAAAGACAAGCATTATGAATTACCAATGTTGTTGCCACAATTTTCTGAACTGAGTTGAAATGACATTTAGAATGATCACCACGAATGTTATTATATCTGGCCACTTAATAATCGAAATTGTTATTTTTTCGAAAACATTTTACTCCTTCACAAAAAAGTCCATAAAAATAAAGGACTATATATATATTTGCATATTTTTTTAAAATTACAGGATAATTATGCGTCCTTTGGCTTACAAATATGGACTATTACCACAACACCTCTGCTGGTTACTTGCAAATATCATTTCTTGTTATTTTGATCTATCGTACAACTAGAAGCTAAGGGAAGTACGAACCAAGAGCATAAGACATTAAGATCTCTATAGTATTAATAAATCAATATACATACACAGTGTGATTTAAAACAATGAACCTGATCCTGTGGCTGGAAAACATGGCATTTAATTTGAAATTTTCACCATGGAATGCACACCATTAAACATTTGCATACTGCAAAGTTAAAAGTGAACATTTTGAAGGCATCATGGTACTGATACTCATTTCTCACAAAAACTCTAACTGCGTTTTAAATAAAAAGTCAACATGAAATAATATCAGAAGCAATGCAAATAGATGCAGTATCTTAACTCTAAATCACTAGACTTATTGCAAATTTTTGCCAACAATTTTGGTGTGTAATGCTGACAATCAACTTATTTGAGACTTTCTAAACTCTATCAAGGGAAGGAGAAGAACACTTGGGACCAAGCCCTTAATGACATATGACTTCCAAGCACATCAAACCATCAGAGTGCAAACATTTTATTTTCCCTCTGAGTTTTTGTTTGGTCAATAAGTTAGCCAGACAAAAGAAAAGTCATGGTCACTATCCAACTAAAGCAGAGCCTGGAGTTAAAGTGCATGGTGGGGGTTGCTTTTGGAGGCATAAAATGGAGGCTATAATCACTCAGAGAAGAATAACCAATGAAAACTGTTTAAGAATGTACCCAATCTCCTCTTGAAACCCCTTTGAGACTCCAACTGAAATGCTTCAGAATTTACTAAGGCTGTGACATCGCTTCACAAAAAGCCCATCTTGTTCCAGATTGTTCTGCACTTTGATCTCCGGTGCGCGGCTTTGGCGAGCTGTACAGCTATATAACACTGCCATTTTTTGTAATTTCAGTCTAAACTTTATCAGTTCATGTGCGAACATTGTTGCTATACTGTGGATGAATTTATACCTCTATCTGTATATAAATAAATTTAATCTTTTATATGCAGTTAATACTCATGTCTGCTATTTTTTATTTGTGACTGTACATTAGTATTCCAACTCTAATTGAAATAAATTGTATTTGCATCCAATGTAAAGTGTTCCATACATATCCCAAACATGTCTTTTAGGAGCCAAAAAACATCATTGTCATTAATTATTTATTCAAACATGATAACCCACCTATGACCTCCACCTCGATTGTGGCATTGATAATGCCCTGTTCGTTGGTGGCAATACAGGTGTATTGGCCTGCATCGCTTCTCTGCACCCCATTCAGAATCAGAATGCCATTATTATCATGAACATGAGCTGGAAACTCTAACAATGGAGCACCAGCTTTCATCCATCGAACCCCAGGCGGTGTCGCTCCTTGAGCTTTGCAATACAACTTCCCCAGAGATCCCAATTCCAAACGTTTATTGACAGGTCTCGGCAGAAATTTCAGACGCTCTGAAAGATAAAAAAATATATCATCTTGTTGCAGACTCAACGCTTGTATTAAACATAAAAGGAGATTTATAAAAGTTTTTTCATTACCGAACTAACAAGTATTATAATCACTCAATTTATAAAAGGTAAAAATGCAAAGCATTATGAAGATAAAAAAAAGATACTTTAAGGCTTTAAAATGTCTATGACCCTAAATATGTACTACTGGAGAATTCATCATGATTTTTTTAATTTTTTCAAGAAACCTCACACAAATTGTGAATAATGTCTCCATGTTATCTGCAAGTAACAAGTGCCTATTTTGAAAAATGAAACTGAATTAATATAGACTCCTATCTTGCAGAGAATTTTCATCTTATGGCCTTAGTAAGTAAAAGTCATGTTCAATGGTGACAGTACAATTGATTATTTCAAGCAAGGTATGGTGGGACTGCTCTGGTAACCAAAAATAATGAAATGATACCTAAAACAATACAACTAGCAACACAATGAATAAGAATAAGAATGATAGCAATTCTAATTAAGAGCAGAGGCCAATTTGAATACAAATAAATAAGCAGAGAATAATACAATAAACATATATTTTAAAGTACCGGTATCAAATAAAAACAAAATAATAGTACATAGCTTATTTCTGATGCCCTTTAATCATGTCAAGGTTGAAGTCCATGGGGAGAGAACATATTATTATGCAATCTAAATATGAAAGTTTAATCAAACAACCACCATATTAATTAAAGGGAATGAATTTCTAGTAGATTCGAGATATGGAACTTCAAATGAGGACATATTGGCATAATAATTATCCATTCTTAGGATCCCATGCCTTACTCTCCCAATACATTATCCATGGGTTATACACTTCGGGTTTCAAATGAAAGAATTGCAATCAAGCATTTGCCTCACCTGGGAACAATGTTAAGGAATGGAGAGGATAAGAAACCTTGAAAACAAACACTAAAGCATAAAATAAATGGAGCAGTATTCACGTGGCAGTCTCTCACAAATAAGCATACTTAAAATAAAAAATGAAAAAAAAGAACACAGTGAATGGTAATAAATAATTATTCATTTAAATTTAATAAAATTGTGAAATTCCCAAATACTGTGTTATCCCATCGATAACGCACAACTTAGGTATAACGCATATCTAGAACTTAGTAGTTATCATGAATTTGTATAGATACCATGTGCCCTTTTTCTCAAGGAATTTTGAGATGAGATAACTGCAACAGTAGCAGATCTGTATAAAATAGAACACAATTAGAAAGGCATACTTCCAGACTAATTTATTTTTGCGAGACTCTTCTTTAAATTATTGCGTTCATAGGTATGTAAATGTTTGAATTTGTCCAATTTTCATTTTGCATAATGCACATCATAATTTTTTTCGATCATATGAACATTATATTATTAGATAACATATGCACTATCGATGGGAAAATACAGTACTTGTTGCTAAATATTTGTATCTTTAGCATTCTTCTCACTTGCACTGTACACTCACTGAAAAACATGGCCTTAATGTTCATAGAAACATGAAATATAATGACTGTAGGTATTTGCTAGAATTGACTTAACTTGAATAAGAAATATGGCATCATTTGCATCTGGCAGCTATGTACTTAAAAAGTTCAATTATTCAAAATGCAATACCAGGCAAACTAATTCTGGTTGATGCATGTATCATGGCATTGACTGTCACTCTGTCTTAACATCTGGAATATGTTTACCTATTCAAATGAAAGTTATTTGAGAGCTAGTTGAAAGCAGTCATCAAAGAGGATGTGTGGAAAGAGCCAAATTTAAGGCAGAATAACACAAAGGGTGCCTGGGGAAGGTCACTTTTTTAATTATCTCAACCAAAAAATCATACTTCAGGGATATTATATTGAAATTTCTAGAATAACTGGAATAAGTGACTCTGAGACCGGAGTCATCTTTGAGTGCAACAAAACTCAAAGTGAACCACGATCTGATTACCCAATTGCACACACGCACCTTTCACCACAAAAGTGGCAATGGATGATAAGATTGGAGGGTAGCCATGGGCCTCCACTGAGCATTGGTAGCGGCCAGTGTCACCTGGGTGGGACGGTGAGAATGTTATCGACCCATTGTTGATATGGGCCCTCACTCGGGGCGTGGGCGATGACGGAACGCCCATTGCCCCAGAGGCAGAGGACGGAGTAGGGTGGCTCCCCGTTACCACCACAGTGGCACCCTCCCTCAGCCACTTCACTTTCGTGGCTGGGTAGGAGGACCCTTTGAAACTGCATGGCAGCATCGCCCACTGGCCTTCCTCCACTGCCAAATCAATTGGCCCAATCTCAATCTTTGGAAGAACTGGAAATTTGAGAAACAATATCAAATATATTATGTTAACCCAACTGAGACATGATCCAGAAGAGGACAATAAAAATCATGGTTGATTTAGGTACTCATGACATGGTGAATTCTGTTCCATTATTATGTTAGCATGTACTGAGAATTCTATATCATTAATACAGAAAGGAAATCCTTTATCACTCGCACATTAGTAAATACTGAGAACCCTGAGTCATTAGTTCTAATAAATCCATTTTGTCTTGAAAAATATGTGGAACGTCAAGCATAATGAAGATATAGGTAGATTGAAGAAAATAAATCACATGCAAATGTTTAATGCAGCATTATTATGGGAGGCAACCAACAATTGAGGTCATGGTCATGCATTCCTGTGCCATCAGGGAAAGGTGGGTATTATCGTAAGGGTTGGATTTTCATGGGATAGGGAAGGACATAGGGGAACTCGACGTTGCGATTAGCCTAATCTAAAAATAAAACTTGCCAAGGGATAACAAAATTTAACGTCCCATCCACAGGATGGGATATTCCACTTGAAGTGGTTTCCTCTACATGGCACCCCAAGTAGGGATTGGGTTACACCTGAAATATTCTGCCACTCCTGGGATTCAAACCAGGGCTCTCAGGGTGGTTAGTCAGTACATTATGCACTGCATCAAACTTATCCCCAACCATACCATATTTCTCAAAAAAGATTTCCCAAGTCACATGACTTAGACCTCCAAATTCCTCACCAGAAACAATGACTTTGATTGAGGTGCGAGTCGTGCCTGCTGTGTTCTTGGCCACACAGCTGTACTCCCCCTGGTGCTTTGAGTGGGAAGCATACGATATAACAAGTCGTGACTCGAGGGAGTTCCTTCCGTGATGTGGCTGCCAGTGCACCGACGGCACCGGCCTTCCCCGGGGAGGGACACATTCCACCTCAAGCTCTTTCCCCTCAGCGACCACAACCACGCTATCCTCTAACTCACCACCCCGCCGCCCACCCACCTCGGGATAGATCTCAAGCGATTGAGGGCTCAGTTCGTCGATGACTGAAAGGAAATCCAAGAAAAAAGAAATTGGACAAGGTTGTAAGCATTTGCCTCAATGCAATAATAATAATAATATTTTTACTGTCCACTGACCTTACATATGATGTAGGTATAGGAGTCATCAAATACAAAGGAATGTACATAATACAGGTGCATTTTAAAAGAGAGCATACAAGGTTTGTACAACATGTATCAGGGAAAGTTTTGCAAAAATAGATTTATGACAGATATTCCAAAGAAACTGCGGGAGATGCCGCAACAGTAACTTTTAACGGAGTCATCCGCTAATGTGCATTTCAATGCAACTATTGCTACAAAGCCTCAAAATTCTTCAAAGTACATCCCTTGAGCATCAACACACTTTTGCAAGCAGCTTCCCCACAACTCGAAGGCTGCCTGGTTAGTGGATTCCGGAAGGTCCTTAAGAGGGCACGTGCAAGCTTCTTTGATGACACTTAGGATCCCATGCTGGTGCTCTTTCAGGAAAAATTTCACTCTTGAGAATAGGAAATAGTCTGCTGGTGCCAAGTTGGGACTATAATGGGGTTCGGAAATCATCGCGATGCAATTGCAGAGGGTCTTTGCAAGCAGACACTCAACTCTGCTTTGGGTCGTCAGTCAAGACCTTTGGGATGAGTTTAGCACAAATCTTATCCATCGCCAAATTTTTAGTGATAATGGTGTGTACTGTCATCTTATCAATGCAATACAATCTGTAGCTATGCACTCCCTGGTTTTTGATATTGATGGCTGTCCAGTGCAGGGCTCGTCCTCTACACTCTCTAAGCCAATTCAGAAGAACTTGCGCTGCTTGAAAACTGAATTTGTGACATGCTTCCATCCTTAAAAACTTGGCAAATCATACCCAACATCTCTATACCCAACTTCTCCAGTCCAACAGAGAATTTAATGGCATACCGTCATTCAATTGTTTGCGGCATTTTGCACTTGTACTTGACAGGGATCTACAAAACATGATCCAGCCTAAATGAATGCTCACAGGTGATTTGCCCTTGGTGCATGTTGAAAGTCAGACCCCCCATCACCGAGCCTGCACATTACATGCTGTGAAGTACACTCACGACAGGAAAAAAACTGTTTCCAAAACTTTTTACACAAACCTTGAAACTAGTCAGATAGGCAATTATGTCTGTAATAACCCTGTATATTTATGAAGTGCCGGTGTGTACAAAAAACACTAAGTAAAATCTTTAAACGAGAAAAATATGCATTCTCAATAAAAGAATATTAAACAGGGCACGCCTTCCTGTAGACTATAGAAATCAATGAATAATCATAATGTGATATGAAATAAGTGTTTTAATAAAATCGGTAAAAATCTTCCCAATATGTTATTACCAAATTTGAATCAACTTTATAGGTATGACCACTTCAAAACTCTTTTTCCTCATTGAAAGGGTTTCTGAAGAAGAAACATATTCTTGCGTGATTTCTGTGAGTACATTTTAATGTTTTATGCATAATTTACATACACAAATACCTTGGCTTGCATATTCATTCAGTGTTAATGTGTAAAAACCATGTTTGTGACCGGTTAAAGTTATGCCTGATATTGCAGTACTAAATTGACTGCAGCATATTGCTCCTAGAAAATTAGCCAAAAATGTATATCCATTATATATTGATTGTTGGCCGCTTATGTTAAATGATAAACACTTGGGATTGGTGCTGAGGGATGTATTTGATGTCCAAGCAGTACCACACATGTTGCTGTACGTTAAAATGTTGCTTAGTCAACACTTCCTAACAATGACTGAGGAAGTTCATCAATATTTTACCACTGAAATCTTTAGTTTATTTTTAACTTTCTTCAGAGACCCACATTTCTAAACTGAAACATGGTCTTTTGCCTTTTGCTGATGACCAAGCCATAGTTTGTCAATTCTCCACCGGCTTGCAAGCATTGATGAGTGAATTGGAAATTCAGTGAAATTTGTATGAGATAAAAATCAATTTAATGAGACAAAAGTTATGCAATTTTCCAGAAAGAGAAAGAATAAGCTTAACATTAAAATAGGAGGGCAAGAACTAGAGTAGGTAGAACGGTTTACGTATCTCAGAAGTGTTTTGGACCAACACGGTCAAAGTAGTAGGGACGTAAGGAGAAGAATTGCACTAGGTGAAGAGGCTTTCACAAGGAGGAGGGAGTTGATGACAGGGACGTTGAGTAAGGATGTTAAGAAAAGACTCGTAAAAACTTTGATATGGAGCATAGCTATGTACGATGCTGAAACATAGTCACTGAAGCAGGATGATTGAAGTTGATTGGTGGCTTTTGAAATGTGGGTGTGGAGAAAAATGGAGAAGTTGTAATGGGCCAAATATGTAGGGATAAATCCTAAAGAGACAAGAAAAATGGATGGAGGGCATATTGAACGGTAGTGGGATGTTGAAGACTGTAATATAGGGGAGAATGTTAGGCAAGCAAGGAAAGGGCAGAAACAGGATAGGGATATTAGATGGGAAGAAGGGAGGAAGGAAGTACACTGAGATAAAGAGGTACTTGATGTAGAGTAGGATACTGGATTTTGTATTTTGTTAGGAATCACAAAATATTTATTTAGGAGCTGTGTCCATCCAAAAACCTACCTTAACCGGAAGATTACCAAATAATAATAATGGTCTATTGCACTAAAATGGTGCACATATTCTGTCCACGGTGCAAGATTATGGAGGATGGATTAAAGGTTAATGCATATTTGCTTTTGTGAATATAGTTCAAAATGGGAAGGAAGATGATGGAGAGAAAATTTGTACAGAATCCCTCATTTTTGCTTTTGAATGGTCCAAATGTAGCACCTCATGCTCTCACATATACTCACACACAGGTGGATCTAGTAATGCTAGTGAGTACAAAAATATTAGAATGACAAAAATAGCAAAAGATCCAACTTACATGCAAGGCGTAGATGGGCAGTGTACATGGTGCGTTGCTGCTGATGGCGTACTGCATCATTCCACAATGCACCACAAGCATATATGCCTTCATCTTCAGGTTCCGCGCCCCAGATTATGAGAGTTCCATTCAGTAGCATTGAAACACTGAAAAGGATAAGTACTATTTAATAATATGTTTTGCATTTACTGCTTCACTTGCGTCAACCAGGCTAAGACTATTGTCCTCAATGAATAATGGTGACATAACTATGAGGGCATTTATACTGAAGGAATTAATACAACTATAGATACTATTATTTGCATACACTGTTGATATACACATTTGTAAGCACAATTATAAAGACATATTATTATTTAAAAAACTTGATCTAATTTGCCATTTTTGTAAAAATTGGCTATTTCAGAAACTGAGTAGGCACAAACAAGAATAAAAGAGACCGTTTTCCTAAAATATAAAGCAATACAAAGTATAGACAAATCAGAGTTTTACACCCAGATTTTCACCATTACAAAAAGGTGAAAATTAAAAATTTTGCTGAAATCCAAATAAGGAAGGATTATTTTCCACTACCAGATGGTCCTATCAACAATCAACATATTAAGTCCCAAGCATTAAATGAACTAACAAAGCCATATGCAAGACTACTTAATCACATTACCTGACGTGTACCTCTGAAAAAAACTATTTTTTCTATGTTTGCATTAGTTTACATGACTGTGCAATGATTGATTCCATTCAATGTTTCATACACATATTTTCATACATTAATAAAACATTTCCTTTCTAATATGGTCATAAATGTTTTCAGAACCCCTCTTTAAGAAAACAAATATTTCTATATGATTTTTAATATTACAAGTATTACAAAAACTATGAACTATTTCTTCTTTCCTTTAATAAGTGAATGTTTCTTTTCTGATGGCATTGCCTCTACTTTTACCCAAAAACATACTGATTTGAGGATGTTCATATTATTCTATATGACTAATTGTATATACAATGGTGCAAACAATGGTGTGATATGATGTTACTTAATTCACACAGTGCTCTGTTTTTTTTAATTAAAAGACTATTATGTGGGTAAGAAAGTCTTATAATTGCACTCAATTTCCTTATTGATTACTCCTCTAACTGTTGCAATAAATGCATTTAAAACCTGCAAATGACCTTAGCTGTTTCTATCACTTCTCCAAATAAATGCTACTCCTATTAAATCAATATGGTCTATTGAATATTCATAAATGCCTAACTAACTTTTGCATCCAAAATAGTTTCCTGTAATCTATGCTCTTACTTGATTTATTGAATTTGCTTGTTTAGTTTCTGAGTGGTTCAAAGGGAGAGAGTATTAATTTCATGAAATGAAAGCAATGTATTTTTCCACTGTTCTGTATTTTGGTACTACTAGTTTCAACGCTTAGGAATCATCATTACCAAAATAAAAACCAGAGGAAAAATACATAGTGTTCTTCAATCCAAGAACTACCATAAAGTTGAGCCAGAAACCATCAAATACATTAGAGTATTAATTTATTTAGTATGAATATATGCACTTTTACCATGAATACAATTGCAAATTAATAAAGCATTTATTTAGGAGAAACCTCCAATCCAATCACCATCACTACAGAAACAAAGGAAACAATAGATTTTTGGGATTAACTGTAATATAATATTTGACTTGCTGATTTGATTCTTCAATTTTTTAATCTGCTAATAACACCTTCAAGAAAAGAATTAACTAGCACATCAGTGTCATCTCTCATAGAGGTCTTAATGAATGTGTAATACTGATAAAAGCTAATGTTATTTAGCACAGATTGAGACACTAATTCCAAATAAGCCCAAACCAAAGCCAGTCAACCTTGCCTGCTTATATCATTGAGACTTACTTGGTGGTGTTTGTGAGAGGAGATGGGAGGACCTGAGTCAAGCCACCTTTCTCACCATTGCCCTCCTCCTCCTCGACCTTCCCGAGAAAATACCAATGGGTCGAGAGAGCATGGCGGTAGGAGCAGTCCATCCTAGTTGTGGCACCCCTAGAGACCAGGGCATCCCTTGGCCTTTCATCAATGGTTGCCCACTCCCCTCCTTGAAAAAAAACAGAAATGTTTCTTGTTAGAATGAAATGGATCCTTAACTCTCTTGGAGTGGCATGCCATCATTTCAGATAAAAAGTAATTAATATCCAAGTTAATTAGCCTTTAAATTGTGGTATTAGAAATAAATCATAAAAAGTAATTAATATCCAAGTTAATTAGCCTTTAAATTGTGGTATTAGAAATACATTCTAAAAATATCATGGGTAGAAAGACTGACAAATGCTGAGATATTGTAAAATACCAATTACCATATTATCCCATCGATAATGTGCACCTAATATTTAACGCCCACCCAGAATTTTGTAGTTATCATGAATTTGTATAGAGACCGCGTGCCCAGGGCTTCATAGTTATCCTGAAGTTATGTAGATGCTGTGCATCTGTATGTACATGTGCATATGTATAAAATGGAATGCAATTAGAAAGACATGCTTCCAGTGTAATTTATTTTTGCGAGACTCTTCTTTAAATTATTGTATACATAAGTACATAAATGTTTGAAATTTTTCAATTGTCATTACATAACGAGCATCGTCATTTTTTCCATCATTTGAACATTTTTTTACATAGATAAGTGTGCGCTATCAATGGGAAAACACGGAACTAAGGAGTATCATTCAAGGAAAAATTATGAAATGGAACAAAGGTAGAAGAAGACATTCCTGGATAAACAATTCACGAAAATGGTTCAAACCGCAATGCTGTAGAACTTTTTAGAGGAGGCCCAAACAAAAACGAATTGGCCAAGGCGATTTCTGATCTTTGGTAAGAGTGGCAACAGAAGAAGAAATGTACAGGCAGTTGTATTGGGGGGTTAGGATCCAAAAGAAAGACCAAAGAAACTCCTTCACACCAACCATTCCCTTCTGACTCCTTTTCCATGAATTACTATACACAAATGAATTTATGTAAGTCTTAATGGCCCCAGATAAATCATTCATAAAATTTAAGAGATCTTCCAAAATCTAAGCCAACTGACACTAGCATCTTTTGGTGCTCCAGTACGGAGATGCACAAAGCTAAGAGAAAAACAAAAAAGAACAACATTGATTTCTTAATATATATAATAGCATGAAAAATTATTAAATGTAATACAATGAAAACAAAGAGGAGGAAATGCAGACAATTATAAAATTTTAATCCATTTGAGCATTAATTAAATGCTGGTTAGGATATTAATACATCATGAAAATGAGTACTTAGCAAGGAATAAGTACAGGAAATCATATGAATAAAAAATAAATAATATTGAAAGCACAAGCATTGGAAAAGAATGAGTGTCATATATGAAACTATTTCCTTATGCTAATTGAAACATCAAATTAACAACAAGCAATGCTAAATATTGAACATTCTGAGCCAACAAAAATATATTTCAAAAGTTTTTTACAAATGTATCATGAAAATATAGTATATATAAACATTAAAAAGGAAAAACTAATAGACTAAATTTGTGACAATGACTATCTCCTGGTGATCAAGTACTTAGTTAAAAGTGACTTGAATCCATTTTTTCAGCAGTAAATATAAGCATGCTGCTGAAAGATGTATGACATACTATGTGTGAGCATACTGGCTAATATGCAATTAAAACTTGAAAATAACTTTCCAAAACATAGTGAAATCAAAACTTTCAGAGATGCTGTATGAAGAAATAATACAATTACATTGGCAGAATATTCACACTAAAATTTCTGGGGGGAGGAAATTCATCTATTAGCATCTCTGTAGCAAAATTTGTCATTACTTTATGGAAAAAATATAAATAATGAAATGCAATGTCTGAATAAAAACAATCAATAACTATTTCAAACAGCTAAATACTTCCATTAGCATATCTTGACTTACCAAGCACTATGATGGGATATCCTTCCTCACTGGTGACAGATTTTGCTTCATTTTTTGCCTTACACGAGAATACCCCATTGTCCATTGCAGAAATGTTTTTGATGTGCAGAGACTTCCCACGCGGAGATATGTGTTCACTTTTTGACAGTCGCTCCATGTTCCTTCAGAAGAAAAAAAAATGATTAGAATGTTTGCTCAGGCAAAATGTCTGTAATGCATGCAAGAAAATATCAGAAAGTTTTGCTAGGGAATACAGGAGACAATTCTCAGGAGAATCAGGTCAATTGCTCAAGTAATGAAATGTTCTGATTTACTCAGCTACAATTATAAATCAACGTGACCTTTATTCAGAGGGAATGGAATTGTATATTTTCTTAGGATATTTTTAGTTGGAGATAGGAGTCCAGGATCAATGATTTGACTTGCTATTGCATAACCCATTTATAAAAATAAATGAATAAATAAATTAATAGATACATAGATATATAAATAAATAAATATGAATAAAGAACATGGTTTTTATGGTTCTGAAACTTGGTTTCTAAGCATAACTTCTGAGATGTGGGTGCAGAGGAGAATCAAAAGGACGGTTCCAGCAAAAATCTAGCTTTACCAGTGGACTACAGCTAATAATATTAATAATACCTCAAAACTTCTACCAGCATGAACAAATCATGTTTATTTTTCCAATTATCTCCCATTAAGGAAAACCAATTCCCATCATATTTCAATTTTTTAATGTGTAACCATTTGGCTATAGCAAAAAAGGCTTCGAGAGTCTGATTGAATTTAACTTTAACAAACATCGTTATATGCTGGTAGAAGACAAAGATATAGCTATTGACTCAACTTATTTACCACATATGTACTCTCACTGCTAATATTTTGCATTTCTGATGACACTTGAACAAGTGATAAAGAAATCAACTAATTTTGTAATGCCTAATTGACTCATATCTGTTCAAATAAAAAGCAGAACAGACAGCACAAAAACAAAATGTCTGCCAAAACAACATAACCGCAAAGTCCATTCTGACAAAATATTGGGTGCACACTTCAAGAGAATCAAGGATAATGGTCAAAGATACATATTAATGCATGGATAACTTGTTAAAATATTTGGACAATGAGGACAATGGAATAATTTGTAACCAGAATTGCAGCAATACATAAAAAAATCATTTCAATCTTCAGCTACACTTATTGAAGACTATAATTCAAAATTTGTGAATTATGTATATAATATGATTAAATATAAATAAACAAAATGCTTACTTGAACCAGGAGTAGTGAATTTCTCCACTTCCATGAGCAACACA
Organism: Hetaerina americana; assembly: GCF_022747635.1. NCBI lineage: Eukaryota > Metazoa > Arthropoda > Insecta > Odonata > Calopterygidae > Hetaerina > Hetaerina americana. The sequence goes on along the minus strand of NW_027287205.1, from coordinate 77,500,824 downwards.
ACGCAGGACAATTTCTTTCCCAGCAAAGATTTCTTTTGGAGATTCAGGTGACTGCAAGGCAACACTCACGTTTTCCGAAAGCCCTGTAATTTGAGAAAAAGGTCTGCGGTTAGTAATGAGGCAGAATTCCCACAAAATAATAACATTAAAAATCACAGTTTGAGCAAAAATACTTTAAAAGTAAATGGCAGGGGCAAATCAATTCTATATTAACATTAATCATAATGCAAACTGTTAATAACATCACATTTGACTGAGAAGGTAGGTTTTCTAAAATCTATCTCTCTATCTAATAACATATAGTTTATTTTTTCCCCGAGGACATCAATCCTACCATCTTAAATGGGAACACAGGAATATATGGCAGAAAAATAACAAAAACACTCAAGAGTACACTTCAAGGAATAATACAAAATGGGCCAACTGCAATAAATACAACACATATAAAAAAGAAGATGAAAAATCATTGGAAAAGTACAAACTCATTTAATATGGGATATCAAACAATTACATGAAATGAAGCCTGATATTGTAAAGTGTATATGTTTAGAAGCAAGTAAGCTGAATGCTGGTTGGTAAATCGAGAAGTCCTGAAGAATACGAGCATGAACACCAACCCAATGTGGCAAATATAGAGACCTGAGAAATATTCCTTATACCTAGTTAACTTGTTTTAGTTAACACATTTTCATTGATTGAAAATTTTATTTTCTCGAAAAATTAGAAAATTAAATGTTAGGGAATGAGGTGACCTCTATCAGTTTTAAATTTTAATTCCAATGGTCAAATTACTGTTAGAATTAGAAATTCCTATGAATTAGGTAGCTGACGCTGTTCAAAAATCCGCAATACTGATATTACTGTCAAATTCTTGTTCTCAAATTAATTACGGTATGGTTTTCTATCTAAGATAGGTTTCGGATGGACGTAAGCTAACAAAAGGTACAGTGACGATTCCCTTGCCTCTCCATACAAAACGTACCCTCACATCGGACAGTACCACTACTGTATGGTAGGTCCCTCTTCAATTCTGCATACTTCCTTCCTCCCTTCATTCCGTCCATCATCTCTATCCCATTCCTTCCCCTTCCTCGCTTGCCTAAAACCCTCCTCTCTCATCTCAGTCTCCAACCACCCATAGCCAGTCAAAACGCCCTGAATCCATCTTTCCTTCGTTTGTTTCCCTTTCTGTCCACCTCACCTTCGCCATCCTCCTCCACACCTAAATTTCAAAAGCCTCCAAATTTACGCCTACCATCCTGCTTCAACGACCATGTTTCCACGCAATACAAAACCACGGTCCATATTTAAGTTTTTGCGAGCCGTTGATTAATATCATTACTCAAAGTCCTTATAATTCATTCCCTCTTCTTTGCCTAACGCAATTCTACGTCTGATGTCTACTCCTTTGACCATTTTGGTACAGAACACTTCTGAAATACGTGAACTGTCCCATCAGCCCTAGTTTATGAACTCCTGTTTTAATATTCAACTTGGCCTTTCTCTTTCTTGAGAACCGCATTACCTTCTTTTTGTTTACATTTACGTATTTCTCGAATTTACAAACCATAATTAACAAAGCGGGTTCTGTGAAAATAGAAAATACATTTAGAAGACACAGACAGTTCAAGTCCACGGCCGTCAATTAATGGGTTTCGAAGTAATTTATTTTCATATTGTGCTCATTTTTAAATTTGAGGGTTAGGTTCACCGAATATCGGAGATATTGACAAAGTGAAATAACAATCTCATCGTTGATAATATTAAATCTACGTGAGTGAGGCAGCGACTGGGTCGAGCGTTTGGTTACAGACTGGAGGGCTCGAGTTCGATTTCCGGCGACTTCGAACGCTCACCCAGCTTCAACCAAGCTGCGCTTTGCTTCGGGTACTACGTATATCCTTCGGGAAAACCACAGAAGGAACGGAGATTAGGACTACATGAATTTGGCACGCCGTAATTCTTAGTACGAGATGAGCTTCGCCCTCACTTATCAAACCAACCTTCTGGTAGGTTACTGTCGTCTTAATAAGCTTGGGAAATAAACCTTGAGAATTCTCTGGATAATTTAAGTTCCGATGCCAACAGACAACGCTCGAATTACAGGAAATGGTAAATTTCCGGTGGAATTCTGAGACCGTGACACATAAATATAAAATTTTTCTAGGACAGCAGTTCTACAACCGAATCAGCAGAAGTTCATGAGCATCGGTGGCAGATGAGTTTTCGTTACAAAGCGATGGAGGAAAAAAACATTCGCCAATGAGTTCTTCGAGGAAAATCTTAACTGCTTAGCAGTATCAATATCGCATCGCTTTTTATCGAATAACACCGGTTTTTTGGCCCTTCTAAAGAGAATTCCAGAAGTTTCAGGACAATCCTTTCTGGCTGGGTGATATTATAAAATGATAGCACTCGAAAAATTCAGATAAAAAACATTGCTCGATCGCGGGAAATGAAAAGTCTCGGGATATTCGATCACAATGAAAGACGAGAGAGAGCTCGTCGAAGAGTGATACGGCAGCATTAGCAATTCAGATAATCCGAGTTTAGAGAGCTTTACAAAAATATGCTCTTCATTAATTACAGAAATTTTCCCGTTAATCTAATTGAATTGCTCATCGAATATTTATTACATGCCTCATAAAACGCCACTATAATGGCATTTTGGCTGGTTATAGTATGTAAATTAGCAAAACAATGACATATATAAAAGTAGAGCTCGTATTTTTGTGGGTTTCAGCCAAAATCAAGAGCTATGCAGCCAACAGAAACTTATTTTCTCCTAAATGATTGTAATATGGCGTTGTTTGTAGATATGAGTGGCTACACTGTTGCATTTTTAAACAAAGATAAAACTGAACCTGCCTCTATTGATTGGCATAATGTTAGATACTCTCAATCTGCTCCTGCAATCTACGTTAAGAGAAGCGCTATTCTAGTATAAAATATGTTCGCTCCAATAAAGTTTGGTGAAATCCAATAAGTTTTTTTCTAATTCCTCTCTCAACGACCAATTGATGATTACTATTTTGGACTCCTACTCACCGAAGAGCTCCACACCCCCTCAGCAGTCGCCTAATTAGAAGAGCTAAGGCATTGAAATAAAGAAAGCCTTCTGGAATGTATAACTGGGATAATATTGCATCGGAGAGAAATAGAAATCGACTATTGGAGGACCCCTGATCAGTTTTTGATTCAGATTTTTAGAACATTCAGATTATAATCTTGAGATATCACCTTTTTACACGACTTTTATCCCTAAAATTTAAAGTTTAAAATTCATTTCCACTTAATTTTTAATAAATATCACCTTCGGCCAAAAATTGAGTGACGTTAGCATGTAGCAGTTTTGAAAAATTACACTATTATTTTTGTTTTAGATGAATTGCATTTTAAAAACCTGGATTTCCCAGGATATTTCAATTCGTCGAGAGCTTATTCGGAAAAGAAAGCCGTCGTACACTCAACGCTTGATCGCCACAAATCGAATTATACCGCATTCAGGACATTCAGCAGCATCTGGATCAAGTGTTAATCAAGAAACTATAAGGGCTGACCAGAAAGTAAATTACGATTTGAAATAAAATATGAATCTAGAAGAAAGACAAGCTTTATCATAACCATTTGAAAGACACATTCTTAAATTATATTTATACATAGTCGCCATTCAAATTGAAGCATTTCTCATAACGCTGCAAAAGCTTTTCAATTCCGTCTCTGAAGAAATCTGCCGCCTGATTTCCTGGGAGAACTTGTGTGTCCCTATTCTATAGACTGCCTTTGTCTAACAAATTACATTCTTGACTCATGTCTCATCCCCTGTTACGACACGATCTAAGAGCGCGTTACCATCTTTGCAATAGGCTTCGAGGAAAACCAGCGATGCAGCTTGGCGCTATTTCACGAATTTTTCCGTTGATTTTCACCATCAGTTCATCTGTCACAAGGCTAGGCCGACCATTGCGCTCCTCTTCGAGAACATTGGTGCGATCATTTTTAAACAAAATGCAACACCGCCTCACTCCGTCTCTGTACACTTCACAAAGTTGTCTATGCATTTCAATTGGCTCGTGGTTTTTTCCAGTAAAAAACCTCATCGCAGAACGCACCTCACAACTCAAGGGATTTTCTCTCCCAGCGTACATTTTAACAGTTCGCAGCGAGCAAATTAGAAGAAACACAGTCTGCACACCACCACAGTAGGGTGCATACTGAGTACAGGGATGTTTAGACACCAAGATGGTGGCTCTTGCCCTGCCAACTGCCAAACTAGGCCGAAACGTAGGCTACTTTCTGGACAGCCTTCGTACATTTACAAGTTTAGGTAAAATTCGCTATGTTGGTAAAAAAAATTACGAGAATAATTATTACTCTGATATTGTATAAATATGGTAAGAAGTCCTTTCATTAATGAAAACCGCTGACGATAATAAGAGTTAAAGAAGGGCACAAGTCTCTGAAATGACTTTCGAATCCGAGGTCAGCATTGAGACCCCTCCACGCAATACCGACCGATTAAATCATCTCGATATAATTATGAGAAACAGACTACCGCTCTGATAATATTATTGGCCTCGTATTTCTTCCCTCGCACAACTCTATTTAGGCAAGGCCAACGTTCAGAATTCCGACAACTCAATAAGGAAACCTTATGTCATTTGCCAATCAGATTTTGTGGGTTTTATGACTCACTGGCAATGGAGTCAAGCAATATCAAACTCGATGGTAAAGATCTGCGCCAAAATTAGAAGATGTCATAAAAATTTGACCAAACTCGATCCGATATATTTGAAACATAAAGGTGATTTTACTAATACATCCATTTCCTGGACTAAAAGTGAAAAAAATATGAAAATTATTACATAATTCAATACTGATTTCCTTACACCCCCTGCCACAAGCCCTCGCGAAGACTCGTAGGAATGGAGTAGATGCACAAACACACGCACGCACCTATAACGTAGTACATCATGTGATATTGAATCAAGACGCGACGTTCTTTTCACGGGTTCCAAAGCACAGTTGCTCATTATACTCGGGCGGATATTTTATGCAATCCTTTTACTTGGAGTCCATTGCGGAATTTCTACAAATAATTAAGCGAAATTTTGTAAATTAGCACAGAACTATATTTTCCACGAGCCGAAGTTGCCAGATCTGACAACAATTGACGTATCTTGACTGGGAACGAAGGTGGAGAAATTAAACAGCAATGCAGGTCCTTCCACTCGAAATACAACACCCGAAAGGTTTCGTACGAAACAGCCTCAACGTCCATTCACGGAACTTAGAGCGCGATAGGTACGTGTGGAGTGAAATGGCGTCCATTTATTGCTGCATTTCTACCGTAAACATTGATCTCTGGACTCGAGCAAAAAAAAAATTAAAGAAAGATTGTGAAGTGCGAAACTTGACAACAATGCACGTCTTTTCACTCTAAACTTTAGGGAGGGGGGAAATTCCCGTAATAGACGCGCCCAGGCCCATATTGGACCATTCATCCGTATTTTTTTTCGCGTCGTTTACCGCGACACGTCCAATTTTCACGATATGCCGACACGACGCTTGGGTCAACAAAGAGCGCCATAAATATGGCATCTTTCATGGAGTTTGGGATAAGCGAAAGATCACAAGGAGCTCCGGGGATTAATCCCGTAATCCTTTCTCTTATCAGAGCAGCAACAGGCGGCTGGGGGTCCTTTGATGTCGAGCGCCACATGCTGTTAGTATAATGGCGTCACTTGCTTTGAGGGAAGGAGAGCACTTCCCCGGGAAGCGAAAACGCCTTTCATCAATAGCCGAGAGAGAGAGAGAGAAGTTAATGAGACTAATCACGTGTGACACAAGTACCGAACGCACAAAGGAAAGTCAGCCCTTAAAAATTCCTCATGAAATTAAACATTTGCCTTCATCTATTAATAGTTAACGCCTTTCTTTTTGGAGGAAATGCCGGAATGCTCTGAAGTGAGACTCGGGGATGAAGACGAACCGGCCTTTGACGGATATTAAAAGAGAGCTCTTTCCTGTATTTTCTCAAAGAACTGAGGTCCCATGTTTCATCTTTTAAAGGTCGTTTCACAGGATACTCATTTCAGTACTAAAATCAGGATACTTAAAATATAATAAAAGGCTCAAAAATAGGGGATTGCGTTCGATAAACATTAGCTTGTATAAAAAGTATCGGGAAAAGTTTCCGAAAAATAGATTTATTTCATATATTGCTTAGATGCATCAAAATTCTTCAAGGTGCATCCCTTGAGCATCGACAAACTTTTGCCAGCGGCTTTTCCACGACTCAAAGGCTCCCCGGTAGGTAGATTCCGGAAGCACCTTAAGGGTACGTGTTCAAGCTTCTTTGACGGAACTTAGGGTCCCATGGTGGCGCCCTTTTGAGGGAGAATTTCACTTTTGGGAATAGGATATAGTCTGCCGGCGCCAAGTCGGGACTATTAGGGGATTGGGGAATCGTCACGATGCTGAAGGTCTTCGCAAGCAGACACTCGACTCTGCTCTTATCGTCCATCAAGACCTTTGGGACAAGTTTACTGCAGATATTTCGGATCGCCAAATGTTCAGTGATAATGGTGTACAATGTCATCTTATCAATGCCAATACGACCTGCGACCATGCACACTTAACCGGCGGTCTGAATTAAGCACTTCATGCACACGTCAGGAAACAATTGTTACTGATACTTTTTTGTAAAAACCTTGTATGAGTTGGACTGATTTTTCAAAACGGGAGACAGGAATAAGTACGATATTTATTTCTATTTGATCTTGCATCCAACTACCAATCACATTTGAGCAGGGCCCTTTCCAGAAACTCACGATTGTTGCGTCGGAATCAACATTCTGGTGGAGGAATCCATTATTTTTCTTTTTCCACAGAAAAATCCAATTCCTTGTCCGGATTTCCCTTTTTCGTCTTAAGGGATTGTAATGGTATGGCAATTGACAATTGCCCCTCATACGACAGCCGCATCGTCGTCAGTACTCTGGAAGGAATCTAACCGAACGACTACTAAAATGTTTGCTGGATTTCATACGAAAACACCACCGTCGGCGAAGTGAAAACAAACGCTTGCGCATGCGTAAACATTGAAAGCCGAAAGGAGAGTTGGGTCGTGTTCAAAATGATTCATCCGAGACTTAGCACTGAGTTTGCATGCAACATTTTAAACATCCTGACTCCAGGAACTGGAATAAGCATAGCATGGAACGGCCCGAAGGTTTTCTGAAAAGGTAAATTTAAATGTGAATTAAAATACGGAATCAGTTTCTTTTTTGTACAAAAGTAACCTGGAAATTTAAATGGAACTCATTTTTATTTTCATACACTTGATCACCCACGACAACCCTTCGAGTGTGACGCGCATGAAATAGTTATGTTACGCGCATGCGCATAAAAATTCATTTGATTACAGTTCCCTTGGGGTAATAATTTATCATTCTCTCATGGTACCTTAACCACTTTTTTATCATGCGAATTAAGTATTTAAAATTTATCTCACAGGCACGTTGTTTCACCCGGTGACATTCCCGATATGTAACTGACTTATGCGGGTTCAAAATCCGAGCCACTCCACTCCACAAAAATCACTCCACGGTGAATAAACTTTGAAGATGTTCTACGGAATATGACCACGGACACCTATGCGGGTTATCCGACGCGATGAGACATTTTCATTATTATTATTTGGATTATTCTACATTTATAAACTGGAACTGCGCTCCAAAAGTCTCCTTTCTGCCAAAATACCAACGCTTGAACATCTTTACAATTATCTTGTGGGTTTCTGGCTACTTGATGATCAATACTATAGGTAATCTAACAATGTGTGAACAATGTGTGAACAATGTATGCACTACACGGTTCCTGGAAACTATTAGTCATCGTGACAAAATTGATATTGTTTTAATAAGTTTATAATGAGTGAGAGTTAATTACCTAACCCAACTTCAGTAAACAAATACGGCAATTTACGATTGCTTCTTTCGTCAAGAACTCGATAAATAATTCTGACTTGGTGGTCGAAATAAAGGAAGGCGTGTTTATTATTTAACAGTCGTCAACCGGGTTAGGGTAGGATTGTGATGGACCTTGGCACTATACGCACTATCGGAGACCTGACCAATGCGACACACAATATTCTTAAACCACACGTTAACCATTGCAATAACTTATTCTTTAACTCTGAATATTTTTTAGTCATCTAAATTCCAACCAAAATGCTTATTATTTCCCTTTCTTACCTCGCTTTCCAAGCATTCTTCCCTCTATTACTCTCCTCAACATCCCATGGCCTATTAAATATCTCCTGCATCCATTTGTCCCGCCTTCATCATGCAGGCAATTTCGTTCGAATTCCCCTGTTTGGTCAATACATTGAGAACAAGTTTTCCTATTTAGGCAAGAGAATTACCACTGATGTAAGAAAATAGAGCGATATAGTAAGCAGAATAGGTATGGCGAAGGATTTTTCTCAGAAGAAACATCTACAAACGGCAAACTACGTACTAGTACAGACATTAGGATAAGCGGTTCATCAAAAGTTATAGATCGAGTGTACCCTTCTATGGTTGTGAGACCATTTAAGCAGCCTTCTGTTAAAGCAATTTCACAGGACGCTCATTTTCACAATGAAATTAGGGTACTTAAATTAAAAAAGAGGGTTTAAAAATTTGATACTTATTTTCTACACGATTCTTGCAGCCAACTACCAATCATAGTTGAGCTAGGCTGTTTATAGAGACTCTCGATTGTTGGGACAGAATCAATAGTATTCTTGAAGGAATCCATTTATTCTTTATTTCGACAGAAAAAGCCAATTATTACTCTTTACTTTTTTATAATTTACCTTTTTCAGGATTTCAATCGTCCCACAGTTGTCATTGACCCCAATTCGACAGCCGCACCCTCGTCAGAACTCTGGATTGAATCTGACAGAACGACTATTGAATATTTATAAACGCGTAAACACTGTCGTGGACGAAATGAAAACAATGCGTTTGCGCATGCGCTAACATCGAAAGCCAAAAGGAGAGAGAGGGATGGTGTGAAAGGGTTCATACGAGAGTTACTATAAAATTCGCATCCAATATTGGACATCTTGATTTCAGGGATAAGCATGGTGTCAAACGGTCTTTCGATTATTTATTTCGTTTATTTTAATTGAAATTGTAGCCATTCATGAATTGTTTATTATTTATCCATTGTTGTATTATTTATTTTGTTACTATGAATACGTATTTTATTTCAAAACAGCATAATGTAACGTTGAGATCGATCACAGGTTTAGTATGTTCGTTTTATATCTTATCGAACTTCATACGCTAAATTAAGAGAAGATTTGGATGCGATGGAAATTTGGTGCTACTGACAATCAAATCGATGTACTGAGTAGCAATGGAAGAAGTACTTCGAAGTGCAGGGGGAAGAGAGAATGCAATGGAGGACACTAATACAAGAAAAAAGGGAAACTACTTGGGTACGTCCAGAGGCAAATTAGCTTAGTGAAGACGATAAAAGATGTAAACATAGGAGTGGAAGAATAGTAACTGAGGAAGACCAAGAAACTACGAGAAGCTGGTAGCCAAAACGTCGGTTCAGGAAGGAACAAGGGAATGAAGAGATTGGCAGGAACCAGAATAGTTTGGAGAGCCGTCACAAACCAATCCTGAGATTGATTACCCGTGATAATGAGGCGAGCTCGAATTTCGGTAAGTCCGATCATCCATGTCTAAACTTCAAGCTTTTTTTCCGTAGCGGAAACAATCCACTCTCCCCAACTCGTCATTCCTTACAAATAAAAGAAAGGACGACAATAGCAGAACCTACATGTAAAGGGTTTCACAGATTTCGATACAGATATCACGTAGAATCGGACCGAATCGACAAAGAATCGAAATATAGTATGCATGATTTTGACACCGGATCGAAATTAGGGGATTGTTATCTATTTCGATATCGAGCAACGATGAAAAAATACACACTAATTCTTGTGCGAAACGAATGAGTCGTCCTAACCTTTCTCGAGTTGTTCCAATGGCTCCACGCGATGCAGAGGAGACGAGGGCGGATGGGCAGGAAGAAGAAGGAACGTGGACACAGGAGATTTACCAAAATCGATCGAATCATCCGGTCGCGGGGATCGGGAAGGAGGGGAGAAGTCGGAGATTCCCCCAAAGGAGCGGGATCCACTCAAATGGATGGTAAGGAGGGAACGGGAAGGAGAAAGGGAGGAGAGTAGGAGGGAGGTAACCGGGCAAAGGGATTTGAAATTTTATTCCCCGCCTTTCAAGAATTCGCGTCACGCTCCTGAGCGAACGGGTAGCGGCGAACGTGGTGCCGCCTACGGCCACCGGAAAGGGGGCTCATACGACCCCGCTCATTGGCTGTGGAGGGCGCGAGGGTAGGAAGAAAGGAGGGAGCGGGAAGAGGGCCTGAAAGGGTGGTGGTGGTGGAGGTGGCTGTTGCCACATCTCGTTCCCCTACACCACCTCGTTTTTTTCTCCCCTCCCTCTATCCTTCCTTTCCTTTTTCATTCTTGCTTTCCATAAGGTTCCGAGAGGAGCGCCTTAAGAACGCCCGGTTCTGTAAATATCGTGGGACGAAAATATTTGGAGAAGGCGGTCAGAACACACACAAGGAGTTGAGAGAGGAGCACCCCTGCAGGCAAAGCCGGAGCTGGGGAGGTTAAAACCAAAGTCTGCACTTGCACCGGTGCGGTGAGGCGACCCGAAAGGTTTTCCTGGGTGAGGGGAAAAAAACGTTTGTTCCCACAGGATGCGAGGAAGATGGAAAATGAGCCGGTTTAGGCGAAGAGATCGCCTGGTGGATGGGTCCAGACAGGCAATGCCCACTCGTTGGCAAACATTTACGTCGTATGGGTGGAAAACAACACATGACCTATGGTGTTGACAGTGAGAAAAGAATAAAGGGACGTGGCCTCGGTCAATTATTTTGTACACAAAGGCCGACCGCATTCAGTTATTATGGAGACTCCATACGAAATTATGTTTGATTCCAGTGGTTAACTTTTACGCGCTGGAGGAACTTTTAGTTTCTATCCGTTATCATTCGCAGAATGGCTTTAAAATCTCAGAGTACCTTTCCTTTTTCTATAATGGCAGGGTGATATATAGGGCCAACGCTGTAGACTGCTATGAAAAATATTAAGCAATTAAATAGAGCGGATACGCCTAGCACTATCTGGAAAGCGTGGATACATAGAATTATTTATTATTCTACCATTTAAGATAGGTTTTGGATGAACACATACTGAAGACGGTTTCATTTCTAAGTCATGTCTAATAAGACACAATCTTACATACTGCACTACATTACCCATATTCAATTCCGCATACCTTCTTATCTCCTACCATTACGTTCAACATACTTATTGTTTTTCTCTCATTGCCTTGCTTAACTGACATTCTCCCATCCCACTACAGTCTTCAACATGCCATCGCCAAGCAAAAATCTCTGCATCCATCTTTCCTGCCTCTTTTTGATTCTACCAACAATCCTCTCTCCTCCCCTTTCACCATGCCTATTACTTCCTCGTTTGTTTTCATTTCCGTCCATTTCACCTTTCCATCCCTCCAGAAAACTACGTTTCAATAGCCTCCATCGTTTCCACGCTCCAAATCAAAGTTTTCAATAATATTTTATTAACATACCTACCCAACGTCCTTGTCACATAGAAACATATGAATTGAGAATATAGTCTTTGCGGCTTCAGCTTTCACCAGAATGTCGCTGAAAGTCCTGCCGTGTGTCATTGCACTGCATTCTACTAATGAATCCCTGACGGTCTGTCAGAACTGCAGTTACACATTGAAGATGACGGTTTACACCATTTACAAAGGGAGCCTCAGCACCTTTTGTGCACATTGCATTGACGGCTGACTAAATTCATCGAGGTAGTTCAAAAGTAGGTGGTTTATCAGATACGCTAAAATTTGTTGTCTCAGGCGTAACTTTGTGGAATTTGCATAACATATTGAAATGTAATGAAATAATTGACTTTGTAAAAGTGTGTGGAATTACAAAGTCAATTATTTCATTACATTTCAATAAGATACGCTAAACTTCCCTTCCAAGAGTTATATAAGATGTAAGTCTTAAACTTCTTGTCCTCCATCAGCCCATGTAAATACCGTCTTGTTTAACAAATATTCCACTTCAATTCTCAAATTTCAGCATAACTTTTAATTTCTTATCCAATATTTTTTAAATTACCGTCTTATATGCTGCACACTACCCTCCTCCTCTTCTTTTTATTCTAAATGAAACATTTTTAACATTTTCCGGTTAACACAATTTTACAAACTTTCTTGCGACACGATCGATTTCTCCACTTTAAAGGGAAACGGCAATAATTTTCTTTAAGAATTCAGCCATATTTTTCCCGGGTTAGTCCGTTATATTAGTTTTGCCTGCATGACGACTAGAAACTCTTTTTCCCGGACACCCAAATAGCTCGAATTCTTGACGTTCTATCGCCGTTCAAGTAAAAAAACGCGGATGATTTATAATACGTTCGCAAAAAATTGGAGTTAGACCATCGCCGAAATTCGGTGATGGATGAGAAATTGCTCGTAGTTATGTTGAGCCGCTTTTATGGAAATAAAAACTGAACTATGGGAGGAATGATAATTCACATCGTTTGCAGTACAAAATGACCCGCAGTCGGATAAGGTTGAAAAGTTACAAATGGAAGTTGCGGATTATATTACTACGGTTATGTTATTTAATTCGGATCTGTTTATGGAAACTACGAGTATTGTAAAGCTATTGTCATTTCTGTCAATGAATGTTGAGGTCACTATCAATTGCCAAATTTTTTATTCTTCGTCTGTTGTTACATTAATTATTTCGTGACAACTCATGGACTTTGTGGGTATCACTAAAGCCTTTGTTATTTTGTTAATGAATTTTTCCGGCAATATCAATTGTGTATTTTACTATAATTAAATTATTTACTTAGTTTCTATTTATGCAATTTGCGGGTAATATTAATCTTTCCTTATATTATTCACTCCGTGCCTGTTAATAGCTCTTTTTTTCTATCATAACGTCATGAAAAGTTGGGATAGATGATAGGTTTGGTCTATCTACTTGCTTTAATCAGAGCGAATTTCGTGCGTTGAGCAAAGAATCATTTGGAATCTTAATAGCGTAGTATTTCGTAACATTATTCAAGTATTATCACCGAAAAAGCACTAAAAGGATGAGTACATGGATTATTGATGACACAAAGTCCAGCCCAGCCTTCGACGACAAGGGGATGGGCCCCGAAAACTTCAGCCGGCCTTTCTTCCATCACACCTGATCTTGTTAAATACGCTCGATGAAGTCCATCAAGTTCAAGGGTTAGTATGCAGCGAGAGGATCTTTTGTCACTCCGAGATCTCTCTCGACAGCCACCACTATGGGACTCATAAAGACAATGTGACAGGGTTTAAATCTCACAAATATTGTTTATGATACTGCGGAGAAAGTCAGGACGAAATATTGTAAGTTAGCCGGATTAAATTCTCATGATATGCAGAAGAAAATTGTCGCTATGGACCGTCCTAAAACCCACCTTTAGAAGGTAGAATACATCGAACGAAAAAAATTGCGGAAAGGTACAGTCATTACATTTGCCTACGCAACTCGGGAAAAGAAAATCAAGAGCACCATTTCAGTTTTTTTCACATATTTTCTCACACTCCCATGTACGTATTATGATACCACTAAAATAAAAAAAAATTTATGATGGTAGTGTTTTCACAGAACAAAAACTTTATTAATTTGACCAGTAGACAATCTTAAAAAAAATGCTTTCGTGAAATCTAAATGCGGTTTTTTAATTTTTTTTAACTTAAAAGTGAAAATTTGATTGATACATTGAGGAACATCAAAAAGGGGTGAAAGAATTTGAAGAAGAACTGAAAGCAACATTACGTTCTGTACCCTGAATGCTGAAGCAAAGCTTCTCTCATTGAAAGAACCCGCATGCTCTTCTGACATTTATTCCCCCTAAGACGTTCGAGGGGATCGGGTTAGTGCGCTGGATAGTGTACTGACTTCCCAAATCTGAAGGTCCGGGTTCGAACACCAGCAGTGGCGGGCTTTCCTCATCGGTCCCGATCCCGACTTGCTACGTGGAGACCACCTCAAGCGGGGTACTCCGTCCGTCGGATGGCACGTTAAATTCTGTGACCCTTAGGCGCCTTCGTTACATTCGTTGACTGATGCCAACCCACGGTTTCTCCCCACCATGGACTCGCCCCAATTCCCTGAAAAACCAACCTCTACCAAATCAGCCTAATTATCCTTAATGTCGTAGATTACCTCGACTGACGGTCGCCTCTCCTATTAACTACTAGTGCAGGAAGTTAGTGTATGTATTTCATGTGTGTAAGTTAAAAAGGTTTTCGCATGCCTATATACGCCTCTATGGGCGTTGAATGGGAATTTGTCGGTCTTGCATGTGGTTTTATTCTCTTTTACGGGAGGTGATCTAACACGCCCCAGCAGCGGCTTGCCGTATTGTATAAATGTAGATGTAGATGAAGTTGGGAGTGCAATTCACATGACCGCGCAAGGTCATCCTCTTGTGGAATGAACTCTGGATTTGCTCTATGGCGATTCTAAATGAGCGGATAGAAGAAGGCATTGTCAAGCATCGACAACAGCAGAGTAGCTACCTCCAGCTTTCCGCTACCCACGCCTTCTCACCTGCGCGCTACTACGCCTCTGGAAACCGATCTGTATTCCTCCCGTGACTCGGCACACCCGCTGTAACGGGTCAAGCTGTCCCTCTTGATTTTTACCAGGCGTGGATAGGGAATCCTTCGGTTCCCTTTAAATTAGCTCCCTCCCTCGACTTTTATTTTATCTCCAGGGAAAAACTACCCCCCAACGGACTAACGGCGAAGATTAAACGGACAGAGCGAATTACCATCGAGAAAATTTCCCAAGGAGAGTGATGCATGTTTGGTGGAGGAGGGAAAGGAGCCTTAAGGTTGCTAAGAAGAAGAAGAGTGAAAAAAATTGTGTACATTTTAAAGCGGAGAGCCTTCTCCAGGTTTAAAAACTTAAGGAAATGAATCGGAGATTTCGAGGAAGGACTTGATGAAAGAAAAAAATAGGGTTCTAGGGACATTTAAGTTCAAAGGTCACCTAGTTTCCCTCTCGGGATTGGGCGTAAATAAAAAACTCAAAAATAACTCGAATACTCGATTAATATTTATCAATGCAAGCCATAGGACGGTGGAGTAGACTGCACAGTACAGTGCAAGGGTACAGTACAGTATTGCTGTCGCAAGAGTGAGTGGCGTCTTAACTACTTAACATTTCGTTGTTTAGGGCACTACAACAGCGTTTAAACACGTTTTTTCAAATTACATGCTTTGACACCCATCGAAATTAATCGCCAATCAAAGGAGGCATGTGGTTTATGGATGTGCATAAAATGCTCGTTCGTAGATGCGTGACAGTTCAGAAGGGGCCGAGCAATGAACCCAAGAGCCTCCGACACGGACAAGTCGGTTTTTCCAAAGGGCAAATTGAACCCCACCCAAAACATTCTAGATAGCCATGGAGTCATGCCGTCGACGTTGAGAAAAATAATGTGCGAGACCATATGAAGGTGAAATTGAAAGGTAACAGAAGTTTCAACTTTCTGAAAAAGTGGTTTCACCAATAAATTAGGAGATTACTGCCAATTAGATCCAAGTTTTAGACAAAAAATCTTACTTTCGATATCTGCGGCTAATGGCGTATGGGTAGCACCCGCAAATTTCAGTGGTCGGTGCCGAGGCAGAAATATACAGAATTAGCTCCATAGACCTTGAAATGTCAGTTCAGTGCAGGGGTTGGCACCGGTACCTTGATTCCGATGAATAGCTGAGAGTATCTTCCTAGGTACCAAAACCAACAAAGTTAGAGCATAAGTTATAATGATAAAACAATGTTATTACAAGAATTAAAACTACATCCACGTGGAAGACGCCGAATTTCTCTTACTTGAAAAAAGCACTGCCTGTTCCCTCCTCGCGTTAATAAAGCCCTACGTTTTTTCAGCGCTCCCTAAGTAATACGTAATAAGTGTACTCTCTCAATTAAGTTATTGTGAGTTACAAATATATAGTAATACATTCCCCCATGGCGATTATTATTCTGATGGTTGCCACGCTTTCAGCACTTGGAACTATTGGGTCGCAATATGGTGTCTTTAGGACAAATCCCTTGCATCCTAAATCCATGGACATAAATACGTGCGCCTAAATTCGCGCCCTCTTGCTGCCAAAAGAGTTTGGAGACCCTTCAAGATGGAATCCCTCTAAATTCGAACGACATAAGGCGCCTAACCGACGAGTTTGCCGCTTTAATTTTACGAATCGACGCTGGCGTTGACGGAAGTACAAAGCAAAAGCGTTCGCGCATGCGCGAAAGTCGACCATATGTACATGTTGTGATAAACGGTTTTCACTAAGTACCTTAAGTTCGCATCCAATGTTGAACATCATGATTGCAGCAACTGAAGTACACGTACGCATCCCGCAACGACAGACTTTTTAAGGTCCGCCGCCTCCCGTTTCGAAATAACGGCAAGACGGGAGCTATGACAGCCCGTTCATTCCTTACCCCGACGCGGCCAGGGCCAATCCACGCTAGGAGGTCGACGGGACGAAGGTTCGCTCGCAAAAATGAAGGCGGGACATATGGCATCCACATAATAATCCAAAATCGCCGAATAAAATTCTATAGGAGGAGGGAAAAAAGCATAAGGACGCCGCGCAAAATATTTTTTGCGAGATCCCCTTTCGACTCTCATCTCTCCGTCAGGATTTCAAAGTTTCCGCGACGGGACATGAAGGGGGAGGAGGGGAAATTGGGTATTCAATAATTCGGGGGCGGATGGGGTTTCGGGAAGGGTAAAGGAGAAGGTCTATTTGGGGGTGGGGGAGGAAGGATGAAAACCAGATCGTGAGGGAAGGCGAATATTTTCCCGGTGTCCGTCACGAGGTCAGCTCCTGAATATTTCGGCCGGTCGGGCAAAAGCCCCGACGACGAGGATTGGGGAGGTCTTTTGTCTCGGAATAATCGCGATATCTCGGCGCGCTCCCTCGATCGACGCGATTTAAAACGTCCGAACTGACGCGGGACCGAATTTTTCGAGCAGGCCTTCAAAGGGCAGAGAGAGAGAGAGCGAAACCGGATGGGAATCGCATTTTGGTCAAAGGGGAGGAGGCAGCAGCCGTGTTTTTTGCACACGTGGTCACCGGAATGCCCGACATCTCTGACCACTAGGCGAGCGACATGAGGAGACCCAGAAGACATCATCCACGGAGGGACCACAAATCGAAACGACACAATGAAATCCTTAATAAGCCCCTTTTCTCAAAGACACAACTGGGTACAAGTCTTATCCACAAGCGGAAAGATAAAGCTACTCAGTGAAATGTCCATATCTACTTACAAACACGACGTATATATGTATATTAATGTATATTCATTCACATGGATATAGAAATAAGGATAAGGGATAGGAGCACACATAAAAGACGAACACAGGAGAGGTGGGGAAGGCGAAATCGAGTAGATCAGAAGGGGAAAAATATTTTCTTAACCGTGACTGGAAGCACGGATCTTTGGACTTGCCGGACCGATGCTCTAACCACAACCAGCTATCGAGGAAACGTATATTACACGAGCTGTTTTACCCACCAAAGGAAAAATGGACAAGAAGAAGGATAGTAGGGAGAGCATTCATTCAACATCATAAAAAATAGGAACAGTGCGTTTGGTGGACGCATAGCCAGAAGAAGGAGACGAGCCACATTGGCCAAATACACATTTAAATATGAATACCCGCCAAATGGCGAACAGATATTCATTCACATTGATATACATACATAGATATAAGGAAAATGCATAGGCACGCATTTTTGAACTTCAGATCTGCTCGATTCCGGCTTCTCCAACTCTCCTGTGTTCGTCGTTTATATTCAGACTCAGGTTACGCTATACATATACCTATATGTACACACACACACACACACGACGACCAATGGTCAGTGTTTGTATATATTTGTTCGTCACCGAAGAGCGCTCCATTTCGAAGATATATATATATATATATATATATATATATATATATATATATATATATATATATATATATATATATATATACACACACACACATACACACACACTATTTATTTATTTTAATGTCCAATTTAAAAATAATTTTCAATTCCTACCAGGTTTTTTAAATCTAATCTGTCGATATCCGACCTGAAAACCCTGCCACTTAATAACATTGCCCTTCTACGCTTGCTAGTCTTGCCGTGGTAATCCTCCTTCGATCGTCCCCGTCACACCATCTTCCGTCACCCCGTTCACGAGGTCCAGTTTATTCGTCTGCGTTTGAAGCACTTCCAATCCTGCCCGGTGGTCTCCCCATGGGGATTTGGAAAAACATCACGTATGTCGAAAAGCAACACCAGTTCAAATGAATCCAATAAGGCCGAATCCTTAACGGCTCTCCTCTTAAGTTTACCTCCAAACCCTTCTACTTTATCGCAAATTTCCCTCCTCCATTTTGTAACGTGCACTGAACGTTTTTCTTCCAAGAAAAAGAAAGGATAAGTCCTTCTCCTTGGCCAGTGTAATCGTTTGCCATTTACGGTCCCAAAGAGCCTCTTAATTACTACCATGGGTATTATATCGATGACTGGAGTAATTAAGACCTATTAAGACACCTGAGAGCGCTATAACCTAACAGATCCTTAGGGAAGAGAGCCTTCACCCCAGAATGTGATGAAGAGGGGAATGTATTCCTAACCATTTCGTCTACCCTCCAACAGTTTTCTTCTGTAGCCTAATCATTACGAGTTCAATTTGCCACCGGCGATAGTCTCGAGGATAATTCCAATCTAACCTAGTTAGGAGTTTTCTTCAACAATCCTTTGATGCTGCTAGCCTTTTTATTTCCAAGGGCAACTTCTCTAACTAACCCACTTGAGGCTGTAACGGAAAGGGAAACCCAAAGGTATGAGTAACCTCTTCCATTCTCAATGATCCAGCTCCACGACGGCTCAAAGAGGAAACGGGAGGGCACAGTCGAGCAGCTGTGTCCTAAGGAAGGATTTCCATGGTAGGATTTAATGAGTAACACATCTCCAGCCTCCTTGATGCTCGACTCCTTTACTCCTTCGCAGAAAGACTGCTTAACCAAATCACCAAAAAAACAACACGAGAATGAATCTTGAATCGAGATTTGGTTCTTTCGATCAGCCCTTGAAAAAGAAAACAAACCCGAAAAAACCGGCGAAAAAAATCTTATTTTACATAAGCCAAAGCTTCTGCCATGAGTAAGAGGAGATGAAGGTTGAGAACTAACATTTATGGAAGCACAAGTACATAGTATCCTCAGAATCACATTAGGTATTGATCAACAGAATTAATGGGATTCATGATTTCATGAGGTTTGCGCATTTAAATGAAATATTACGGGAAACGTCCCGCGCAAATGATATTTGTTTGAAAACGAAGGATGCCCGCGTCTCATACGCACTTGATATAAAATAAAAACTCATATTGCAAAACTAATGGCTCCTACGCGAAAGTTCTTGGTCTATTTACAGGAAACTGAGCGGAAATGATCCCAGGTGATTACGGCCAAAGTATTATAGAACTTCAGAAAAGAAGAGTTCGGATGAGAAGAAAAATATATATCCAAGATTGGGTTTGAGATTATGACGACAAAATTGAGCCATCGAAGGATAACAATCTAATTTCAATAGAAAGCGAATAATGACACAATTTCGCGACGGTCTCAGCGAAATTTCCACGCGGGGGAAAAAGTATTTTGTTTAGATTGAGACAGTTTTCGGACGATTAAAAATTATTTGAGCACTCTCAACTCGCAAAAACAATGTATTTTCGGCCCAGATTTTCATTTTTATCTAAGATTAAACATCCGTCTATATTATTGGTTCTACGTAACATTTCTGAATAATCAATGCGGGCCTATAAGTACGTAAGATGACTGATTTTAAACAATTAATTGTCTATTAAGAGAGGAGAACAATGCCGCCGGTGTTTTGCCCGCTGAGTCACAACGGGAAAACACCTATGTACGCACTCAAAAGTCTGGTAGTCTGCCTTGGCCGGACGCTTCCCTCATTAGAGAAACAAGAGGGGACGTCGACTGCCCTAGACTCACATAACTCCCTCTATTACCAATAAGGGTCTGCAAAACCATTAAAACGCACGTTGCTCCCATCAAAAGATGAGTTCTCCACGAGCGCGAAAATAGTTCGCGAGACGCCAAGGCGGAAAGGCATGTGTCTTCGTTACTTCCCATTCCTATGGACGCAAACTGTTTAATCTATGAAGACGTAGGAATATGACGTTTCCGAGGAGCGACTTTAATGATTGTTCTTAATGGGGATTCTTTCTTTTTTAGACTAGAAAATCTGCACGGACGAGGATCACGTCCCGAACGTTACAGCCAGAGCAGAAACCTCAAAACGGACCTATTAAATCTTAGTAACGACCCTTTTCCTTCAGGGATCGCCTTGCCTTTTCTCTCTCTTTTTCGAGGAGCTTCTCGAGAGGAATTCTGGGATAGCTACAGACGCGCGGCACTTTTCCTCCATCTCGGGTTTATCTATAGGCCCAATGTTACGAGTCAGCCAACAAATAGGTTAGCGTTCCATTTTGAATCGATTCGTCCCATTTCGCTCGGCGGCGGTGGCATTCAACGAAGACAACAAGCACGAATCGAAGGGCGCCTGCCTGTAATTGTTGTCTGAGCAATCCGCCATGCTCTTGGCGGTTCCACTATTATCCGAGAAAATTTAGACAGATAGACATTTGTGAGATGAGAGACTTGGGAACTATTTTCAAGCATTGTTTTTTTTTCCATTTAGAACCTTTAATTGTAAAATATCAAAAGTCATGAACACCAAAATATGGAGAAGAAGTGCCGTCTATCTCCTTATCACACTTAGTGCTCCGCTTTAGATGGCTTTAACAATTCTGGCATGCGAAATGGCAGCATCAACTTCTTTAGCTTCCGAACGTTCCAAAACTGTAGGTTCATTGTAATAATTTGATGGAACTAATTTCCAGCGTACTTCTCGAGGTGGATAAACACTACGGCCAGCATGATAATACTGTATAATACCTGACTATGGGACATTCCTCGCCATTGGATATAAAATTAACGATTATAATTATGTCTAATGAGTTCTAAATCTAAACTTATTTATTTTTTCACTCCAAAGTCATAACAAAAGGGTTAAAATTTCATATGAAACTAAACTTAACACTTTCTTGTCATTATGACAAATATAATTCATGGATTACATCGAAAAATGGTTACACAACACATTTGGTACTCCATTTTCGTGCAGGTAACATAGTTGAAATAAGGCGTATCAGTTTTACTCCTCATGACCTAACACACATTTGCGTAAGTTCAAATATAATTTTAAGCCATCGAGTTGTGTTCAAAGAGCGTCATGAATCAAATGACAAATCACCGTTTTTCTTTTGTGACACATTTCAAACGTAAATTATTCGTCACTCGTAATACAATGATTGGCGCTCTGAGGAGCTTAAATTTTGCGTCGAAGGAACAGACTAGGCATATGGCAGTCGCGCGAATCAATCACACTACCGAAAAGTCTGGCCCCTGTGGTACTGCTGGAAACAATCGGTGAGCTACTCATACTTGCATAGAGCCAATGGGGGCCGTGTGCAGAGACGCTAACAACAAACTCAACTGTCTTGCGTATTTACGGTCGCGGTTATCGTCGTTCTGATTTTAAAATTGAAGGAGATTAAACGATGCCGCGAGGAAACTACCGATTGCGGGATTTACTGCCCCCCAACGAAAATAACGACCATCAGTCGACATTTATGACGCGTAAATCACAAACAGTTTACTGTTCGCGATTGGCTATACGAGCCAATGAATTGTTTACTCGAGAATATTTTAAAACTCATTTTCATGGTACATGCTATTATAAGTATATGTTAGTACCATGCCCCATTTTAGCATTCGAAAGGGCTTTCGAATATTTTCGCCTTCTTCATTTACTCAGAGGTTGAGACCGTCCCAGGTCACTATTTAAGCAATACGGTGAGCGTAAGGAGAAGAAGAAGAATGCCTTTCCCTATTCTTACTATGAAATATCTTCTCCAATTCGACAGTCGCCTGCAACCGTAATTTCATTCTTGTTTGACTTGGGGTTGTACTTTTTCATTCCCTTCAACCATCGCGGCTGGTATCCTTGCCTGGGATTCTTTCATCTCTGCAAGTATTGCTATGTCTTCCACAAATCTCAGTATGCTGACCCTTTCTCCTTGAATCCTTATCCCATCTCTTCATTTTTCCCTTATACTCAAAAGTTGGCTTCTCAAAGTATACATTCGATATCAATGGGAATAATGAACATGTCATACTCCTTTATTGTAGCCCCCCATTTAGCTCATTCCTGCCTTTACGTCACCTAATAATAACTGCCAGTTCTATTTATAGTGCCTTTTTTCAATCTCTTCTCGTTAAGATGAATTCCAATTTATTTTAGGCTTAGCACCATTATATTCATGTTGCCGTCGTCAAAAGCTTCCCCTCCTGTTCCATGGATGAATCAAAGGCCAACTGATCTTTCTCTATCCTCTTCTCCATGATGAATCTGAGGGAAGTAATAGCCTCTCCTGTTTCGCTACACGCTCTGATTCCAAATTACTACTCACACAAAATACTTTTCCCACTCACTTCTCCATTTTGATGGATTGTTCTCGCTACAATTTTGGATGCTTGTACTGAAAGACTACTTACTCCTGATTTTTCACAATTGCCTGTCATTTTCTTCTTCAGAAAAGGAGATATTACATTCTGCTTACCTGTTTCACCTTTTAAGCACTTGTTCCTGGCATATTTGCCTCATAATTTCATACTTCCTGAGTTTTCTCCGCCAGAGCTGCCATCGATGCTCGGTGCCTTGTTTGCACTTGCGTCCTTCAATACGAGGTCTGTTGAAAAGGTTCCTAAACTTTTTTTAATATCGCGCTTCCAGTTGGTTATATTTTAATCTGCCGGAAGGCGTCGTGTCCGCGAAAACTTCTCGAATAATCGCCTTCAACCACTTTGTTAATACCTTGTTTTGTTGATTCGTCACGGCCGTTTATGTTAAGAGGTATTCGTGGAGTGCGGCGAAAAATCGGATCCTCGGAAATGAGATCTTTGAAGGAGCTGCGTTATTCTGCGAATTTCTGCGTGAAACTCTGTAAATCCGTCATGGAAACTATTGAGTCGATTACCAAGGCTTATGGTATGGATGCTATGAAACGTGGCGCATGTTTTGAGTTGTTTACCCGGTTCAATAAGGGGCGATTCATTGGAAGACGACGAGCATTCCGGAAGACCATCAACGTCGACTGATGATCCCTACATGGAGATCACTCACTCGTATAACAGCAAAGTCAGGCATAAGAATGCACTCTCCTCCTTCATTATCATTAAAAGAATCCTTTTTTCCCATTTTTTGTAGCACAATACTCGTCCCATAATAAAGAGCCTTCATGTTCAGGGTGCGGCAATATAACTTCCCTTTTTATAAATCCAAACCCCATTTAAAGTGGAAGTTATGTTGCCGCACCCTATACTTTCAATCTTTGTGAATCCTCATTCTACTTTCTTCTCTATTCATCATTAGATATATCTTGTCATAATGACCGATTTATAACCACATTATATCGATTCGTTGAGATAATAAATAGCGACCTGGCCGGCGTGGTAAAAACATATAGACAAGAGTGGGATTGTATCGTCGAGTAGCACGGCACCAAGTACAGAGGGGGAGGGGGAAGGGAAGAGGGGCCAGGGTGTTGTTCCGGTGTTCATTTCGGCGGCAGCAGAGTGCGTGCTTGCCAAGGAACTAACTCCCTCACTACACAAACCAACGCGGCTTGAACCGAATAAAAAATAATAATAAAGGAATTAAAATCCTGGTTACACCACCATCGCCGCCTCGGAACAAAAGAGATTAAAACCGCCGGCGAAAAAAAAATGCCATTTCTCATTTTTTTCCCTCCTCTCGACTGCGTTGGGAACGGTTCGCGGGAAATGCCCTGCCTCCTCGGGGGCCAGGCACGCCCCGTTGAACACACCGCTTCTCGGTCGGCCTCCCGACGTAAGCCAGCATCAGAGAGGAGGGGAATGGTGTGGCGAACACATACGGAATTCGCTCCCTCGCCTTTTGAGACTCGCGACCGGCGAACTCGCAAGAAGAAAAAAAATAAAACAAATAAACGAGAGAGCCACACGAGGATATAAAAAGGAGAAAACCTACACACACGTGCAGACTAGCAGGGTGGTACAACCCCTACCCCTTTCGTCCAAAAAAAAATAAAACTACTACCCCTTGGCCCTCCCACACTCGTCAATTTCCATCAACCCCCTTTTTCACTCTCCGACACCAAATACTGTGCACCACACGCGACTCCATTCGCATACATGCGTGCACACAGTTTTTTTTCCCAACTCGCATTTATATATACATATATATGTATAAAAGAGAAACGTTCTTGGCGGCCACCCCAGCCACGTTTTTACACCCTTGCACAACGAGTGGGGCAAGCCAACGGTGGCGTTTTGAAAACGGCAGAGCCCGAAGGGTTCCCTACCGCCTCGACTACTTCACTTCAATCCCCTCAATGCTCCCTCCCTCCCCCACCGCCGACAACACCCCCGGCGCCCTGAGACGCACCCACCCCCGCCGCGGGGCTCGACCCTCTCGGCGGAGGGTGTCCGATGGCACAGCTCACCAAACTCATAGGGGGGATCGAATCACTCCTCGTAAACTGCTTACTACACAAAATCCAAGCGTGTGGTGCACCACGCTAGGAGAAATCATCTCCTTAAGTTATTTTCCCATCGGCCTAACGCGCTTCGAAAACTTCCTTCAATATGGAGCCTTTCATCAATTCCCTCCTCCTGGTGAAAGCTCCTTTGCCTAACTCAATTCTTCATCTTACATCCCTACTACTTTGACCATTTCGGTCCAAAACACTTCCGAGATACGTGAACTACTCCAACTGTTCAAGTCCATGAACCCCTATTGTTCTATGTATTTAACTTTGCCTCTTTCTAGGAAATCGCATAACCTTCGTATCCTGTCCATTTTCTTCTCCTCTGCTAATTTCACTCCCTGATAGCACTGATTGATTTCTTCGCGTTAAATTTCCTTAAAACATACAAGCCCTATCTCACCTTTACGATGATAAATAATTAGATCCTTCCATTTCAACATTTTTCTCATATTTTGTTACCGTTATTCTTGTTATTTTTTATATTTGTATGCATTCGGGGACCGGGATGGTGCGGTGGCTAACATACTGGCTTTCCATCCAGAGGGCCCGGTGGTATCCCGATCCCTACTTGATGTGCTTTGTGGAGGGCACTTAAGAGTGAGTAAGCCGTCCGTCGGGTGGGACCTTAAGCAGCCTACTCCGGCGCCTTTCGTTAAGAGTAGGCCAATGCCAACGCCGGGTTTCTCTTCACCCTTCATCCTTTCCCATCCATCTCTAATGACGCAAATGACCTCAGCTGTCGGTCGCCTCCCCTAAAAACTACTACTTGTATGTCTCTTGGTCTATGTTCTGTCACATGTACCGCCATAAATTTGCAATGTTGCTGCTTGTGGATATTTTTTAAACAAATAAGATAAATAATTCGCCCGCACTATCAATCAGTCAAATAATAACACCAGCTTGTCCCCGCCACGTTGGTGGCTAAAAAGGCATCGCAACTAATGCTAATTAATTAAAAATACTACTAATCTACGGTAGGCATTTGGATGCAATTAAAACAAATTAACTTTTTAAAAACTAAAAGAGGAAAACTAATCAGAAATGTGAAGAAAGATATCACCTCCCTATCCAGCTTATCTAGAATTCTTCGTTCCAAAACCTTCAGCGTACTTTCAATACCTCAACCCGAGTCATAAGAAAGAACAGGGTTTCAGAAAACTTAAAACTATATATTACACTATACTATAAATAATAATTTAAAACACAAGTATAATCAAGGAGGATCTCATGTATAGGCTTCATCGTAAAAATTCATGAAATGAATGCGAGGAAGGTCACTACATCTGCATAATACTCCGCAGGTCACTCCGAGGCTGTGTGGTGGGGACTGTTAGGGAACCAGCCGTTCAATCGTTGCGTGACTCTTAAGGGCTCCCATTTAAATTTCCTTCAGCATGCATATCACATTTACTCATTTAATGTAGCACCCATTTGTGAATTTTGTTTCTATAAGAAGGATTTTATTCGATTCATTAACGGGATTGTGAGACTACTAAATTATCTGCAGGCCTATGACGATAAAGTTATAGTCCATGTTATATAATGTTGAAATTTTTTGCATATGCTTTAAATTATATCAATATCGAAATCTAACTGCTATTATAACGAAAACTAACTGAATATTTGATTCATTCATTCATTAGTATTTCGTCCGCCATGCACTGCAATGGAACACGTACGCGAATTTCCGCAATAGCTTACCCACGTGGGCATCGCCGAAGTAACGCGACGAAAGTGAGCAAATCAAAAAAACGGAGGGCGATTCGAATGCACACGACTTTTTTTTAGCAAGTGCAACACGCCTCGTGGGAATTTACGGTTTCCTGGCACTTCAGCCGGCGCTTCACTTTCGGTGAAGAATAAGCTCTTTTTGCGCCAAAAATGCAAGCGGTCGAAGGAAATGCGTCGTGAAGGCACGCTCGGGAGGGCAGGCACACACGCGGTCGCCCGGAATCTCTCGAGCAAGACATGCTTGCGCGTTTCCGCCAGAGCGTGTACATACCGCTCGCCGTCTCGCGGGCGACGGGATCTCATTCCGAGAACGGAGCCCCATTGTCGTGGGATATTCCGAAATTCAATCGGCGATGCGACGACAGTTAACCTGTGACACTTAACTGATCTGAGGTCTGCTTCATCGAGTGTATCTTTCACCCAAGTGGCGAGAGAACGCGTGAATCAGCGTTTGCAATCGGAAAAAGTTGGGCGGGATAGTAATTATGGCTGTGAGTTACGCGAGATCGCAAAGAGGCGAACGCCATTACATTAGCGACGAGTAAAAAAGACGAAACCGCCACACTCCGAAGTGAGTAGATGATTCCGGAGATTTGTTGAATGGCGAACACGTGAAAAGATCCTCTTCCCGAAGAATGAATTTTGATCATTCAACGAATATGGAACGATAAGAATTTGCATACGCGGAGAATAAAGAAGGCTGTTCAAATCGGCCGTAATCGGAGATTAGGTAAACCCTCAGCATGAATCAACCCACAAAACCAGAGTAATCAACCCGAAGATTGATTTGATTAGTGAGAGTAGAGCTCACCTACGTAATACTAAGCCCCACAAGGAGCATGAAATCGACACATCAGAGTAGGGAGGTCCTGTGCCGCTTGTGGTTTCTCAGGAAGATCTCTCACCCGATAAATCACACAGCTAGGGTGAAGCTGAGGGTGCCCAGAGACGTCACCCGGATTCGATCCAGGCTGTGGAACTATAGACAGCCAAATTCTTTATCAATTCTTATTTTCATGGGCTTTTATAAAAATATGTGTACAAAAAGGGGTGTCCGTGATAACCCGTGATTTTTAAAAGTATATGTTATATGGAGGAATTGATAAAAGTAGCATGGGAAAAAAGGAGAAAGGTACGTAAATCCGATGGGAAATTCATGAAATCACTTAGTTAGCGGATGATCAAGCAATAGTTTACCAGTCAGCCAGGGGGGAAACAATCATCGCTGAGCACATTGGAAAATCAATTTGATAGGCATGGGGTGAGAATCCAAGTGACGAAAAGAAAGATCAAGAGGATTTAGAAAGAGATGAAGGCTAAGTTAAAAATTAACTTATGACGGCAAAAACTGAAGGAGGTGGAACAGTTTGTGTATCTCGGAAGAGTTTTGCATCAAAATAGTCAAAGTAGTCAGGACGTAAGGAGAATAATTGCGTAAGGCAAAGAAGCTTTTACAAGGAGGAGATAATTGAGGACAGGGATGTTGAGTACGGATGTTAAGAAAAGGCTCCTTAAAACTGATATGGCGCATTGTTTTGAACGGTGGGGAAACATGGTCACGGAAGCAGCATAATAGGCGCAGATTTAAGGCTTTTGAAATGTGGTTGTGGAGAAGGTTAAGTTGATAGAAAGGAAAAAAATGAGGAAGTACTAGGTATGGTGGGCGAGGAGAGGGGATTGTTGGGAGAAATCATGATGAAGTAGGAAAAATAGATGAAGGGCCTATTGATCTGCAGAAGGATGTTGAAGGCTGTGAAGAGGGGAGGATGTTAAGCAAATAAGGTAGAGATAGGAACGGAATAGAAGAGAGGAGCCTATGAGTATGCGGAATGGAAGAAGAGTTTAGGATGTCACATCTTGTAAGAGAGGCAAAGAAAGACATAGTTGTTCAGTCTATGTCCATCCAAAATCTACCTTAAACCCTAGACTACCGTATAATAATAATATATAAATATTTTATCATCAAATAAAAAAATTAAAATGGACCTTTGGGAAAATGCAAACACGGCTCTCCCGAGCCAAGGAGGTCAAAGACCCGGTTTTGGAAGAATACCAAACAACGCTCCTCATTAAAATGTCTACTGACCATTTATTATGTCGTTACTCAAGCTCCCGTCGTCACTTCTTTCATTTTTTGAATACCTTTTCTCGTCTGGATACTAAATGCTATAAAAATATATGTAAGACAAAACATAATAGAGGCACGATTATATGAAAACACTCGTCTCGTCCAGACCAAAAAGGTCGACATTTCGATAACAAACGCTCGGGGGCCGCCGAGGGAACGGATTCACAACAGATTGGGGATGGGTGGTGTTGATGGACAGGGAAGGGGATATGTTTCTGTTCGGTGATGGAGGTTGACAGGAGTTGATTGATCAGCTTGACAAATCTGCTTCGTGAGGTGGGAGGGAGGGGAGAGGGGGGGGAAGAGAGGAAATCTGTTTTCGAGTGGCGAGGGGTGTTCGGAGGGGGTGATGAGCCCCCGTTTTGCGATAATAGGACGGAAGGGAGACAGCCGCAGAGGGGTGAGGGGTTGAGCCGGTTGACATCCGAAACACAGTGCACCCCTGCGTGCCCTAGGAGAGGTCTCCCCTTATATGGGTCAGGGACGGAAGGAAATTAGGCGGATGGCGTTCGATTCAATTTCCCCTTCCCCTCCAAAAACGGATGCGGCCCAATTTCAATATCCCCGTCCGACCCACATTCCGCAGAGAGACACGGGGAAACATCTCTCATTCCCACCTCTTAAAATCTCCAACTGATTCAAGAAACACCAGCTACATTTTCAAACGGCGTTCAATACAGAGTGATCTTCACCTTTTGATTCGCGTAATTTATTGCGCAAAAAATAATTTCATCTCGTGTTGTCAGCTTAGTTTGTGCTCCATATGTGGTGTCAAGTTTCATTTATTCCAATCCAGTATTGCGTCAGCCATTACAAGCTGAACCCTTCGGCAACAACGGAGGAAACACGTGACGAACAATACGCGACATTGGTATTTTGCCTTCGGCTAAACGAACAACCAACCGATTATTATGCAATACTACAGGATGATTAAGGATCTTAATATTATATTACAGGCTGTTTAAAACACGAAATATACCCACAGGGGGGAGGAAATTACTAGACTGATCTTTTTAAAGAAAATTAATTACTTATCCTGTGTAACTTTTTTTGTCTTTTGGAAGAGCGACATAAATACGATTATCTGAAAAAGTCTTCTTTTTTTGAAATTTTCTTGCGTATATCATAAAATGTGTTCTTTAATCGTATTTCTTCACTACGTACAAAGTTAATGCACACATTCAATTTTTTCTGAATGAGTAATTTATCTTTCCAAAATGTCATATGCCCATAAAAATGCATGTATAAATAGGTTTTTCGAATAATTCATTTATTTTTTCGAAATATGTTCTATATAGGTATGCTTACAATTTCTTTGCTTTCGAATAAGTAATTTATTAACTTTCAACTCATTTATGTTATAAAAATTAGTACATTTACGCATGCCTAAATACACACACACGAACATATGAAGAAAAGGGAAACGCCCCTCTTGACGAAGTATGTTCTTTTTCTTTTGGAATTTATTTCCTTTCGTAAGGCACGTAACCTACATGTGCACCTGCATAGACGATATGCATATTATCGCATTCGCAACTCGGCGCGCAAAATGAGCCGCGGAGTTGCCGAGAGGCTTCAAGCACTCTCCTCAAGCCGTGATTTCACCGTTAACGCACGCCACAACTCTACCACGAGAAATTCAGGGGCGCATAAATTTCACTCAAGCACCAAATCCAGTCCCTCGATCCCCGTGAAACGTAACCTCCGGAAGATATCCCTTTAAGGACTCCTGGAATACCCACGTGCGGCTATGAGCAACTTTAAACAGCTAATAGTAAGAATAAGGATGAGCAAATGAAAACAAAGTAATCTGGGTTCACATTCAGATGCCAACTCTTTTTAGAGCATCAAAGGCCTGAGTACTGCTCAAATTAGATGTTTCAGGCACATTGCAAACACAATAGGCAGTGACAGGTGAGAAATTTTACACGTTAAGTACACAAGAGAAAAGAGCAATATTACTAGAAGAGTATTGAGGAAATGTGTTGAACAGGTTCAAGAGGAATTTTATATTTCACTACTTCGGACTCATTTAGAATATGCTGCTACGTAGTATATGGAATCTTCATGAAGCTTAATTGATTACCGAATTAGATCGCGTGCAGCTTTGAGGATTTAGACTTTTGAAACGTTGTTATGATAAACTGAGAAGCGTATCAAAATTATTAGAATAGCTAGGCTGGGAATCACTCACGGAGCGAAGGTTGTATCACTGATTAAATCTCTTGCACAAATTGGAGGGATGTCTCTTCAGCAGTGATGGTGAACATTTATTATTACCCCCATCGTAAAACGGCAGGAAAGATTATGTCAATGTAATTAGAGTGATTAGGAGAAGAACAGATAGTTTTAAGATGTCATTTTGCCCACGAAAGATAAGGGATCAGAATAAGTTGCCCGACCGCACTCGGAGGGAAAAGTATTTTGCGTTATACCCAAAATTGCCTGCCACGCACCCTAGCGGTGGCTTCCATGGTACTATGTAAATAAAATTCAAGCTAAATATTGACATGTTGCTGCGAGTTGAATGGAAGTCTCTCAAAATTACTGATGATGCCATGGTGTATTCATTTCGTGCTCTTTCTCAGTCGATTAATTACGATCCACAGCAAACAGGTGTGGCTTTCAATTTATTTTTCAGCGGTTCACTCCACATTCCAATGCACAGCGTGCAACAGCGCATTTCATCTCACTGCAAGATGGCGGCGGACATTCGCGTTTAATAAAGTACTCTCCAATATGGATTTCTGCTATTTCATTTGAATTCGACTTGAAATTTTTAAGAAATGACTTGCATATAAAAATACTTATTATTAATACTATAGGATATTTTACATAAATCAAATGCATGTTCGAAGAAAGGTAGCAATTGGTATCGGATCTCGTAGAACAACCTTTTAACTTCTTCGACCAGGAGGGTTGAGTGTAACCTGGCTGATTTTACGAATGTTTTTGCCACAATGAAGTCAATTACTTTATTGAAATTTTCGTAATACCTAAACGTTACACGGAATCCTCACCATGTTGAAACTAGTTGCACGAAACTAGTGAATTATTCAATCATTATCAATTTCGAGATAGATGAATTATTCTGATGTTTACAAATAAACATCTTCCCTTTACGCAATCAGTACGTTTTTCTCGTAAATTCGTGATATTGCTCAGTTATTTTATATCTTATTGAAGAGATAATTTCGAATTCCACTTGGTTGCAATACTGAATATGAGGCATGCAGCAACATTAAAAGAATGAACCCCAACGCATTCGCCAAAAGAGTACCGACTATTCAAGCTGTTTATTCGACATTTAACCGAAAACATAAAAAAATGTAAAAAAATCTCACTAGGAAATTTCGTGCGCTGGATATCGAACTCATTCAACGTAGGTGAGGGCGACCTCCCTCGACCACCGACGACTCCCCCATGAACTTGACGCGCATCCACCAACATGAGGCGATTTCAACTCGGTCCGCCGAAACATCCGTGCGCGCCAATTTATTCTATATATGCGCTAAGGGTCTACCAACATCTGATTTCGACAAAACGCCTAAATAGAGGGAGTAACGACTTTTTGAGGACAACTCCGACTTCTTATTTTTTTCATCGTTAGTCATATCGATTTCCGCGGAAAAATGCAGTTCAGTCAAGGGATATTTTCGCAGGTGAAACTAATAGACACGCGCTAGGTTTTTACCGCTGTGGGATTTCTGTAGAGCCGGCAGCAGTGAGCAAACTGGAGACCCTGGGAGAGAAGTGCCCTCGAAACTTCTCGACGACGAAAGTCTCTACTCAATTTACGGACTTTTCATGTAATAGCACATATATGCGTGTATAGATCTATGTGTGTGTGTGTGTATATATATATATATATATATATATATATATATATATATATATATATATATAAATATTCATTCACATGGAAATAGATAAGGAAAGGGATAGGGACACATATAAAAGACGAACACAGGAGAGAAGGGGAAGCCGGGATCGTGCAGATCACAAGTGCAAGAGTATTAATAAAAAAAATTTATATTTCGAATAAAAATTAATTTTGTGTGTTTTGGGAGGGTGAAAACTGTAATAGAGGGGAGAGTGTTAGGCAAAAGAGATAAGAGAAGGAACAGGATAGGGATGTTGGATGGGATGAAGGAAGTAAACCGAGAGAAGGACTTGATGTAGATTAGGCTGCTGTGTCCATCCAAAACCTAACTTAACCGGTAGATTACCTTATTATGTATATATATATATATATATATATATATATATATATATATATATATATATATATATATATACATATATATACACACACACAGACACAAACACGCACCCATACATGCGTGCACGAGGCTATGAGAATTCTTATGCCGCAGTTTTTCGACCCTCGCGAGCCAAGGAGAGCCATCCAGAAGCAAGCACGCCGAGGAATGAAAAATTAAATCAACCTCTCTGCTTCCGGCTATAAAAAAAATCGCTCGCGAACACACTAAGAAAGGAAGTAATTAGAACTGGCCTGAAGATAATGAGATTCGGGATTTTTTTTTACCATCCTCACCTAAGGCCCGCATTCACACATCGCTTTTCACCCTTAAGCCATTCATGCGCACAACCCTTCGCATTTTGATATTATTTCTCTCTTCTCCTTGCCTCATTCTCCCAAGTCAAGAGAACCTCACTCGAATCCGAATACTTAGCAACGGAGAAGGATTATTAGAGCCAACAATTTCATTTCCTCGAGTTTTTAATTTAAAGGATTAATTTTTCTCGAATAAACCTTGGTGTTTTGCTCCTCTAGTTAAGGTTGAAAGAGCCAGCTGCAAAAATTAAGTGTCGTCTTACTAGCCAAAGTAACATTTTGGCCACCCCCATAGTGATGCCTAAACGTATGCGAATGGAACGCTAAAACATGAACTTCTTATACGATCAGAAGTAGGCGGATTTATCGAACCAAAATTCGCGAAGTGTACTCACGGTTTCGACCTTTACTTGTAACAAAGGAGGTACCTCCCCCCCTCCAGTGGATAAGGTAAGCGGCACCTGAAAAATCTATAGTACATCTGTTCGAATGACCACAGTCTGCATTAGTTATTACCGTAAAATATAATAATAGGCCATTCCCAGATGTAGACTAAAACCTGCAGCATATCGATAAAATATACGAAAACACTCGACAATGCCTAACATTTTTTCATCAATGCTTTTAATAAAAGTCATCTATATAAAACTGCCTCAGTAAAAATTAAGTCCTTCCATTCAAAATTGAGTCGATTTCATAATAGTCACATTGAAGCTGGGTGATTTTTCGGTTACCGGACCTTACTGGGATACCAAAGTTGGCACCGGAAAAGGAATTATGTGAATTTCACACGCCCTAGAGCTTAGTACCAGGTGAACTCAATCCTCACCAATCAAATCAACCCTCTGGCTATGTGAACATAAGCTAGAAACTATTTACCCAGGGAGTCATTCAATCTACTTCTGCATTATACTACGGCAGCATTAAAAAATAACATTTTTAATTCAGCCAGGCACCAGAGCACCACCGTTGAGTGGGAACGGGGGAGGAATGAAGTACGGATGGTGAGTGTTTTGTGTGCTCAAGCATTAATTAGACCCCGGGGGTTGCGCCCAGGAGCTCCTTTCACCCCCACGGGGACGAACTAATCATCGCCGCGGTTGCTCTTGGCAGAAAGAACGAAGCGAGGAGACGAAGACTGCTTTAGAGGACGACGCCTGATCAGCATTGCGACCCCCCCCCCCCCCGCTGTCCCGAGATACAGTCCTCTCCTTGGGAATGCGATTGGTGGGCTATGGGAAAGCGGCCAATGAGGATTGCAGACACTCTTTTGAGTCAACCACTCTCCCATTGGTTGGAATATCCCTTTCCAAACTCACGTATCACGCTGACCTGTGTCAATTCGTGGTGACAACTGGGGCGGAGGGTAAAGTAAACACGTATATGATAAATCACGGTTAGCCCAATTATATTGATTAGAGGCCTCACATAACCATTAATTACCACAATTCTAAAAAACTAGAGCTTAGCGAAACAAGGAATCAAGGGAAAAAACTTATGCATTACGGCAGATGCATCATTAAACGTTCATTAAATTGAGGAATACATTTCGGGTACCGCGCCGATCGAGTTAATGATAACGATTGATTGATGTTTCTTTGCTTCGACATAAAATTCTAACGTGCTTTCCATAAGAACGATTTTTGATGACAAATTGACCACAGGCAAAATATTAAGAATTTTTCAATTGAAGCCTATAAATGCTTATAGAATTAATGATCAAATATTAAGTCACTACACAAGCTTACTAAAATAATTTTAAGACTTGTATATAGTAGCAATTACCAAGGGAGGTGGTCAACAACTGGCATCATCTGCACCATTAGAGGAGATAGATGGGTATGCTGGTAGGGGTAGGATGTTTAGGGAATGGGGGAAGGGTGGAGAGAAACCAAGTGTTGGCATCTTAAAGAAATATAACTATGGGCTCACGATTCCCAAAAGTGTAGGCATCTTAAAGAAATATATCTAAGGGTTCACGATTCCCAGAAGTATTACATCATTCACGATTGAATTAGAGACGAAGCTAAGGCGGCGTGCGGGTGAAAGAAATGTATCCCTTAGTTCGGTGACATTGCAATGGAAAACAACGCAAGAGATCGGAGACAGCGTTCGAGAGATCATTGTTAAATAGGACAGCGGGACACCATTTTGAAATTTTAATGTAATTTCAGGGATTTCACTTGATTCACCATCGTAGTAATGCATGCGTGCCTGGTGCCCCACCAAACCCCCAGCCTCACGCCCTCACGGTGACTTGCGTGATATAGTGAAGATGATGATGAAATAGAGTTTCCTCACACCTTTCCACCGCTGCCTCCGATTCCAACTCGGACTTGATTGCTACCACCCACATCAAATGACGTTAATTACGAGCCCAGAAGGCCTCCCATTATAAAGGCGGGCATCACATAAAAGGTGCAGGAATCCTAAAAACATTTAAGTGTCTCGGTTGGTGTATTTCATCCTGTTTCCGCCCTAATCGGGAACCGTGCGTGGGAAAACATATATCTCCGCAATACATCTCTCATGCGTTTTCGGAATGTCCCTTGTCGGCCGGAAACCGGCGTAACTTGCTAATGTTTAGCGGGCAAGCGAACGACCCCCTCGCCGCAAAATACCTCACCTGTCGGCCGTCTCCCCTAATAGCTGGCTAATACGATCCCCTTGGGCCCAACCGCCCACGAGACTCATCTATTTATTGCTTCATTCCTGTGCTTAGTAAGATTGTTTCGACCATAATGAAGAGCATAAAACTTTTCACCCACCAAGAGGTCAAAAACAATTTCACATTTTTTAAAAGTAGTCCATCGTTTAAGGTAGTATTTGGTTGGACATGGACAGCTGCATTTTTCAAGGCTCGCTTAGCAAAACACAACCTGACACCCTACTATTAAATAAACTGCACGATTCCGCATAATTTTTGCCTGCCTTCATTCGTACATTGCCATTCTATTCATCATTTGCCTAACGTTCTCCCCAATGATTACTGCCCATTTTTCCTGTCTCCTCCCGCAACACACTTATCAATGCATTTGTTTTCCTTTCTGTCCACTTTACCTTTTCCACCCTTTCCCACACCCACATCAAAAAAGTCTCCATCTACGCCTATCATTTTGCTTCAACGACCATGTTTCCGTGCTGTACAAAATGACGCTTCATAATAAAATTTTAACAAGACTTTTCCTAACATCCTTACTCAACGTCCCATCAACCATTCCATCCTTCTGGTGAAAGTTTCTTTGCCTGACTCAATTCTTATTCTTATGTCTCCACTACTTTCAAAGAAACTGAGGGAGATATCGCGATAGTAACTTTTAACGAAGTCATCCACTGATGCGCATTACAATGCAACAAAGGGTAAAAAATCTTTCTCCTCGACTAGGATTCAGTCAGAGCACTTGGCCAGATATCGATGGATCCTGGTTCGAAGCATCTTGCTCTTACTTTGAGCATCTTGTTGAAAAACACTTCCCAGATAGATAAACCGTTCCACCAGCCCTCAGTCATACCTTTTAATTTCAGTATTTAACTTATCCTACCGATTTCTCGTGAAAAAATATTTTTAATACAAAAATACTTCATTAAGCATCCCTTATGCCGGTGACATGATCATTTGTCATGAATAACGTTCAAGGGTCCTAAAGATAATTATCTTGTAAATATTTACAAAGAGTAACGGTGCCATTGAATCTATTACCGGAATCATAAATAAATAGTTTATCGAAATCCAACGATGCCAACGTAATTTAAACCGTATCGATGGAATGGCGAAAAAATATCAATGTTGCAACCAATCAATCAACATTATCTACTAGGTTAATGGTACATCTAAATGATCCAAAGAAATATTATGTAATTCCAACATTAGCAATATTAACAATATTGATAGAAATGAGCTCTTACGGCTAGTAATATATAATGAATTTGATACGGCTAGTAATATATAATGAAGTCGACTCTCACTTCGACTTGTGTTGTAGTGACGATTACCCTTCAGTACGCTGAAGAGGGCTACTTTGTGGCCGAAATACGCGTATTCGTATTCACCTTTCTTATCCTCTCCTTTTTTACCTTTTACCCCTTTTACCTACCTCATTATCCTTTTTTACCTTTACCCCTTTTTGACTTGTGGCGCTAGCCAATTAATTTCATTTTCACTTTGTTTAGAAAGGTAAACTGTTTACGGCTATTGGAGTTTCAAATTCATTAAATATTAACAATAACTATAAAAATTAAGAACAGTAAACTGATCATAAGAAACGACGTTAGCTCCTGCCGAAGCGGATGATAAACTACTCAGTGCGATCTATCTTCAATGTATAAGTTAATATTTATGATAACTTTTTAGATGCGCATTCCCTCCTTCGTTTCATGCCCAGTGCATGATAGATTTTGATTATGAGTAGAAATGAAGAATCACCAGGAGTGACTGCATCACGATTGAGATACTTACACTGAACTACTTGGGGCGTATTATTGTTTTATACAAGATGAGCGGGGTCTTATATAAATAGGCTCTCAACCTAGCGATCTATTCAGCTGTTCGCAGCCATGCACCTAAATTTACTCAACACCCCTCAAGCAGCCGAGAAGGCGTGTGGCGTAGGGTGTTAGGGCAACATTCATTCATGCACAGCTCATTAGTTCATACATATACATTTAAAAATATGGTATATTTATTATTCATTAGGTAATCTACCGGTTAAGGTAGATTTTGAATGGACAAAACAACTAAATAACTATTTTGTGATTCCTAACAAAATACCAAATCCAGTATCCTACTCTACATCAGACCCCTCTTCATCTCTGAGTACTTTCTGAAAAGTGGATGAAGGGGGTGTTGACCGGCAGTGGGATGTTGAAGACTGTGATAGAGGGTAGAACGTTGGGCAAAAGAGGAAAGGGAAGGAACAGGATAGGGATGTTGGACGGGATGAAGGGAGGAAGAAAGTACTCAGAGATGAAGAGGGACCTGATATAGAGTAGGATGATGGATTTTGTGTTTTGTTAGGAGTAATAAAATATTTGTTTGGTAGTTGTGTCCATCCAAAAACCTACCTTAACCGGTAGATTACCTTAAAAAAAAAATAATAAAAAAATATATATATATATATATATATATACATATATATATATATATATATATATATATATATATATATATATATATATATATATATATATATATATATATATATATATATATATATATATATATATAAACTCATTCAGAAAACACTCGTTCATATACACGCATGATTACATAAATCATGAAAAAAATAAAAAAATCAATCAATTTTTGCTTTTAAGCAAATATAGTCGGATTCTTGGGTTTGATTTTGTTATAACTGCATATAATGCCCTTCTGAAGTGAAAACAAGGATAGCCTTGGCGAAGATGGCACTGCGACATTTACAAAAATCTTTTAGGAAACAAACACATTAAATAGGAAATTAGAAAATCTTTTGCAAAAGCATTTATTTAGACTACACTGTTATACGGATGCAAAACTTGGACACTGGCAAAGATAGAGAAGTCTTGTTTCGAAGCAATGGAAACGTGGAGTTGGAGATGGATAATAAGAACGAGATGGGTAGACAAGAAGATCAACAAGAAGTGTTGAGAGGAAGCAAATAGGAAAGGAATTAAATGAAAGAGATAGAGGAAAGAAAAATTAAATTTGTATGTTCTGCGGTATAACAGCTTCCTGCAAAGTATAATGGAGAGAAAAGTACTGGAAAACAAAGAAGAAGTCCTACAAGGAAGTTTCCGGATGGCATAAAAATAAAAATGCAAAGGCTATGAGAGTCACAAAACATAAGGATTTGAGAAGGACAGAAATGGAGAGAGGAGACATATTTGTATGGTTGCAAAGACAAGGTTCCAATTGATAACATACTGATGAATGCCAGGGAAGAATGATTTCTTGAATCTGTCGGTAATGATACCTATCTCTCTTAGTTTATCTTGGTTCTCGAATCTACCTACCAACAGAATTTGTGGTCATGACAATTCCCTTAATATCGCAATCACTCAGATGTCCAGCACCTTTCTTAGAGTCTACGCTTCCTCCGTGTATCAAGTAATTGCCAACCTAATTCCTTTAACAAACCCATCATTTAGGAATGATTGATGGGCTAAATGAAATATATCGATAAAAATACAACATTAACTACAACAATAGGGAAAAAACTGCTAAGTAAAGATAGCCATTTAATGCCAAGCATTGCAGAATAAGTTTCTCTCCTGAATCAATGCATTGGAAAATGGGGGTGGGAGCTGACATCCAAAACGCGAAAGGGTGGAGAAAATACGATTTTGAGAGTAAACGCATACATTAAAAACGTCAAGGAGAATCTCAAGGGTCAATGAATATCACACTTGTAGGTGCAATGGAATAAGGCAGGGATGCAAGGAATTCCGTAAAAGAAATTTTCATTTGCATTATGAGCAGCGAACCGGAGTGCACTTATAAATTATTCCAGCAACAAGGCAAGCTATAGACGGAGAGGAGGGAAACCCTTTGATAAACATGAAAATCGAGGACTACAGTCACACCTCGTGCAATTCACGAACGTGAACGGAAATTATTCATAGATTGGCAGAAGGGAGCAAAGCGTGGAGGCGAGGCGCTTTCGGAATGATCAATAAGTGCATAAAGAGGGGATTCACAAGAGAGATTCCACCCCTAACAGAATGATAAATTACTGGATTACTGACGCTTCAACTTGGCAATTACAAGCTAACATTACCGCTAGGGACTCACTGTGATTTCAAGGCGAGATTAAAGAAACTGGCTGCAAAAGATATGTTTCTAGAGAAAACGCACACTACACAATGACCAACGTTACCTAAAGGATTAAGAAGAAATGGCTGTGTTTGTGACTCCTGGTGAACAGGAGCGTCAACAGCCATGCGCTTCTGCTGCTGCACAGGTTTTACGACTTGTACTCATTCTAATCTTAAGTAAATTATTCTCCACAATTTTAATCTCAATACATTTGTAGTTTTAGCGTGACTCTTTGATCGAAGTCGATGCCCATAAGTTTTAATGTATCAAACATGAAGCATACAAAATCCTTAACATGCACAGCTGAATATTTGAAAATTAACTCAATGTATACATTATCAATTTGGTTTGTTTATACCGAAATGATTGACATCCGGTATTCTCTACTGTCTTACAGTATAATATCAACACAATGAACACATGCATGCGTGAATGACTCACACTACACCAGAACAGTTATGCGTGTGCTATTTCGATCATTCGCATTAGATAGATTGTTCAGTTTATCATACTGCCACATTTGTAATGAGCTACTCAATAATATCAAGCCCATAGAATCTGCAAAATTATCATAAGGCTCTGAAACAACATGTAAAGACAGAATCATATTCTAAAACATGTAGTTTTTTTGTAAAAACGGAAGAAATATTCATTTTAAACGTTATTATATTACACGACGCTGAGTAAAATATGCATTTGGAAACTTCTATTAAACTATTTACTATTTTTACAATCCTCACCTACACTGAGTATCTCTAATTGCTATTATCTCATTGATTTCAAGTCATTATGTTGTATATGGGCTGCATTGTCTCAAAATAATAAGTCTTCTTCATTATCGTAATACAGTCATCAACAAATAATACATTATGCATTAGAGTTTCGTTATTTACCATGATGAAAGCTAGTGAAATGATAATTACGGAAAGCTTAAGAATCTGAAGACATTGATATAACGAGCACACTGTATACATTTTCCTGACCATATAGATGCAGTTAGTGACATCATGGAGTGACGTGAAATGCCTTACGACTACATCACATCTTTCAGGAGCTCA
This sequence comes from Hetaerina americana, assembly GCF_022747635.1. NCBI lineage: Eukaryota > Metazoa > Arthropoda > Insecta > Odonata > Calopterygidae > Hetaerina > Hetaerina americana. The sequence continues at coordinate 77,459,638 of NW_027287205.1, read as the reverse complement.
CAATTCAGGATCTGCCGATGCAGAGAATAGCTAGCTGAGAAGTTTTACTGCAAGTCTTGCACGTTTTAAATCTCACCGTAGAAGTTGAGGAATTAAAAAATTAAAAAACTTTTTATACTGTAAAAGTATATCCAAACTCTATGAACAGAAAAAAACTTGAAAAATTATCTATCCTTACCAACACCCATCTATATTTCTTGGTCAGATGGAACATAGTCAGATATTGTACAATCAGATTAACTTTTCATATAGCAAGTGTAGCAGTCATTTCGCACTTATAACATTACACCAATGACAGCAGAAGTGAGAAATGTAAAAAAACGATCATGGGAGGAATTAAGTAGACCAATCCCTGAGTCAACCCGCTACTATCCAGCAGGCTAGTTCGTCAGTTTCCAAATTCATTTTTATCAGGCATATTATGCCAGGGTTGGACGAAGTGACAGAGATATTAAACCAAAGAATTACTATTATCAATTCTGCTCCGTCTTCATCGGAAGATATAGAAGTAATGAAATATCGTCCGTCGAAATGATCAAGAAATAACGTGTGAGTGATATTTTTATGTGTTTCTATATTGTTTTTGCTGTCAAATTTATTATTCAACACTTCCGTGTTACGTCGACGAAATCAAATATATATATATATATATATATATATATATATATATTATATATATTATATTATATATATAGTCACCAGTTAAATAAAGGTGAAACCTGACAAACAATAGGTTTTTCAAGGGGGTAATTAAATGACTTGACGTAGCCAGAAAATTTATCTGCAGATACCCATCTCCTACGCAATACTATTGAAAAATACATTATATACGTGTATTAGGATTGGTTTATATCAGTAGGACTATATTAATCCAAACAATTTTCCCATTAATACAATATACTTGCATGAAGTGATTCTGGGGTATAAATTTCACCTTGACTTCCGTTCTTGTGTCTTTCAATATAATTGAGCATGTGTATAATGTATCCAATATAAAAATGCCATACATTATATATGTACATCGGGAATGTATAATTTTTCTGTAATCCATTCAATTCACAAATAAGTCGCAACCGGTTATCAGCAACGAAAGCTGATCTACCATCGATACCATTGGGAGATGAGATCCACTCTTTCAGTGGGTATTCCACGGAGGTGGTAAGATTCTCCCACCCCCACTGAATATACAACGGCATCAGTTACACTTATTGGTTCCTCGCTTTCCAGCTGCGTCCCCTTGAGATCCTCTCCGTTCAAAATTCAAATTGAAGTGAAGGAAATACAAATCCGAATGGGGAGTGGGGGTAGAAGACCTCATTCTCTCGGAAAAAATAACAATTGGCGAGATTCAATTCTATTTGCTTTAAGCACACATCAGTAACGGATTTGAAATTTCGGAACGTTATTCGATTTGGCAGGCTTGACGAAGTGACCCTTGCTTAAAAGTGATAGAGATTAGAAGTTTGATGAGTGCATGGTAGGACAATTAATCAATGATGCCCGATTATAACTTGTGGACTTGTGTTTATTATAATTGCGCATTACAAATTATGGTGATGAGTCCTAGATTACCATTGATGACAGAGTCACGTGTCACGATCACGGATGGACGGGACCTACATAGCCGACACGAATACTGTTGGAAGAGGACATTCGATTGCGAGGTAACGATCTGAAAATCGCGTATAAATGAACAAAAGCTTGGGGGAGGATTTTGGACTGAGTGAACGCATCATTTAGGCGAAGAATTCTGATCAGTAGGTACTCATATCAATGACATGTATTGCACATGTCCAGGGTAAATGAGGTTAATAGACTCGAGGTAAATGCGGGAGCGTAATTTCATCGAGTATTCGCTTTCAAGTCTGGCTGCAGCGGATAATCTACTGGGAAGCAGCACCTGCGACTCTTTAATCGCATGCCCCAAGTGAGCAATAAGGTGGGCAACGAGTGGCTGACCCAAAGGCCTATTGCAATAAGACTTACAGAAAGGGACAGAACATCCGAATTCGATTGTTATGTTAGGGGTATTAATATGACCCAGAATTACATTGGCAGATTGAACCACCAAGAGTGAACAAAACTGACAGATTCAAGTACTTATCCTTTTTCTACATGGTAACCTACAAGTTGTCGATTAGGCAGGCAGGGGGTGATGTGTGGCAGGGGGTGATTCCACATGAGGAATTCAAGATCAAAGTTAAGTTTTGCTTCTTTTTAGCCACCAAGTACTGATATTTCAATGTCCAAATGTTTAATATTTCAAATAATGGAGATAATATCAACTGCATGGAATAAGGTATCTAGTTGTAAAATACTTCACTGTGCATGAAAGAGTTAGTTAATAATAAGAAGAAAAATAGCATTTTTGACAATATCAAGTCTACTAGGCCTTGGAATATTATGCCCATACAAAATATTTCAACGCCAACACATATTTGACATCATCGCTTAAGTGCTCGTCTTCCTTCGCACGATATGCAATGGCAACAAACATGAACCTAAGACCAGGAATGACGTTATTTACAAAATTTTATGATTTCATCAAACACACCCATTATTGCTTAAGGTAGACAGGCATGCATGAGCGTATGTAAGAAAATATGTATTCATGATTATGCATGAAACGTTGTTGGCCTAACACACCCACCACCCGCCCTCACGGTATCCTACGGGGTAGTGTGAAGATGTAGATGTAATAAGACGGCATTAGACGGTATTTACGGTTTTCCAGTAAGACTTGTTCATAAACCCTTTGCAAAAATAATAGGCTAAGCATATTACCTGTTCCACGCTAAAACCAACATAACACATTCCTTTGTTTTCGTGATGTCATTACTCTTGGCTCATGGGCATTGGAATGCAAGGAGGTTGAGCACATTGATATGATGCCTATTTCCTGTGCAAAATGGGAGTTAAACTACCAATCAGGAGATAGATTTCACGCAACTCTATATAGAGACGATGAAAATAGCACATTTCATTAAGAAGGGGAATTCAAATGTAGGTTTCGATCTTTCAAATCCTGGAAAAGATAACCCTTCTCCTGGAGAAAACCTAAAAATATTCATCGTTTAACTCGAGAAAGAGTTGAAAAATAGTCTCTGCTTAATCTTAAAACGGGAAGTGGTAGTCCAGAGGTAGAAAGTTGAACCACAGACCGCAGGGTCCGAGCTCGATTTCCGGGTACCCTCAGCTCCAACCAACCTGTGTGATTTTTCGGGTATCAGCTCTTCCCTGGAAACCATTGGCGGCACAAGGAAAGGAACTGGCCCCACTACCCTGATGTGTGAATTTCATACGCCTTCGGGTTTAGTACTGGGTGAACTCTACCATCACCTACCAAACCGACCTTCGGGTTGATGTTTATGGTTTTTTCAATCGTAAAAAAATATTACGAGACTGAAGTTAGCAATGGAGCGTTATTGTGTAACGATGATAGGAAGACCTCCAGTCACGATGAGATCTATGCATAAATATGTATACCTACACGATACCCATAAAGGGCACCGGCTAAATATTTACCACTATCAGTTTCATTGGTTCATTTAAAGGTATACTAACTCATATAAAAAAATACTTGGCCACAGTGCGAAACCAAAGACAAAGGTGGATTACAAAACTAAAAGAGCCCGCTACCGCACCTTCTCCCTCAACAGAAAAGACAGTGCGATTTTGGTTTTGATCATTACGAATTGTGAGAATCTGTAAATTATGAGATAGATTTTTTAGTGATAGAGATAGATGTGAGTGTTGCGATGTTTCCTATTACAGTATTACTCACTTTAATCTGCGTCAAATATCTTTGCGCATGGTAGGCTTAGTTCAGATTTTTTACGACTATTTGTTGTTAATGAATGTGAATGTGCGTCTTTTTGTGATGTAGATTGATGTTTAAACGTTTCGTGGTATTGATGAACAAAGGTAAGTTTGGTTGTGACGTTTAAGGGCTTACATGCCACCTGACACCGTCTACCTGCACAAGCATATGTCAATAACAAGACTAGTCAACTCGCTAGACATACAGGTAGTGCTTGACTCGAGACATAGAAAAGATAAATAAATTCCGGACAATTGCATTGTTGCTCTCAGCTTCCTTCCACTCTCCCACATACAGACACACACACACACCCTGGCGGGATTAGACGACGGGAGAGGGGTGGATAGTAAGAGAAGGGAGTAAGGCAGGGTGTAGGGGCGAGGATTGGGGGGAAGTTAGGGCATGCCTCCCCGTCCCCAAAACACCCCCTGCTCCTCTCGAGCACTCCAAAAGACCCCCCTCCCCCTCTGAGTCTCCTTCCCCTCCTTCACCCACCCGAAAAACACTCCGCATAACCCCAGCGCCATCTCATATCCCACTCCTGAAAAGCCTTCCCGGTTCTCCCGTCTCTCCCCTCTCTCTAGAATGCTGTGCTTGCTCCTCAACACATAAAACTTTACGGCCGGCGCAGAATCGACCAAGAGGGGAGAAGAATGCCCCCCTCCAGCCCCCTTCTTCCCTTCCCCTCCATTCCCCATCCACCCTCTCTCTCTCCCTTAACGCCGCGACGCCCGTTGCCCTCCCTCGAAGCCCCGCGCGCCACCAAGCGGGAGACGGAAAACACCCCCGGGTTGCGAAAGGTATAATATGATATCCACGCGTTCTGGGGATGTGCGATGTTTCGATGCGTCGGGGCCGATGCTCCACTCCGATGCGATGCTAGACTCGGGGGGCGATATTTTACATTCCCAACATCCTCCAACCGGGCTGTTGACGACTGATTGCGAAAAATCGGGTTCGATATGGTGGAAATGGTAACGTTACAGCTTTCCACTTTCCACATACATGTATAGATACATACTTGTACATCTCAGCAATAATTGTTGGGTTTGATAAATTCATCAAATTCTAGAATTGAAGTAAATTCAATTTTTCGGGCTCGTAAGTTCGATTTTGCGATGTTTGTGTATCTTGCGAGGGAAGGACGTGTACTTGGAATCTGTCGGTGACCTAGTCAATCTCTTTTATTCTATCCCGATGGTCGAATATCCCGATTTAATTTGGTGGCATAATATTTGCCCCTTTGTCACAAAAAAATCCAGTTGTACCCTCCTAATAGCCTTTGCCTACTCTCTTCGCGAACTAAGAGGCTCCCAACCTAATTCTATCAGCATACCCATCGGGATTGTTTACTTATAGTAGCAATTTTAACAAACCTATCTGATTCTCTCAAAAGATTATCTAATTCTTTCATTTACGCTTTCTCCCATGGATCCAGTTTCCATCCACGATCTAGTTTCAAGTAGTTACGTAAGAGAAGCGGTCTTTGTCTTAAAAACCTTGGTCAAAATTACTATTCATCTTGTGACATATAGCCATTATTTCGCACATTAATATGAAAAACAACAAGACCATGATACCATCAATACCAGTGTATTGAGCAATATTCGCATACGGCTATAATGTTAATTTTGAAGAGCGAAGCCGTCCTTCAAGTTATCCTGTAGTCGGTTAACTCTCCAAATAAGGTAAAATCAGCGCCAAATCGCCTTAGTCGTAACGTGTAAAGGGCGGCAAGGCAGGTCTATGGTCGACACCGGGTTTCTTCAGCCATTCCCTGAAAATCCTACCAATACCAAATCACCCACCCTATCCCTAACGGCATAAATAACATCAGCTGCTTAATCGCCTCGAATAACAACTGCTATGGGAGACAAGCCTTCGGTGTTCCGCTTCATAATGCTTTGTCACAAGAAGTGTGCGAAATTTTCAAGAACTGCAAAATGGTAAACCAATAGTTAAAATAAAATCTTGGCTTGAGTTCTGGACAAAAACTTATTTTCTCTCGTCTTTGCGGAAGTGTTCGACCTCTTCATTCCTGATACCGTGGAATAAAAATACGCGTAAACTTCACCAGAATGTCGCGCAATTTGTATCGGGATTTCGACTTCGAAACTGTTCCCGCATTACCACCACTACTGTGTACAAATCCGAACGTGGCCTCCTCGGCCCTAGCCCAAGCCCTCCAGACTACTATCGCCAACACGAGCGACACACTTCGCCCACCGGGGGCTTGAGGGCGGTGTCGGCCGTGGAGAGGGAGGGATGTGGGTAAGGGGAGGGCCCAGATGTCGGAGGAGGAAGTAACCCGGGGATGGTTTCCGACCTTCCCCGGAACTTGGGGGTCCTTTACACCAACTAAAACGGCAAGTTGGAACCAAATTTTAAGGACGTGGGAGGATTTTCGCTTCGGAGGGCGTTTTCGCTTGGACTCGTGGGAAATGGAACATCCAATGCGGGGGTTTATAGATATATTATGTCCTATCGAAATTGAATGCATTTTTGAAAAAAAAAGTGTGCGTCTACACAATAGACAGAATGAAAGCCTTCCCGCCGACTGTGGTCGGGGTTGCTAAGCCAACCAGCATTTTGTGCATAAATATTCACTCGTGGATAAATGTAAATATTTATCTACACATTCATAATTGCACGTACCACAGGGACGAGTGGTATGGGGTGTCAGGACATCAGCATTTTATGCGTAATTACAGACTGAAATATAAATGTATTTTTGCAAAGAAAAATCTCACGGATAATTTCACACGAATATATGTTCATCTACGCTGCGAAACAATCGGTATATTCGAGTACAGTTTTGATAGACAATAGATCAATTTTGTTTCAAATGAGCGAACTTGAAAAGTATAGATAGTTATTTTTAATGAAAATTTGGTTATAAAAATTAATAATTAAATATATACAGCTGTCATATCTATCAACGCCGGTACTATAAGACCCGTCTCTGCAACCTACATGTTGAGCGTTAAAATCTTCACAATATTTGAAAGTTGGCATATAATTTCGTTTTCCGATATTTTCAATAATCTTGCAGTTGTATTTAATGTAATTTGCATTAATGATTCCCTGGCAAAAAGACAACTTATTCAAACATTCGTTTCACAGTTTATATTATACCAGTTGCAGTTGAGTCTGTTTCGAAAATTGGCGGATGAACCATTTGCATTAAAAATTCAGACAAGTGATTCTCTGATTTCTCTGAAAATCTCTGATTTTGACGAAAGCAAACTTACGAGTATTAAGAGATAACCGATATGTAGTTAGCCGTTTTCCAAACGCGGACTTGAGCCCATGGGCTTGGAATCAGATTTGCGCGGAAATTAAACGATTTCATAAAACAAATTAAGCTTAATTTTATATAGATGTTAATAGTAATCTCCATAGAATACCCACATTGCACCTGGATACCTGCACTTGGATACTCCACAAAACTGACGTAGTGACGCCGCACTAAATTACCCAGGAATTCATTCTACGGTTACTAGGTAAGTCAAAACTAATTTAGGCATAGAAGAGAGTTTTATGGAATCTCCTGCGAGAATGACGGATTTGCAGGAATACCATACAATTTTTGGATTTATCAACAGAATTGGATTATAGAAGGTTTTCCCTATGTTTCGTTTTTTGCAGGAAATTAATTAGCTGCGTTAAAATGCTGACGAATAATTTCGTAAACAATTTATGCTGGTAGCAGCCCGAAACGCTTAATTGTCAAGAGTCAAATTAAACTCTAATCGTGTTAACAACTCACGGGAAGATGTGATTGAAGCAGGGAGATGAAGATGAGAAACACGCGGAGCGGAAAGGTTTTATCATTACATAAAGGATGCTGCCGTGCGAACAAACTGTAGATTGAGAATTTTTCAAAGGAATATCCTAAATTAATAGTTCATTCAGTAATTTATTTTATTTATTTAGGCACCCTACAAGCCTAGGGTGTGTGGCAGGGGGTGAGTAGTTAAGTGCAGTATAAGTAATTACATGTAGTATAAGTAGTGATAAGCAGTTACGTGGTGTAAAAACAATATTTAAAGACGGAAGATATTATTTCGAATAAAAAAATACTCCCACTCTCTCACAAGTTTTCATTTGAGGAAGCATAAAAAGAATCCTTTCTGACTACAGCCGTTAAAATCTCGATTACATGACCAGGTCAGTGCAAGCGTGTAAATAGGGGAATTCACCACCGTAGCTATCAATGTTAAGGATAAGTTTCACGAGATAATATTCTCAATTAAGAAAGCAGAAAGTTGAAAAGTTAATATTTGCTAACACTGAAAAAGGCACACGAACGCTGAACCGAACGAAAGGCTACGCGGATAGTTGAATCCCACATTAAGCTGAGTTTACCTTAACTAAAGACTAATAGAGATGCACAGAACTGCCGAGTTTATCGGTGAAACCCCGGTAATTATTATGGCCCCACATTATATCAGCAATTTGGAGAATTGAGGCCAAATAAAAATGAAAAATTGTTCGGGCAAGAAAGAAATGCGTGACGGGTATGTTGGTAAAATTAATTTGGGAGTTAATCCATTCACGAAGAGAGCAGGCAATTGATTAGACTGACACCAGAGTTATTTTGCAACACCAAAGGAATTATCAAGACCACAAATTATAATGTTAGGTTGAACGACTGAGATCAAATAAGAGAGATAGATGCCGTAATTGACGGGTTCAAGGACTCTTTCTTCCCTTGCACTACTAGAAACCATAAAAAGAATTGAACCTAATCACCTGAGTACATTTACTTAACTGACAAACAACTAATGATTTTGACAGCAACTGAATGATGTACATAGGTATGCATGTGTGAGCATGTGTATCAGTGTCTTTTTACACGAGATAGTATATATTCAAATGCATATATGAACTAATAGTTGTGCATTAATTGCTGGTGTTCTACCAATCCCCGCCACACACATTTGTGTCGACTTGTCGACGCATAATCAATACCAAATCATATGTAACAACTCCTCATTCCTTAATTCAAAATTTACTCGACCATTGCCATTACTTAATGATGCAATTAGGCGTGCGTGTGCTTATGAATGTGCAAATGTTATCTATTTATATATATGTGATTATTTGTACAAATAAGACAGGTGTCATAACACCCATCGTCGCACGTTCGCTCAAGAGCCGTACTCCTGGGTTATGCGAGGATAAAGTCGAAAAATTATTTACACATTTTAGGAACTGGCGATGGAATGCTGAAAAGTTTTACACAGGGGAGCATACTGTATATGGCAAGTGTGGACGGATTAGGATATCGATAGGGATGTTGGACGGAACGAAGGGAGGAAAAAGTACGCGAAGTTTGCCGAGGGGCTTATTATAAAGTAGGACGTCGGTTTGTGCTTTTTAGGCGACGCTGAGAAACGCTGGAGTTTGTACAGTCTGTGTCCATCCAAAAACTTACCTTACGAAGGTAGGCAACCACAACAAATAATTACAATTAATTTAACGTTTTTACCTGAGCCACCTGAAATGGACTTGCCTAGAACGATTTAATATTATCAAAAACTTTGACAGGCATTCCATTCCGCTGGAATTTGCTGCATATTATCCAAAATTGAAGGGGAAGGTGACACCGATCGGTGAATGAATGAATTTCGGTAACCCGAGACGCCTGGAAATGACAACGAAGCAATAAACTTGCCTCAATTCCGAGTGATAATGTCCGTTAGGTCATGAGGTTGCCTCGCGGCTGGACCTTTCGGCGGCTGGCCGAAAGGCTCCGAGTGATGCCTTGGAATATTTTACAGCTTAACTAAACTTGTTATATTTTCTTGGGCACGAGAAATTTCTAGGAAACCACAGGCAGCCAAAGAAATAGCATTATTTTCTCCCACCCAGATTGTGAGAATTTCACACGCCTTAGGGTTGAGCGCGAGCTTAGATGCACACGCGCCTATCAAACTGGTTGATTGCAGTGGTTATAGAGGTCATTACCGGATGATTGCGTTCCCCGAGAGGGCGTGCACCATTCAAAATATCTGAGGGTCGAGAAGTGGCGAGAGAGTAAGGAGAGAAACTAGGCGGCTTCTGCATTGTGATAAGAAATGCTAAATAAAAGACGCCAATCTACATCAATGTCCCAAAAGACGCCGTGAGGGCGCGGGGCAGGGGCTGCTAGCTCACAAAACATCAGTGTACAAGATAGAATCCCTTGAATAAATTGGAATGTCGAAATGTATTTCCTACCCAACTATTCCTGAGGCTCTGACTTTACTAATTTCCCCCATTGTAAATACAAGACCCGACTGGGCAAAGATATCTATTAAAGAGATTCCACCTTTGTGGTGCTCACCAATGTTCAATGGACACGTGTGTTGTATATATATATATATATATATATATATAGAGAGAGAGAGAGAGAGAGAGAAAGAGAGGGAGAGAACAGAGATACTAGCATTACAATATTTTTAAAAAAGATTAATGAAAATTAAAAGAACTAATCATATTGTAATGATCCCAGTCACCTTATGATTTAAATTTTTATTAATCTTTTTTTAAAAATATTTTTAACGCATTGCCCAAAACAATTATAGCCACTCATAAAAAAAGGAAATTACTTATTATGAAATTTTCGGGGGCACGACCAACTTCCTCTGCGGAGAGAAGGAACTATCAAGGAAGGCATGCGTGTATATATACATATACACGTACCCAATATGCATTTAGAAGGAAAAGGTTCCGAATTGAGGCTACGTTTACGACGGACCCTGGCACTAAACACTTCTCTACTCCTAATCTCGAACCACCATGGCACAAAATATTCTTAAAACCCATACTAAACATAAATTACTTACTCTTACTTTAGTTACTCATTCTTTAGCTTTTCATACTTTTTACCTCCCTTAATTCCATCCAATATGGCTGTTCTTTTCCTCTCTCTACCTCACTTTCTCAGCATCATCCCCTCTTCCCTCCCAGCAATCGCCCCTCTATTACCGTCTTCAGTACCCCATTGCCTTTCAGTATCTCCCTCATCCACTTGTATTGCCTTCATCGTCGATGTCTCCCAACAGCCGCCCCTCTTCCCCTACCATGCCTATGCCAACGCTGGTCTTCCTCTCCTTTCATTTTATTTTTTTCCATTGTTCTCCACACCCACATCTCAAAGGCCTCAAAAATCTACGCTTATCCTCCCGCCACAACGATCAAGTTTCCGAGCCATAGATATCTAGGGTTTAGATTACAGCTTTCTTCTTTAGTCTTTTCTTATCATCTTTCCCTAAGGTTGCTGTCATCAGCTGTCTCGTTCAGTTCAAGCTCAAGCTAATTTTCCTACCTTCTCCGTAAAACACTTCCTAATTAAGTGAACTGTCTCACCTGTTCTAGTTTATGTCCCCAAACTTTCACTCTCGCCTTTATACTCTAATGCAATATATATATATATATATATATATATATATATATATATATATATATATATAGTATATTTAACTACTACTAATTTAATTATCTTCGTGTTCTGGAAATAAATGTAATGGAAGTAAATTTTAATTAATTCATCGCTGTTATGGAACTTAGATTTGCAGCAGTTCTTAATCACAGAATCTACCCAAAACATAACCGGTAGAAAACTGCTAATAAATAAAAATAGTAGGAACAATCTTCTATGGTGGACTGACGTCAGTCAGTCACGACCAGGAAAATAATTGGTCGTCCGCCGCTGCTTAATGGACTCCTCCCTTACGACCCTTACCCTCGCGGGAGGGGAGGAAAGGGAAGTAAAACGGGAGGGTGGGGGAGCAAGAGAGTTTTGATTGGGAGGAAGCAGGACCCCTCCTTTACGAGGTAGTCGTAAGGAGGAAATTACGAGGCGGGAGGGAGGAGGGAAAGCGCAAAAAGTGCACCGGGAGAAGCGACGCCATTTTCACGACTCCTCCGGCCAGGAGATTCCACATTGTCGCGCGGCCATATTGTCACCGCCCTCGTGGCAATGAAGGAAATTGAAATTTCGAAAATCCCCTCATGCGCCGCCAATAACTGCGTGGCCGAAAAATAATTAAAAGAATAATAGCCCCACAATCAATTTCCAGCAACGACCTGGGATGATGAATGCATTCCATAAGCCCTTGACTACAGAGGAAATAAAAATAAACCATTGGAACTATTGTTTGAGTACTGCAGAAATATAGAACCGACTGTATTATTCTCTGAAAAAGTGGTTCGAGTGTGCTTTTACACTTTCATCATCGCAGTGGGAGGTATAACTACAATTGGGCCGTAAACTGTAATCTACCCGGGAGGCGTGTGGCAGGGGTTGCTTGGTCACAAAGTTTAAGTAACAAAATAGATAACTGTTCGAGTTTAGTGATTCAATTCTAAGTTCATTGGCCGTAGTTTTTCGTTGTTTACCTTTGTTTTTGTTGGGATCGCAAATCCCGCGGGGAAAGAAAGTTCGATTAATATAATGTTTCCGCAGTTTACTTTATCTATCTAATCCTATGTGAATGGTCAGTCCAATCTGCAGACATAAAGAGGAATATTAATGATTTATTTGTTGTAGTAAGTTAAATTGAGTGTCCTGTACACACTTTAATAACCTTTGTCTCACCTTCTCCCTTCTTACTTGGAGAGAATTCTATTCTAGCTCCTCTATTTAACATGTTACGTATGTCCGCTTTCTTATCTCAATATTCTTTTTTTAACCAAGCTGCCGGCCGTTCCTCGCACCTTTCCTATCTTCTCAATCACCTCCTTCCCCGAAGGATCGCGAAAACTTGCCACGTATTGCAAATGCGGCCTCACTAGTGCAAAGTGCAAAACCTCTCCTTAACATGCTCTTCAGATCTTTCCACAATTCGTCGAATGAATAAAAGTTTCTTCGAGGTGGTTTCAGAAATCTTCCTAACGTGCTCTCTCCTAGGTTTTTAAGTTTTAAGGTTGATTTGGATGATCCTTTGGCTGGTACCTAAAGGAAAATGACGTCTGATTCTGCTCCGAAATTAAACTTTCAAAACAAATGTTGATTTGACTCACTCTAATATTCCTTTGGTAAACGAAAATGGAGGAATAAAAATTAACCACAACCATTAGACAAACCTCCACCCTTCCTTCGACCCTTATTGCAATCTCGATCGCAATAAGGTTAAGGTTAATTACCCCTAATAAAACTGATCGCAGAATCAAATGTAATCTGACGCTTATATCAAGAACTCGTTGACTTAACCGGCATTTACAAAATAAAGGCCGTTGTTCTAATACTATTGCCCCTGCAACATGACTTCACACAGATTAAGACGAATTATGCTTAAATGCCGGATATATTTTATTTATCCTGGATTTAGTATACAAGGTTGCTATAAAATGTATCGGGAACCATTTCTTCCTGACGTGACTGTACGTCGCAGCGCGCTCACAGCGTCGCTCGCTCGTCTGACCTTTAACATGCGCCAAGCGCCTGCGAGCGTTCGTTCAGGCTAGATCGTGTTTTTAGTGAACCCCTGTCAAGTGACTCTGCGCAAGCGCAAAATGCAGCGAACGGTTGAACAGAGTTACGCTATGAAAGTTTGTCTTGGATTGAAGGAATCGTGTACGGAGACGTTGTGCATGATTCGCCAGCTGTTTAATGATGAAAGCATGTCATAAACTGTAGTTTTTCAGAGGAATAAGCTCTTCAAAGACGGCCGAGAAGGTGAGAAAGACGAGCTCCTCGCTAGACGGCCGTCGACGTCAACAACCGACGCCAACGTGCAGGAAGTGCTGAATTCAGACCGTCGGTTTAGTGTGCGTATAATCGCAGAACGATTTAGCATTGATACGATAACAGCGCACCCTACTATCACAGCAAATTTGGCGATGCTAAAGATCTGCGCTAAACTCTTCCCGAAGGTCTTTAACGCCGGAGGCTCAAAGGTAACCGATTACCTAACGAAAAACGCCATCGCGACGATTCCCCAGGCCCCTAACAGTGCCGAATCGGCACCAGCAGACTATTTCCTATTCCCAAAAGTGAAATCCTCCCGCAAATGACATCATCATGAGACCCTAAGTGCCGTCAAAGAGGCTTGAAGGCGTATCCCTTAGCACCTTCCTGAATCCGCCAACCAGGGAACCTTATAGTCGTGAAAAAGACACCGAGTAAAGTGTGCTAACTCTCAAGGCATATCATTTGAAGAATTTTGATGCATTGTTGCAATATCTGAAATGAATTATTTTTACGAAGCTTTTCTCGGAACACTTAACACAAATCTGGTATTTATTACAGCATTTGAGTACATGAACATCTCACGATTTTCCGGCGTATCTGATGAATAAATTCTTCTCCGGTCGTCCACAGAGATTAGTCTCTCCGTCTCCGGCGACGTCTTGATGAGCAAATCATCTTTCCCGGCCTCCTGAATGATATACTGTATTAAGAGATACTCTAACTCGTAGATATATTCAGACGAAGAGAAGACAATCGGTCACCTTAACGCCGGTGGATATGGACTGTTTATCACGGTGGAAAATGCGAGGGGATTTTATTTACCATTTAATACCTCAGGGAAGCGACCCGATACTAAGGAGGATACACCAACGTTCAGCACTTAGAATTAAGTTTCGGTAAGGTCGACACAGATAAGGGGAAGACACTCGCCCTCATGCATAGTGTCTCTATTCGGTGATGGTTTAAAAATTTAATTTCTGTTTATTTAAAGCTCAATTTTTTTGGGAGGGGAACAATGAAAATTAAATGGACGGGTTCCTTGATAAATTGTACAAAGCGTTTAGGGAAACCTGTACTGGTAGGGGAGAAATAAAAGATGCTGTAAATACACTTGGCATTTGGGAGGATGGAAATGATGGTTATTAAATATTTAACGACTAATCGCGTGGAGAAAATGCCCAGATAGTTAATTTCCACGACGGGGCAATATAAGGTGGCCGTCAAAGTGGAAGAAAGATGGATAAAATGAGGAGTATTCCATTTAAACGCTGAAAAATGAGAAACAGAGAATTCCTTCCGGAAATGTAAATTAGCACTATTCTGGAAGACTGGAGGAAATTAAGAAAAAACAATAACTGGGCGATTGAAATAAGGCGAAGAGTAAGATTTTTAACTAGTAGGAATAACGAACACTCTCTGAAAACTGCCATCAATATATGTTCAAACGTACGGACATGTTTACTCCTCCATGGTACCCTGCGAGGCACATCGCTAGGGTGTGCCGCAGGAATTGATTCCAAACAACATCACAGTAAATTTTGAAGCCATCTAAGTTTAGTTAACACTCCCACAACTGTTTAACTTGATCCCTTACTGTCACACCAAATGATACGTCACTAACAGGATCATGCTGCATTGAGTAGGAAATTTGGAAGAATAAAATTAATCCTACTTCGGTTGGTATACGTACATACAGGATAAATGTTATATGTTATATATATATATATATATATATATATATATGTATGCATAACATTTATCAATATATATATATATATATATATATATATATATATATATATATATATATAATGGACACAGACAAAAACACAGAAACACGCAAAAAAGAGACTCACTATTTTTCGAATTTTCGGTGGTCGTGACCACCGAAAATCTCTTTTTTGTGTGTTTCTGTGTTTTTGTCTGTGTCCACTAGTGCTAAGTGTTATACATTATTATTCACGTCCGTGAGACTTTCAAAAAGTGTTATATAATATTTATATATATGTGTATATATATATGTATATATATATGTGTATATATATATACATATATATATATATATATATACATATATATATATATACTAGGGTCATCCGGAAAGTAGTACCCGTTCGTGCCGCATGAAGTGCTGACGACGCGAGTAGCCGCTGGACGAGGTCAGATAGCTTCAGTGGCTTGTCTGCCTTCTCTGAGCCAAGTTGCGTGACGCTAGCATTGCCTGTGTTGTTTCTGTGATTGTTTACAATGTTTAAAAAAATTGAGAACGCCGCCAGTTGTGAAGTGAGGGCAGTGATTAAATTCCTCAATGCAAGAAACGTTCGCCCATGTGATATTCATCGCCAATTAAAGGAGGTGTATGGAGACAATGTAATGGACGAGTCGTCTGTTCGGCGGTGGTGTCGCAACTTCAACATGGGGAGGGGGAACACACACGACGATGAGCGTTCGGGGAGACCGTCTGTCATTACAGACCAACTGGTGAGCTCAGTTGACGAATTCGTGAGGAACGATCGGCGCGTCACAATTGATGACATCTGTGAGCATTTTCCCAATGTTTCTCGAACAATTGTTCATGAAATTGTTAAACACCATCTGCATTATGCAAAAATTTGTGCAAGATGGGTCCCTCGCAAGCTTACAGATGAGCATCTCATCTGAGTATCTCAATGAGCTGGCGGCGAAGGACTATGCAGCAGGAATACAGAAACTTGTCACACGTTATGACAAATGCCTTAATTTGCTTGGAGATTATGTTGAGAAGTAGTTTAAAGTATCCTCTTTCAAATAAAATTTTTTATGTTTGTCAATATTTACTTTTGTGTCTTTATTTCACGAACGGGTACTACTTTCCGGATGATCCTCGTATATACACACACACACATATATATATATATGTATATATATATATATATATATATATATATATATATATATATATATATATATATATATATATATATACATATATATATATTATATAACACTTTTTGAAAGTTTCACGGACGTGAATAATAATGTATAACACTTAGCACTAGTGGACACAGACAAAAACACAGAAACACACAAAAAAGAGATTTTCGGTGGTCACGACCACCGAAAATTCGAAAAATAGTGAGTCTCTTTTTTGTGTGTTTCTGTGTTTTTGTCTGTGTCCATTATATATATATATATATATATATATATATATATATATATATATATATATTTATAAATGTTATACATACGAGTATATTATTGATAACACAAAGAAATAGTCCAGGATACATATTTTGTGCGAAGAAAAAGACTTCAGAAAGGACTCCAAAAGGGTCAAACTAAGGAAAGATTTCCATTTCAAGGGGTGGGGAAAGGGACGAGAGAAACCTAAGAAGGACAAGGAAGTGGAAGGGTCGAGAGGGGAATTAGAAAAAAAGGTTTAAAGGTAGTAAAGTGGACGGGAGTTGGTGGGGGGGAGGAAAGGAGGTGGACGCGTCTGGTCTTTACGAGAAAGGGGGAGGTGACGAGGAGGAGTTGGGTCAGCCGAACAGTCTGTGGAAAGAGAGAGAGAGAGAGGGAGGGAGGAGGGGCGAGCCCTGGAGGAGGGAGGGGTGCATAGCGGAGGGTCTGCGCGCATCGAGGGGGGGGATTGAGGTTCATAAGGTGGGGTAGATCTGAGTGGGGGGAGGAAAATGGGGCAGGGGGAGTAAGATGAGGCAGGAAGACAGAAAACTGAAAGGCGGGGGGGGAGGAGAGAGAGAAAAAAGAGGGAAGAGAACAAGTGAGGGTAGAAGAGCGGGTGGAATTGAGGAGGATGGAGGTGACAGATAAGTGAACGGCTAGATAAACAGAGGATCCGAAGGAGAAAGGTGGATCGGGCTTAATGGGCAATAAATAGTCCGTTAGAATGAGAGAAAACAACACGGCTGAAGAAGGAATAAGTACATGGAAGGTTGTGAGCGGATAGACGCAGATAATCGAGCGGCACGGGGAAAATAATAGAATGGTTGGATGGAGGGAGAGATACGTTAATATACAAAGGACAACTGAAGTGAGCGATGAAGACCATGATAAGGTCACAGGAATAGACTGCCGGAGAATAAACACGCAGATCCCTCCTCGGGATCAATTGGGTAGGATTCTCTTGTCCGTGATAACACAGAATCAACAGGATTTCCCAGTGTGCGTTTCGTAGCTCAATGCTGCCGAGGATATTATAATGTTGACATGGTGATTCAACAATATATACGCGAGCAGTATGTTAAGGGTTTTTGCCGAATCTACAGATTCAAATACTAATTTAAGTTTCGCCTGGACAATATGGAAGGGGTTCTACCGTGGATGAAAAAACTCGTACAATGGGATTTTTCCTAGAGATATAATTTTTATTGATGAGATTGAGACATGAGATTGAGACAGATGAAATTTTATAATTATTTCCTGCGGTGCGCATCATTTCCCTGAAAACGAGGGTTAGTATTCGGTCAACGTTTTTCTTCAAACGCTTGACGAACACAAGAGAAAGCCTGACTGAATAATCCTAGTAAGCTTTGTGAATGCAAACGACAGTTAATGAGACATATCATTTATTTTTAATGAACCTAAGTCGGAAATGAACTTCAATCAATCAATCAGTATTCCATCCACTTTAAAGGTAGGTTTTTGACCGTCTCTGATGATTAATTTTTGTAAGTACCGCAGGAACTTACCCACCTCTTTCTTCTTGTCTCCGTAACTTCTGCTGGCATTCATGCTGTCTAAAAAGCCGTTTATTAACCCATGTCTACCTTCTGTTACGACCTCCAACTTACCACTACCTTTCATTATCTCCTCCTTTCAATTCCTTTGCATTTTTTCGATTTCCCACAGTAATTCCTCCCTTCTCCCAACTTTTTTGAACCTCAACGTTCGTCTTCTTCTCTTTCCAAATTATTTCCTCCATTCTACGCCACACCCACAATTCAAAAGCCCCCGTCCATGCTCATGCATCAAAATCAAGTTCTCACATTCATGAATTAATATGCTCGATATTCCAGTTTTTACTAATCTTTTCTTCACATCATTACTCAGTGCACCCATAATTAATTCTCTTCTTCTAGCATCTTTCGTTAATGCAATTCTTCTTCTGTCTTGTACATCACTAGGTCCTGTTCCCACTAAAATCTTCCCCTCCATGGTATATTCCCTCCTAATTTCACATCTAATTTAGCTTTCCTACTTCATCTCATTACTTTTAATTTCTCGAGGTTAGCCCTCATTTCATGCCTCTCAAATTGTTGCTGTAAAACACTCAAATAATAAATAACTGCAATCTCTTGGCTGTCTGACTCAGTTCTGCTCCATCATCTGCAATCCTAACTGACTTAATCACCTCGTCGTACACCTTCACTCCCAGCCCCACCCTTTCACATGCTACCCTTAAAATTTCCTGAGCATACAAGTCGAAAAGCACCAGCGATAACGGGGGACCCTATCTCCTTCCTCTGCTTCCCATCCTGATTCCTCCCTCTGTCACCCTTACCTGCACCGTCTGATTGATGCAACTTGAGGTGGAAACAGGAAGTTACTTCAATTATCTCCCCATGACAAATATGATAAATTATTCTGTATCATGCCATAAGTGTGAACTATTTATTAATCTGAAACTTTTTCAGCCTGTTAGAAAGAGTTGTATGGTCAATTTCCATCTAGTGAGCCAGTAAAAGCTTACGAGTATTAACGACCAAATTATAATAATATAGGGTAATTTGTGGAGTTATTAACATAGAAAAAAACTAGATACGAGTAAAATAGAAAGTTGGAAAACGATATGAAGGCGTCGCCATAGGGGCGAAGGAGTATTTTTCTTCTCCTCGTCCTCCCGGGGCAAATCGAAGAAAGTTCGCCGAAAGGGTGGGAGTAAAGGAAGGGAAGAAAGAATGAAGGGAGATAAAAGGCGCACGAGGGAAAAGGAAAGAGTGGCAAGGGGACGGGATCGGAGAGCAAGATGAGACGTGCCACGAGTGGGTGTGAGGGGGATGAAAAACGACGACGAGGGGGGGAGGAGAGAGAGAGAGAGATTAAGGGGGGGGCGATTGTTGAAGTGTGGGATGAAAATGGAACATCATCATCTCACCCAGCGTCAATAGTTCGTGCGCCAGAGTTTTATTTGGGCAAAAAGGAACGGATGTTCCCTGACTCCTCACCTTTTGTTAATGACGGGATGGAGAAAACGAGGAATGCTCGCTAATACGATCACACTCCCGACAGGTAAGGATTATATTTTGACCTCGACAAACACGAGCCTCTATGGGAATAGCGCAATAGTACCTATCTTTAAAACGCTTTTCATCAAACTGCGTCCATCGAAGAACTCACAAAACCATGAAAATCCTTAGACCGACACCAGTATTTTTAGCTTTAAGTCTCCGAGTATAAAAGTTATGGAGTAAGATGATGAAGCTTCAGGTACAAACGAATTGGAGAAGCAGTGAGTGTAAACGCTCAAAGCGGTGTCATCTCAAATTTGCTCTCCCCCCCTCCCAACATACCTTGACCTTTATGTCACTCTTTAGAGTTAGACGAGTCTAAAACGCATAAAATACCCTTTCCGCTCTGATCAGACCTCATGCTTACACACAATTCACCGTTTCGCCAACACCTCGGAGAATAAAAAACTAGTTTCCTTCCGCTCTGAAAAAACATCAAGCAAAAAGGACGTCATTTTACATTTATTACATTATGGAGAAAGGAAGAGGAATGGAGAAATTTAAAATGAGGACGAGGAATGTTAGGTTGATGGATAGTGAGAAATGAGGAGATCTTGAGGAGGGTTGGGGACGAAAGTAGAATAATAAAGATGAAAGAGATTACGGAAACATGATGAAGCACTAGATTAGACGGAGGTGATAACATCC
Source organism: Hetaerina americana (assembly GCF_022747635.1). NCBI lineage: Eukaryota > Metazoa > Arthropoda > Insecta > Odonata > Calopterygidae > Hetaerina > Hetaerina americana. The sequence goes on along the minus strand of NW_027287205.1, from coordinate 77,439,261 downwards.
CTGGTTTGTGTGGCAGGAGGAAATGAGGGAGAGGGTGCAGGAGTTTCTAGATGGTGAATGAATGACAAAAGCTGGAAGAATAAATAGGTTGGGACAGGGTGGAAGGATATAGAGAGCTGCCGCGTGAGAAAATGCCTCGACCGTTGACAAAAGCAGACATTGTCATACACTCAAATAGAACTAATTCATTCACCTTCAGCGAGACTCGAACCCGGATCCGTCGATTTGCGGCAGAATGATTTAGTCAGTTAAGCTAACGTGGTGTACTCTGACTAGGCTATGAGCACGACGACACCTCGGGTAGCATAACTGCCCAAAGTACTCAGCCGGAAATCGATGGATTCGGGTTCAAAACTCGGCCACGACAAATAAATTTTACACTCCGAAAATCTCCCATTTCATGTAGAAATTCATCGATCTATCCATATCTAATTTCTCCATTTTAATCATTCTTATCTAGATCTAAATTTCCATCGCAAAATGACACCGCTATGAGGTTATTCATTCATTGTGAAGGACCAAAATAATAAATCGAATGGAAAATGCACGTAAAAACTTTACCGAAATCCACATTTCTCCTTTAAATGAGTAAACCAAGTCAGATCTTGCTCCGCCATGGCTCTTATTAGCGTTAGAGAATATTGAGCGTCATAGCATGGAGCTCTTCTGAGTTTTGAATTACTCCCTCTGCGTGCTGAGTGTTCAGTGTCGGTGAACGACTCACATCCTCGTCACTATTACAAAGGTGTGTGGGTGTGTGTATATATATATATATATATATATATATATATATATATATATATATATATATATGTACATACATGCATATAATTCGCTTTTATCAGATAGGACGATATTAGGTAGAGGTCAACACAAAACTCAGCGCGAAAAAATTCCGAGCACCCAGGTGATTCCGAGTTCTTGGCCTTATGGCTTGACTCATGAACGCGCAAACCTCCACGGACATCATCCTCACCCTTGCCGTGTCGTGCCGGTTAGGAGTGCAGAGGTCGTTAAAGTGGGTTATTATTTCGATACTTTCATAAATGTGCGTAATATAGATGATATCACCATGGGGGTGTAGCGCGGACAAAATAAAGCCTGAAAATAGGGGAATTACGTGGAGGGAATGAAAGTGTGGAGTTTGAAAAAAAATACGAGGCAACTGAACTCTGGTGGCCTGTAGGTCGATGAACACACCACCCGCACAGAGCCATTCGACCAGAGGTTCGGTTCAGCCATATAATACCGGCCATGCTCTTTATTCACCTATGTCTTATATGAAAGCGGAACATGATCGCACCTACATATGTGGGATATGGTTCAATCCTTAAAAGAATTGGAGAAGGAAGAAGATGGGGAGATGGTGAGAGTAGATCTAGTATTTGATTTGGAGACTCCAATATCGACCAATGAAATGAAGAAATGCGCTATTTCGCTGTCACAAAAATATTAACGGATTAATCAAGGATTATTGTGTACTCGTTGAAATATCGGTTATGCCGTTCAATATCCATATATCATCTATATCTGGGATAAATAATAATATTGAACATCGATGCTTCAAATTATACATATCGACCGGGTAGATGTGAAAACATATCGATGTCGTGGCGATGCATGGTTGGCTCTCACGTCCGCCCCTCTCTGTGAGAAGACGAAGGGTGAGATGGGGGAGGAGGTTGATGGGGGATAGGGAGGAGAAAGTGCAGCAGGGGAGAGGGGGCGGAGGGGACGGGCGCGATGGCCTCCCCTCCCTCCCTCCCCCACCCTCCACAAGTCGTCTCGATGGCCGTTCCCATGGTAACCAGCATTACGACTTGCACCCTCATCGAATGCTTTAGACGCCCAGCGTGTCAACCCGAGCCCTACTCCCCCTCCTCCCCAACCCCGGAGAGACCATCCCCTCCATCCCCGCCCCACCAATCCTCCCCCTTAGGTACCCCACCCCCACGCCCCAATAACCCCTGGCAACCCAACCCCCCCTCTCGCCCCATCTCCCACACCAGCACGTGACCCACCCACCCCCTCCCTCCAAACTATACACCCTAGCCCACAAACTTTTCATTCAGATCCTCCCCTCCTCCCCCCGCCCCTTCCCAAGCATCGCCTCTTTTCCTCGGGGGCGAAAAGGGTTGGTGGAGAACAGATGGGGTAGCGGAAAAGGAGGGGGGGTGGAAAAAGAGGGTACGTGAGGATGAGGGGGCAGGGGAAAGGGTCTGTGTGTGCGTGGGGGAGGGTGGGGTGAGGAGATTTGGGGAAGGGACTTTTTCGAGGGGTTCTGGGCGAGGGGAAGGGGGAATACGGGGTGGGTGGAGGGGATAAAAACCGTCCCTCCCCACACCCTCAGGACTCTATCCCTTTCGTCGTCTATTCGCGCACCACTCTACTTATCCCTCCCGCCTTCTCTCCCCACCAGGGAGTCGTCCTCTTCCGTACTTGCCTCAATCCTATCTCGACGAGGGAACCCCTTCCACCCTCGTCGCTCGCGATACAAAAACTAACCCGGAGCACTCCTCATCTCCTCCTCTGCTCAGGGCAGACACAGGCAGCAGGCGGCGAGGGGCTTCGGCGGTTGGGAGAGCCAAGGAGGCAACACTCCGAGGCAGAGAGAGAGAAATCTCGTGGCACAACATCAAGGATTAACCGCGATATACTTGGCCCCTGCCGTCCGGGGTGATTAATTCTGCGACCACAGTCACGGGTAGGCAGAGAGTTCGCACGGTCCCTAAAAACCTAAGACAATCACTCAGAACCAGAGAAACAGTTCCACAACAATATAAATAAATTTTCCCTCACGCCTCCTTTGCCACTTATCCCAAACCCTACTATTCTATTTCTTCCCGACAGTGTCTAGGACGTTTCTGTACTCACACCCAACTCCATAGATACCTCTATTGTTCATCATTAACCGCTCAACTTCATACTGTATTCCAGTCACTCCGAGCTATATTTTTCCTCCTTCCTCAAAGACCAAGTTTCTGAGCTGTTCAGCGCCACGACTTATATAAGTATTAGTGTCTCCACTAATTCTTACATCAGCGCTCGAGAGGCCTGCCCATAGCCAACGCATAAGATTTCACATTTTTTAATAATTCTTTATGTGCTACCGCTAAATGCCACCCAATTTGTTTACTACCGTGGTCATCATACTAGACTAAAATAACCTATAAAAATGTGCACTGTTACACTTTCTCCCATTTAGCCCACCTAATATAATGAGACATTTAGGTTTTCGACTACTGGCTAAATTGAGTACGTGCTTTCGTTTTTTATGATTACTTACGCTCCATACAGGTCACTTTGAAGCAACAACGAATACTTTTATTCATGATGGCAACCTTAACTTTTTTAGATCTATATAATTTGTACATACACCAAAAGTTTAGAAACTGAACAAAATTGATAAGGGATTGATCAAGTAACTTTCCTACAAAGGCTAATTGGTGAAAAAGAGAATATAGTGATGATTAGAACAAATAAAAACAGATTTTAGACAAGTAATTTTGCACAGAACAAGAGAGAAGAATCTAATACGAATGACTATCAGTTTGCCAAAGGATGGAGAAGAGTGATATAAGAGGGTACTTTTATGGTACTTTTCAGAATTCGAGTAGTAGTTTTTAGGGGAGGCGACCGACAGCTGAGGTCATTTGCGCCATAGGGGATGGACAGGAAAGGATGAAGGGTGGAGAGAAACCCGGCGTCGGCATTAGCCTACTCTTTACGAAAGGCGCCAAGGGGTCTGCAGTTTAACGTCCCATCCGACGGACGGCGTACTCACTCAAAGTGCCCTCCACAAAGCACCTCAAGTAGGGATCGAGATACCTCTGAAAAATATTCAACACCGCCGGGATTTGAACCCGCGCCCTCAGGGTGGGAAGCCAGTACGTTAGCCCCCGCGCCATCTCGCAAATCATCGCAATGTCGCATCATCGCAAATGTCGATAAGAATACTACTTACCACTATTTTCCATTTCCATGGCTACATGGCGCTAGATACAAAAATCGTTTCCCCTATGATACATCACTTTTTAGTTAGTCGAAGGATTCTTTTTTTCAATCGACACATAATGAAGAGAAAATTTCAACAAGTAAGGCAAGATCATAGTTTTTTTGACCTTACAATACTCATTCATGAACAGCAATATGGAAATGAGACATGACTTGGTCCCTAAGGTGCGTGTATTAACAGTAAAATTTATCGTCGCAGTGATGATGAACACGCATTCACAGAGGTCACATCTACAAATGCACTCGATCTCATTCTCCAAACGCAAGTGCACACACACTGCCGCCATCTGTCGAAGAGTACACACGCTTGCGAATATCATGAAGACAACTGAATTGTTCGACGTCAGCCAATCCAATCGGACATGCGACGAAAGAGGTTAGACCACAATTTACACGGAGGAAACTAAACAAATACTCTTGGTGTACGGCTGTAAGGATTGATCGGTAAGGAAAACTGGTATGAGTAACTTCGTAACTAAATCCCTGTGTACACACAAATCGCTGAGGATGTAAATTCTGAGTGAGATCCATTCCAATTGGAAGTTTTAATAGTTTTGGTTGGGAATTCAACTTTTGTTTTTCTTTCCCACCAAATTTGAATCTCCACCGGCAAAAATAAACGCTCAGGATGGCTCAGAGGATCACGAAGGCAAAAGAACTTCTAAGCTGGCAAACGTATAGGCAAGGGGGGGAAAAGTATAATTCATTTTATCATTTCAAATAGCCTACCATGCTGACACTACTTCATCTAATCTTAATTTTAATTTCCTTCTTCCTAACAGATCGTATTGCATCTGCAGAGAAGTATTTCACACTTAGATGCCGTATTAGCACATGACTCCGTGCTTGACATCATCTCCATCAGTCGAAGTATTTTATATATTTATTGGTAGCCACCAATTTAGAAAATGATTTATTCAATGACTTTACATGCCTGCTGTTGGCCATTCCGTGCCCCACACACTAGTACTAACTTGAAGGGTATCATATAGATGTAGAAACACCTTGAGCAAGCACTCCATGCATTATTGTAAAAAAAATCACCAAAAATATTCTTTTCAAACTGGAAAAGATTGTGAACCAATGTAGATTTGGGTGAATCAATCGAGTCACAAGAAAGTCATTTGTTAATGATATTTTAGACGTGTTGCTTGAGTTAATTTCGTGTAATTTTGGAGATGAAACGCAGAGGCAAGATCCGGTAAGAGCAAAACGGCAACGCCTTGTTCCAGGTCTAATTTGTGTCCATATCAATTATGCGTGAGCAATTTAGCAGGACTGAAGAAGCGACAAAATTTTGACTGACGAAAAAACTGACGAAATTTTGGGATTTCAGAAAGGCCCAGCTACTCCGGTTGGCAGAGCAATTATTTTACCAGACTCCTACGCTGGCGGCCAAGGATCGATTCCCGGTGTTAGCTTGTACGGCCTTCTCTTTTTTTTGAAGGCCTGCGAACAGCTCATCGCCCGCTGAAGTAGTGTGCATCCAAGAGCAGCGTCATCTCACCCTCTTGACGTTCATTATGGAGAGTAGGCAAAATACGACGCCGAGTTCTTCTTTACTGCTCCCTTCCTTTCTTCCTGTTCCTCAACCCTCCGCTTCATTGTACATCCTAATAAACTCGCATTTAGGCTGAGGAGGAAACCTCCTTCGTCACAAAAAGTCACAAAACTGCAAAAAAGTAAACAATGCACGGGCTCACGCAGGAAGAAAAAACTCGTGAATCGGAGAAAACAATATTTGTAAGAGTTTGATAGTGGATTTATAAGACAATCGCAAACCTTCAGATTAATAGGTACATCCAAACAATAGCAATATCGTAGAAGGACATTGGTGTTTGGAAATTTAGCAATATTTATCAAATGCCTCCAATTCAAGTATTGTTTTTTTTAGCAATTTCGCAAGCTATCTTACACCCTGTCATTTCAATTCCTCGGTAGTTTCTGGAGTTTGACGTCTTACAAATCCAGCAACTCTTATTTCAAACTTTTATATGATTTTTCCCATTCTTTCTTCCATATCGGCAGTACTTCACAACCTTCAGCAAACTACTTTCACCCAGGATGAGTTCCTCTTCTTAATCTCCACGTATTTCGTGAACTTATTCCTTAGCCCTTTCTTTAAATGACTTTTACTTCACTAATCACCGCGTCTCGCCATTTTGTATAGCGTACCACAGTTCTTAGATACTGTAGTACTCTAATTAACATTACCGCCACCATTTGAAACATTTTGCGTTTTTATTAGTTACTTACCTTTAAGAAAAATTTATACTGATGTTGCATGCCTCGGGTAGAATCACCCCCTGACATACGACATAGTAGTAGCCCGCGGGGTACCATGAGCATGTAGAATGATTACAATCATCCTTCCACTTGTTAAAAAGATTTAAAAAATGTTATAACTGGAGTGTGATGCTGTACGAAGCAGAAGCATTTCGCAGATTTCTTACATAGTTCGTTTTTCAAAGGCCCACACAGTAATTTCTCCTCCTTATTAAATCCCTCTTTTGCCATAACTAGTTTTGAGTGATAATGAGATTCTGGAATAATAATGAGATATAACTGGGTGATAATGAGATCCAATTACGTATATTTGCAAAAATCAGAAAGAGAAGCTGTTATTTACTCATTACTTGGATTATTCCTTAAACTGCCGAAATTGGCAAGTGGGGAAAGTATATTTTCAAGAGGTGAAGATATCTTCGCATATGCTGTGGAAGTAGTAATGCAAAAAGACAAGTATTTTAACAAAACCTATCAAAGCGGATATCATCCATCAAAAACTATTAACAATAATCATTGCTCACGTCACCATTGCATCTTGGTAGATATGTGGATCGATATGGTTTTATAGATGGCTCGATAATACGAATAAATATTGACGTGAAGCAATTGATTAACAGCGGCAAATGGAGAGGCAACTGCAATATATTTTAAGATAATAATAGAAAATTAGAGCGATTTTAAGTTCGAAAACTGAGGGGCGAGCGAAGTCGGAAGTAGTATCCTCTACTTTCTACATGAATTTCATCATTTCATTGCATTTAATCCGTTACAACCCATAAATGAACTTCGAAGAGAAAATCTCATTATTTATCATGAAAAAAATGCAAATTATTTCGAACGATTTGAAAGAGGCGGACGGGATTTTCAGAGTTACATATCCTTTAAAAACGAGGGAGAGACCATGACATTTGTACAGTAAAACATGGCCAGGGACAAAAGACGACCTTAACGCAGCGGAAATTTCTCCGGAAGAACCCTGACAGGAAATACCCCCCAAATGACTCGGGAGATTTGAATCACTTTTTTTTTCAAGTTTCATTTAATTACTTCGCTTTTCATACGGTCACAATCAAGTTAATACCACGAGACGATCGGAGCGTAATGGGATATTAACGATTGGATGTTGATGCTACATCCTCTGCCTGTTGTGCCAACATCTTTGCGGAGTTGATAATCACTTCCTTCTGGCCGTATACAATTCGCTCGAACCCTATCTGTAGCATGGATTCTTCCATGTGATCTTGACTTAAAAATACGTTTAGAAGTATTATGTTTGGGCATTGTCAGAATTTGCTCCGTGGCGAGAGAAATTAAACATAATTTTCCGCATCAACTACCGAAATGTAACTACTTAATTGGAGTAGTGGCATTACTAACTTCCAGAGACAGGAAATCGATGACTATCTTTTTATTTCCCGAACGCTCAGTTGCGAAAATCAAAATCGCAATATTGCAGGCCAAAGGTTGACAGTAATGTTTCAGAGGGTCCTCTCATTTTATAGATACACTTTCCCGAATGAATGTTTCTTTTCCGATGAGTGTGTTTTCTTTTGCTAACCAATTTCTCTCCAAATCGTTTGGAATCTGATTGGCTACTCTTCTGTGAATCATCCCCTCATCGCGTGCCACTGGTATCACTCAATTCGGCTCCAACTGTAGTCACGTGGCTTTTGCCAGATCCTACACTTGCCGAGGCGTACGCCAAAACTCGAACCGGTCACACGACAAAAAAGGACAGCGCTCTCATCGGAAATTCCCGATTCGCGTAAAATATTTAAACTATTATTTTCTTAATTGGAGGTTTTCCAGATTTTTTCCCGAGGGAAGAAGAAATACGGGGATGATTTTGAAGACGGGAGAGAATTCAATTGATTGAGGATTTGGATCGTAAAGACTTTGAGTGAAGAGAAAATTGTGTTTACGGCGATGGAATCGGCGATGGAAAACGGCAGGCCAAAGTAATCTTGAACGACATGGATGAGGAAGTACATTGCGTGAAAATGAAGGGATATGGGCACAGTACAAGTTTATCCATATTCCAGCGAATATTTTCCATTACTAAAAATAGTACTCTACGGATTAGGGATTAGGATAGCCGCACAGATTAAATGCCATTACATTTCTAAGCCTCCTCTAAATAGCTTAAAATTGACATCAAACACTACAATAAGCCTGAGAGTCAATACCTTATTCAATTCCACAAACTTCCTTCCTCCCTTCACTCCATCCAACATCACTTTCCTATTCCTTCCCCTGTATCACTTGCCTAACGTCCTTCCCTCTAGCACAGGCTTCAACCTCCCCTTGCCCATTATTATGCTCCGTATCCACCTTTCCTGCCTACTTTGGATTTCTCCCAACAATCCCCTCTCCTCCATCTTAAAGCATACTTTTTCGCTTATTTTCCTTTCCGTCCATTTGTCCGTTTTACTTATTTCATTCCTCTCCACACCCACATCTCAAAAGCCTCACATCCAAAGCTATCATCTTGCTTCAACGGCCAAATTTCCACTCCGTGCAACACTACGTTTCACTCTCAAAGTTGACCGTCAATCAAGGGGTATCACCACATCAAAATTTTTCTCTGGACTATCCTTAACATGCCTACCCCCGGTTCCTGTCAACAACTTCCTCCTTCCCTTACCTACATTTTCTAGATTAAATAGATTTTACTACGATAGCTTTCATTAGTCATTACACTTCAGATTTCAAATGCAATTCTGTCCTTTCAATGGGTGACGCTCCTTCTTCAAAAAGGGAATATGAATTGTCCCACGCATGCAAATATCCTTGATGCCGTTATATTTCGAAGTCAGCATTGTCAAAAAACTGACTTTTGTTAGGAGGGGCAAATTTAGGCTGCCGCCTTACTCATTTACGTATTCCGTTTTAACTTGCAGCTCTCTTTATTCACCCCTATTACATCCATACACATTTTTTCCGTGCATGCTCTTCTGAGACATTAAATGTCTCTCGCCTTGAGGATTATTTCGAAGATTTTCACCCATGAATCATCCGCCTAATTGTAACTCCCTCAAACAATGCGTGTTATTCTCTCTTCTCGAGTCCAACGTAGAGCAGCTGCGTGCGTGAAAAGTTGTTATGAACGAGGTAGCAGTGTCAAGACAATATTGGAAGAATTAGGATGAGCTAGTTGCCCGTAGGTTAAAATAAAAGTTAAATTTACTGCCTACATCTGAGGTATGTCACTTATCCCAGATGTTAAAGACACAATGACCGATAATACAGACCCCGACTTTCTATAGTATATCAGACCATGCACATAAAATCAGGGAGACAGTAGAACAGATATATTAAAAATGTCGTTTTTCCTCGTACGATTAGCGATCAAAATACAACACATATTTTTACACAAAAAATAATTGCAGGCAAGAAGAAGGCGCGTACATATATATTTTGTCGATATCCTGTATACATTTTAAATAGACCCAACTTTTTAACGTTGTTCCCGCACGATTTGAATACATCCTGATATTGAATATCCTTGCATAAACCTTCTTTCAAGTGATAACTTTGTTGGAGAGCATTATCAAACTGATATTTGCGTAGAGGTGAAATAATTGTGATTTTGCATGCATGGCTGGTGACCTAACACCCCCCGCCACACGGCTATGCGACGGCTTGCAGGGTATTATGTAGATGTAGTGATCCTCATAGCACCCCGCACACAACCTGAAATACAACGCACACAATACTCGAGCATATGCAGTATTTTCACCCATCGACCGCTTAAAAGGCCACACTAACGACTTGAGGAACCCCCATTCTACACCAAAGACCAACTGGTCTCACAACTAAGAGACAAATCGTACGTACAGGGATTCACAATTAAAATTTAAGACATTTTCCAGGAATTCGGGTCTTTTCCGTGATTTATTTTCTCGCATTATTTAAAAAAAGTGACTGCTTCCCGATTATTCCAAGTGACTTACACCTAAATGACGAAAAACTTGACGTTTCGTCTCTGGGACCTAAGTTTGGGGGGGGGGGGGGGGGGGGGTAACGAGACCCCTTCTGCAAGGTGGCGAGTTAAATGTCGTGGAGACGAAAGATGAAAAAACTATCACTCGACCCCCTTTCATGTTTTTACGCATGCAGATACATACCTACATACATACATGTGTGTGTGTATATGTATATGTATATGTATATATATATATATATATATATATATATATATATATATATATATATATATATATATATATATATATATACACTAGCTGAATACCCGGCTTTGCACGGGTTAGGGAGAAACAATAATATAAATATACTACATGAATAAAAACAACAAATTATAAAGTACAATAATACACTACTTCATACAAATTTAAGAATCTTTTTTATTTAACACCTGTTTATAAACTACATTTTTTGTTTCATATCCAGGAGAAAGAATATATAAATTTTTAGTCGAACCTACTCTGGAGCAAGCAACATAAAGTTGCCCGTGGCTAAAACATGGCGATCTTAGATCAACACCACAAAACTTTAAAGACTGTCCCTGTGATTTATTAATGGTAATTGAAAAAGCTAGCCGGACTGGAAACTGTAATCTTTTAAAGTTGAAGGGAAGATCAGTTGGGATTAGAGGTATCCGTGGAATAAAAATTATTTCACCTTTTCCTTTTCCAGTTAAAATGACTGCCTGGATTATATTTTTCATTAACTATGTCACACACAATCGTGTCCCATTGCAGAGTTTTGGTGGATCTAAATTTCGCAATAAAATGATTGGAGATCCTACTTTAAGTATAAGGCGACGTTGTGGCAATCCAGCTGGATCAAGTGAATTTAGGAATTCCGTTGGATAATTGACGGCTTCGTCAGCATCCACTACGGTATCAACCGATTTATATTCAATCACGTCTCCTGGCAGCATGGCTAGTATCTCCTTGTTAATTTCATTAACATCATCATTCTTAGGAGCAAGAATGGCTCTTACTCGCAACCATTCTAAATTTTTATAATTTTGATTAACGTTAGGATAGACTGCTTGTATCATATCGCGGATAGTTTTCACCGATACACATAAATCTGATGACAATTTTATCATACCAGATGCTTCAATAACTAATCTATCTTCTCCAATCTCCAAAAGTTTATTTACAAAATTTTGAGCATTCCCATCTCTTAAGAGGATTCGCATGTTTTGTTTAAGGCTAATTTCTTGAACATGATTCCATAGAACAGAATGTTTTAAACAGGCATAAATTTCATCGACTGGAGTCGATTTTGGAATGACAGGCAAAGTTTGACGGAAGTCTCCACACAGGAGTACCAGAGCTCCTCCCATTAAACTACAGTTTCCTCTAAGATCTTGAAGTGTTGCGTTGAGGGCCTCAAGAGATTTTTTATGAGCCATCGTACACCCATCCCATACTATCAATTTACATTCTATAAGAACTTGTGCCTGGCCGCTTGTTTTATTTATATGACATGTGGGATTTTCTTGTCGAGAAATATTAAGTGGCAACTTAAGGGCAGAGTGGGCTGTTCGTCCTCCTTCCATTAATGTCGCTGCAATACCTGAAGATGCAACAGCTAGAGCAATTTCTCCATGAACCCTGATTTCAGCGAGAACTAAATTAATTAAAAATGTTTTTCCCGTGCCACCAGCAGCATCAAGAAAAATGATACCTCCTTCTTGTTTATCTACTTGATCCATTATTGTTTCGTACACGAATTTCTGATCTTCATTAAGAAGTGGCTTTTTATCCGCGATGTATGCTTCTAAGTCTAAGACATTGTAGCTAGTTTCACGTATATAATCTGGATAAAATACACCCTGTTGATCTTGTACAGGTGCAAAAAGACCGAGTTCCACTAAAGTCTTGTTAACCATGGTGATACACTTTTCCTCCAAAATAATCAAAGTTTTATTAAAAATGTCGGAGTTAAACGTAATATCCAATGTAGGATTTTCACTTCGAACTTTAGCCAGTATATCCTCACTCATTGAGTCTTTATATTTTTCCCATATTGTTTTGGGGCTAGATGGATTACAGGAGGTTATTATGATGGCAAACAAAATTCGGATTTGTCCTGGAAGAGAAATCAAACTGGCCTCTCGCAATGAGTCATCCCAGTGTTGATCTCCTTCTAGCAACCCTAAATTCTGGCAAGCTTCTCTGAATGTCTCACATATTTCTCCGTTTACCGTTCTTAATTCTGCAAATGAGCGAGGTCCTCTAATGGTATGTAGAAGCATTCTTAAAAAATAACATTCGGCGTTGTTAGGATGGACTGTGTAGACTCGGCCCAATGCGTCACATGAATAAATATTATTCTCAGGATCAAAGTTGCCCATTTTTCTTCAACAAAAGATTTTCCTTGATGTATTCCACGCATAATATCTCGGCAATTCTGAATACAATAGTGTTCTTGCAAAAGTATCCTGCTGGCATAGTTGGAAAAATGCTGTTTCTATGACAGCAAAAAAGTAAACAAATTACATACATACAAACAAACACTCTCCTTTATATATATATATATATATATATATATATATTTATTTATTTATTAATGCATGACCACATTTCTCCACCACTCAGTCCCAAACGGTTATAACCCGCACCGCCGACTCTCCCCACATCCGCCGGGGGTTCCCCTCGGTCCTTCCACGTAGTTTTCTCTCCATTCCCTCCCCTGCTCAGTAAATGGGCGAGGTGGGCGGTTGAGGGTGGATGATTGTGCGAGTGAACGGGCAGCCCGGCAGCATGACTCCCAATGCCAGGCACAATATTTCCACCACGGTGAAATGAAAACGAGCCATCGTAAAACCTCCAGAGCCCGCCCCCGCCCACTGTGAGGGGCGTGAGAATTTGCATGCGTCATACACCACGCTGAACGTCGGTGGGGGGGGGGGGGAAGAGAAAGGTTGACGGAAGGTAATGACCAGAGATGAAATGAGAAAAATACCAGATGCAGTAATCGTAGGAGTAATTTTTCCAGAGGATGCTGAAGCATTTTGCTCGTGTTGTGGCTTGTCTCCGCTTTGCTATGTGTGCGTGGGTATACACATAGCGATAAAAAGGTGGGCATACACACATTATTGCATCCGATTCCCATTATATTCAGTACATAATATGTGGACGGACACACATATCACTATTCCACTTCTATCGTTTGAGGTCGGTTTGTAATGGACAGAACAATACAATGCCAATATTCTCTACCTCTCCAAACAAAATTACAAACACATTCGATACTACTATAAACCATTCTTCAACGTCCTTTCTCCCTTGATTCCGTCCAGCATCCCTATCCCTACCATTTACTCACTCAAAGTTCTTCTTCTTCCGAGCATAGTAGTCAATATCCCATCGCCAACCTCAACGCTCTGCATTCATCTGTCCTCCCTCCTATGGAAATATATATAATTAGGATATCTCTCTAAATCTCCAGGTATTTTCCAAGTGTACCTAAACCTATTCCGTTATTTAAACCAAATTTTGTTGTAAGTAAACCCTGTCTGAAGCATAATTGTATTGCTTTCTCTCCGCGGTAATTCCTTGTTCCTATACCGTAGTCCTCTACCCCACCACCACCACTCTATTCGCCAACCGTCGCATTCCAATCCCCCTCACTATCAACTCTCACCCTCCAGGAACACCCGCGATTATGCTCTCTAACTGTACATTTGTATTTATTTCTTTCTGTATACTTGTATCACTCTATATCTATCACTCACAATCACAATCAATATATATAAATAAACCAAAACCAATATCCATCTAAAACCAATATCCATCCAAAACCGATATCCATCCAGAAGCCTACCTTAACCGGTAGATTACCTAATAATATATATATATATATATATATATATATGTATGTATAGAAACAGATATAAGGAAAAGGGATAGGAACACACATAAAGGACAAACACAGGCGGAGTGGGGAAGGTCGATGCGAAGTGAGATGGAAGGAGAGCGGGGATTACTGGAGTGATCAGTATAGAATAACATACAGCGGCGGGGACGAGAGCCAACGAGGGGTTGCCATATTATTAAATGAAAAGGTAGGAAGAAAAGTAGTCAACATAGAGCAGCTAACAGATAGATTATTACTAGTAGAGATAAAAGCAGAACCAACGAACTTAGTTATTATTCAGGTATACATGCCAAAGAGCAGCCATATAGAAAAAGAGGTCGATAGAATGTACGATCAGTTAGAGGACATGATCGCGTGTGTTCCTGCAGGGAAACATTTGATAGTGATGGGGGATTGGAATGCGACGGTAGGTAAAGGAAGAGATGGTGATGAGGTTGGGGACTACGGTTTAGCCACGAGGAACGACCGCGGGGAGAAAGCAGTTGAGTTCTGCAAGAGACAGGGCTTAGTCATCACCAACACTTGGTTTAGACAGCACAAAAGACGCAGGTATACATGGAAAATTCCAGGTGACTCAGAAAGGTAGCAGCTAGATTATATCCTGGTTAGACACAGGTTTAGGAACAGTGTGATAAATTCGCACAGCTTCCCGGGAGCGGATGCGGACTCAGACCACAATTTAGTTGTTATGAAATGTAGCGTCCGTTTCAAAAAGATAAGGCAGGGGCGGCGAGTTAGAAAATGGAATGTATCGTACAAGCATTAAATGGTTTGAAAAGGAAGGAATACAAATAGGCGGTAGAGGAAATCATGGAGAATGGTAAAGAGCTAAGTACTATCGAAGAAAAATGAGAATGTATCAAGAAAGGGTTGTCTAAAGCCGCGAAAGACACTATTGGAACCGTTAACGCTAAAAGGACTAGGAAACCATGGATCACGGATGAGATGTTTACAAAGATGGATGAGCGGCGAAAATGGAAGAATGTGAATACAGAATTAGACAAAATTAAGTACAAAGAATTAAACAATAAATTGAGGCGAGCAACACACACACACTTTAGACACCACAAAGGAATTAAAAAAGAATATGACGTTGAGGAAGACAGCTTAGGTCCAGGCATACTAGACAATGAGATAGAAAGGGCATTAAGGGAGATGAAACTAAATAAGGCCGTGGGGTTAGATAACATTCCCGCGGAACTATTGAAATGTTTAGGAAAATGTGGGAGGAGGAGGCTATATGGGCTAATTTGTAGTATTTATGAGGTAGGAATCTGGCCGGAAGACTTTGTGAGATCAGTTTTAGTTCCTATCCCGAAAAAGATAAAGGCTACATTATGTGAGGACTACAGGACAATAAGTTTGATATCCCACGCAGCTAAAGTTGTTCTCAGGATGATAAACAAAAGGATAGAGAGTAGGGCAAATGAGTACTTAGGGGATGCTCAGTTTGGATTTAGGAAGGAGAGGTACGCGTGATGCCAATGCAGTAATGAGGTTATTAATCGAGAGGAATATAGAACACAACCAGGAGGTATTTGCCTGTTTCCTATATTTCGAAAAAGCGTTTGACAGAGTGAATTGGAAAAAAACTAATGAGTATATAGTATTGCAGAAAATAGGACTAGATAGGAGGGAAAGGAGGCTAATCCGCAACCTGTACATGTCTCAGACTGCTCAGTTGCGGGTGGGAAACGGGGAGTCCGGATGGGCAGTGTTAGGAAGGGGTGTAAGGCAGGGTTGCCCATTATCACCGTTGCTGTTCAACCTGCATGCAGAGGAAATGATCAAGGAGGCATGGGAACAACTGGGGGTAGGAATGAAAGTGGGCGGGGAAATCGTAAAATCAGTTAGGTTTGCTGATGACCAAGCTTTAGTTTGGCAGTCAGCCAAGCGGCTGCAAGCATTGCTTAGTGAATTGGAAATTCAGTGCGACAGGTATGGGATGAGAATCACTATTAATAATACAAATGTTAAGCGATTTTTCAG
The DNA here is from genome assembly GCF_022747635.1 of Hetaerina americana. Taxonomy (NCBI): domain Eukaryota; kingdom Metazoa; phylum Arthropoda; class Insecta; order Odonata; family Calopterygidae; genus Hetaerina; species Hetaerina americana. Next base: position 77,423,112 of record NW_027287205.1, on the reverse strand, counting down.
AAAGTGAAAGCCTAAGCTAAACATTAAAATAGGAGGGCAAAAACTAGAGCAGGTAGAACAGTTTACGTATCTCGGTAGTGTTTTGGACCAATACGGTCAAAGTAGTAGGGACGTAAGGAGAAGAATTGCGCAAGGCAAAGAGGCTTTCACAAGGAGGAGGGAGTTGATGACATGGACGTTGAGCAAGGATGTTAATAAAAGACTCGTAAAAACTTTGATATGGAACGTAGCTATGTACGGCGCGGAAACGTGGTAATTGAAGCAGGAGGATAGACGTAGACTGGAGGCTTTTGAAATGTGGGTGTGGAGAAGATTGGAGAAGGTGAAATGGACATAGAAGAAAAAAAATGAGGAAGTACTTAGTATGGTGGGCGAGGAGAGGGGTTTGTTGGGAGAAATCCTGTTGAGGCAGGAAAAGTGGATGAAGGGGGTATTGAACGGCAGCGGGATGTTTAAGACTGTAATTGATGGGAGAATGTTAGGCAAACGAGGAAAGGGAAGGAACAGGATAGGGATGTTGGACGGGATGAAGGGAGGAAGAAAGTACTCAGAGATGATGAGGGATCTGATGTAGAGTGGGATGTTGTGTTTTGCTGGGGGTTACAAATTGTTGAATTAGTAATTTTGTCCATCCAAAAACCTACCTTAACCGTTAGATTACCTAATAATAATAATAATAATAATATATATATATATATATATATATATATATATATTATTAGGTATTTATGTATATAGATATATTATATACGTATATTATAAAATTATATATGTTTATAGAGGGTCGCGGTAGTCCAGTGGGTAGAGCGTTGGACTGCTGACCGGAGGGTCCCAGGTTCGATTCCCGGGCAAGGCACTCTGGGCACCTGCAGCTCCACCCAAGCTAAAGTGATTTTTCGGGTACCAGGTCTTCGTGGGAAACCATAACCGGCACAGGACCCCTACCCTGATGTGTGAATTTTCACACGCCGTATAGGGCTTAGTACTGGGTGATCTCTGGCATCACCTACCAAACCGACCTTCGGGTTGATTACTGTGTTTATGGCTGGTCTATGTGTATATTACTGGTCTATGTGTATATATATATATATATATATATATATATATATATATATATATATATATATATATATATATACACACACACACACACACCTGGAAATAGATAAAGGGAAATGGGCAAAAACACCCAAAAAGACGAGCACTACTTGTAAGAAAGGGTGAAAGGTAGAGCGGTAGATGAGTGTGGATTCCAAGTAGAAATAATCCACCTTCCCCAGTTACCTGATGTTCGTTCTTACATTTGTGTTTACATCCCTATTCCCTCTATCTGGAAAAAAATCCTAATCTATTTTGTTCTAGTTTGTCACTTCGTTTTCACACATGATTATGAGGGCATAGCGGCCACCCAGCGTACTTATTGCGCTCCATCTCCCTTAATGTACATACACCACAGTGCTCACTTTACTTCCCTGTCGCTAAGTTCTCTCTTTCCCTTTCTCTTCCTCCAGATTTTTAACCCCTTGGTAGCCCCACCCCCCACCGCCTCGCGAAGAACTCTCCTCTTACTCCGGCTCTCCAGCCTCGTCGCGACTCCGGGCGCTAACTCCCTCTTTCACTCTCCAATCCCATCTCGCAATTCATCTCTCAAGTACACGCCGGGAACGACGAGGTGGAGGAGGGGGGCCGACTCAACCTCCGCGCACCTAACTCCCACTCTCCACGCCCCTTCTCACCCCACCTCTCCACCTTTCCCTTAATAGTAAAACTTTGCCAAAACGAGATAAACCCGAATATGATACTTTAATTAGGCTACAGTGATACTGCGGTTCGATACTGCGATCTGGAATTAACTCATGTGAATTTAAGTAGGGATGTTGAGGAAAGGCACGTCTAACCTTTGATATGGAGCGGAAACGTTGTCATTGAAGCAGGAAGATAGGCATAAGTAGGAGGCTTGTGGAATGTGGGTGTGGAGAAGGATTGAGGAGGTGATTTGGCTAGGAAGGAAAACAAAAATTTCATTGAACATGGTGGAGGAGAGAGAGGATTGTTGGGAGAAATCAAAAAGAGGTAAGAAAGATGAATACAGAGCATTTTGACGGGCAATGCGATTTTGAAGACTGTCATAGAGGGGAAAATATTAGGCAAGCGAGGAAGAGGTAGGAATAGTATGAGGATGTTGGACGGAATGAAGGGAGGGAGGAAGTAGACGGAATTGAAGAGGGACTTACAACAGTGTAGGATGTTGGGTCGTATTTTGTTAGAAGAGGCAAGGAAATAGTCGCTGTGCTGTTTGGTAGCTTGCGTCCATCCAAAACCTACCTTAACAAGTTGATTACTGCACTAAATATCGCAAAATCATCCCGCACTGTGATTTGTGTGCCACTATGAGGCGTCCAAGCAATTGAACACGTCGAGTTTCAACAGACATACGTGTTTAATAGAAAAATAAAAATAGAAAATGTGTTTAGTACGCACGTTAATTTATTTATCACCCCATCTAATGCTTAACTTCCGTCTAGCATCCCTATTCACTTGGCCATCTATGTACCTGCCCCTCGGCCTTCCTCCTATCCCTTCCCATCGCTTTTCTGTTCTGTTACACGTACATTTCTTAGAGATGCATTAAGTATGGAGGTGTGTCTAATTCAATACTTTCTTTGAACTCCGTGTTCTTCCCTTCGGCGCACGAGCTCATTTCTCTTTTCATCTGTCCATTAGATCTTCAACGTCCATATCCAATAACAAGTTTTGAAACCGCCTACTCTCGCTATAAAATTAATTAAATAGGTAAGGGATGAGGATCAATGTATTCAAAATGAAGTTCAAAGGTTTTCGAGAAAGACTAATCTAAACGTTAAAATAGGAGTTCATAAACTAGAGCAGCTGGAACAGTATACCCATCTCGGCAGTGTTTAGGGCCAAAATAGCTTAAGCAGTAGGAACGTAAGAAGAATTGTGTCAGGCAAAGAAGCTTTCACAAGGAGGAGAGATTTTATGAAGGACGTGGAGTAAGGATGTTAAGAAAACGCTGGTTAACACTTTAATATGGAGCGTAGTTAACATCCTATTATAATAACACATCTATACCATCTACCAACTGGCAGAATTGTCAACTGTTGAAAAAGCCCTCTCTTTCCTAACATGTTCACATTCTTCGATTTTGCCTCTAACATTCTCTCTAGAATTTTTCCTCTGTTTGTTCTTTGATATATTAATTTTTGCTGAACCAGTGGATTCTATACTGTTCTACTATATCCTAAAATATTCTCAACCAACGCAAACTACGCCACCTTGATCGCATTTAAGCTTACAAAACTAGTCCTGCAGTGAATTTGAATTGTTCAATTTAATATTTACTCAATTTTGCAATAAGTTCACCCAAAGTAACTTTTTGATCAATGATTACCCGCCGGTAATCATATTTTTTCCTTAATCGGATGGGGAAATTGCAGTTATGCGTGGAGTAATGTAGGCAATTTCGTCAATTAATCTGTAATTTAAGATCTTTGATGTCATAGGTCTTATCCTTGAATAATAAATAGTGTCGCCCTAATGCAAACTGAAGTTGAAATATGTAATACGGAGCATTTCAAAGAGTCCAAGAATGAAATGCCTTACTGGATCGTAAGACTTCACTAAAATGAAAAAATACAGATTTTTTAAATTGCAGATATTACGGTGTTTCCCACGTACAATAGCATGAAAAGCAGTTTTTCTATCTTTAAAACAAGCTTCTAGGAAAATAACTGAAAAACCCGGCCAAAGCGATAGATATCTTTGTGTCGTTTACGTTTGAATACCTAGTTTGACGTTCTCAAAGAGTATTTGCCTCTGATTTCTCCTTTTAGGAAATGAGATAAAAAATGGCCTTGATATATTTCGTGGGGAAATAAATGGTTTAAGATGGTTTTGTTAAGGATAAGCCTCGCATAAGTTTATATGATGATGAATTTCTTTTACAGTAAAGCAAATTTAGCGCCGGCGAGAACCAAATTCAATGCCTTGGAAAGAAGTAAGAAATGTAAACGAGTATAAAGGAACTTCGATAATTGGAACAGTGTGCTGATTGGCGATGAGGTGTTGACGACTGTGATAGAGGAGAGAATTCTAGGCATGTGAGGAAGGGGAAGGAATAAGATAGGGATGTTGGAAAGATTGGAGGCAGAAAGGTAGTGAGAGGAATTGAAGAAGGGTAAATTGTGCTGTGCGGTATCAGGTTGTGTCTCGTTAGGTGTGGTTAATAAATGTACTAGTATAGAGTCTGTATTCATCAAAACTACAATCAAACGGAGGGCTACCATATTAATTACTTTCCTATAAATCAATTTTCAATATTGAATACTCATAAATTCTCAACACAATATATCTTACGAAATATCAGTGCACCCCGATCTTTGTAATGGATAAGTCTATTCTTACTTAGTATTATACCAATATTTTTCCCTGTCTTCACGATTATTTCTCCCGTAGGTGTCGCGTGCAGGCGGAATTATTGAAGCGCATAGGAGAGGGCACGCGACTCGTGCGAAAACTGTGTACACTTCTCTGAAATCAAACTCGAAACGAAAACCCATTGCTTGCAGGAATTCGTTTCCCATGTCTAACCCATCGAGTACCGATATTTTCACAAAAAAGGATCTTTTGGAATATTATGAAATAATTGTCGTGGTGTTCTTACATTAAGTTTACGGCGCGGCCCAAAACGTATGACGCTCCTTTCATGCTCTGCAGATGTTCCTCTTTCTTTTTCGTTTCCTCACACGAGCGCTCATTATATGTACGGGCGTGAATACTGAGGAGGTATGCTATTCCGCGATGGTTAGTTCCCTCCTTGGATACACATGGAGTGCTTGGGACTTTGCGCAAAACCACTTAATTTCGGAATTCATCAAGGAAAAAAGGAAAGTTGTCCATTTCGTGAAATGTGTCGTGAAAACAAGGAAAGGGTTACTCTAATATTGGACACCCTGCGTTTGGAGTCAACGGAAGCAAAATTTTACCATACAAAAATACTATAAAATTGCAAACTGTAAGAGTTTACCGCTAACACAGATGGAATACTTGTAGCTCAGTGCTAACCAATGGTAGCCGATATTACAAGAAGATGATGAGTGAAAATTGCTACCAAGCAGACCGATATATGAGGAATACTTCTTTTCACACGCAATTCGTGACCAATACAAATTACAAGATACGACAAACTGAAATACTAGAAATTAAAATAATGCTTAATGTTTATAATCATCAATTACCCTTACGACTGGCAACCGAAAACCCCTGTTGTACACCGTCGTGGTGGCTTACAGGGTACGGTGTGATGTATATAGACAGCAGATATAAAAATACTGACGGAATAATCTCATTTTACATCCAGGCTAAAGAAACAGTTTTTTTTCCAACATAGGCTATTACCCGAACGTCCTAAATTGTATACATTCGATCCGTGGTGTTTTTTTACTTTTAAATTTTGATGCAGATGTATACGGCATGCAAATTTATTTCGGCGATCAAATATCACATGCACTTCACCAAGATGTCGATATAATGAAACATTTTCGACACTCAGATCAGCGACGCACTCCCGATGCTCATATATTAAGAGCATCGCGCAGCAGCCCACCCAAAACCCTCCCGAAATCTCTTTCTTTACCCTACCCCACCCCAATTCTCCCCTTCTTCCCCACTCGCCTCCTATTCTCAATCCGCGCGACGCTCCTCCGCCTTCGTTTGTTTTTTTATTTATTTCGATTCTTTTTATTCCCTCGGAGCCCGCGCGCGGCGCTCGATTCACTGCTCTCCCAAGACGGCAGGCAAAACCGTTCTTTTGTTCGCGTTCCCCACCATCGCCATTTCTCTCCCACTCGATCCTCCCCCCTCTCCTCTATTCCTCCCCGCTACCATCCAGAAGGACCCCGCGAGGGGGCACGTCGCGCAAAGGCGGCCGGAACTGCGACGGGAGGAGGGCGAAACCAAATGCATAACAATTACGACGGAGGGGGGGAGGCAGGGAGAGAGAGAGGACGCAAAAGGGGGGAGCGGACGAGATGAGGAGGAGACGGGGATTTCACGGAGAGAACGAGGATCCGGCAGTCTCCGGTGAGTATAGAGGGATCGGAAGAGGGGAAAGGATCATCGGAACTCGGGAACATGACGAGGGGGACCCGGGGTGCCCTCCGACTAGTCCGTCAGTCGCTGGAGAGAGGCATCATTATGTTCTTTCCAAAGGGCAGGGAGGGTGATATTTTTGTTTAATATTCCCGAAAATTTTTCGTGAAGAATTTAAAAAAGAGTTCCAAGTGAAACGATTTTAACCGTGGGACGAGGCTTATTTCACTCCAGGTGGAGCGAGGCATTGAAAGCAGTTGGCAGCAGCAGCTCACCGTAGCGATACAACTGCACGCGATTTTTCCCAAAATTAGTAGCGATGCAAGCCATAAAAAAGTCACCCTACCTCTGAGTTTCGATGGCTCGCTCGGCCACAAACTCACAGGTATAGAGGTATTTACGGTTCCGATAGTGCTCCACGAAAATCCTGCCCAATCGTCCGGCACACGTTCAAGTAATTTAAATTTAGTATTGCGAATAGCATATCACTGAAAGGGACGATTCAGTGAAACATGCATCTAACTTACCGTGCTATGCATAGTAGTTCACTTGACTGAACTGCTCTAGCAAATAAAACGCTATTATCATTACCAGCATTTCGATCTAAAGATTGTTCCACCGTAGCTCTCTGTTCGAACACAAAATGACAAAATGATTCTCCTTCCCCTTCTTCTTCCTTCATTGTGCTTTATATTTTTACTCCGGCTCCACCGTTTAATTAAAACTTTCCTTTTATCTCTCCATTTCATCTTTCATAGTCCGCCTTCAGCTCCAAAATTCTTCTCTAGTCTGCTTGCCAGCGGACCCTGTCTCTGAGCTTTAGGATGCCTCCACCCAAAAAATAATGCTTTCATGCGATGTTTCCTTGATCTTAAAATTATCTCCTTTGAGCGTACTAGTGGGTGGTTTGCGGTTAATGCCTTGGCCTCAGCTAGTCTCCGCTCGATACCCGTCAATGTCCTTCCATCCTATACTACGCTATATCCGAGGTAGTTGAAAAATCTCACTTATTCCAATGTTTGTCTTCCCAAAGCGACATTTGTCTGGATATTCTCTCTTCGGCGCGCTAGGTGTTACTGTACTTTCATTTGATATTGAAATTAAATTTAAAACACTTCGCTTTTCCACATAAAAAAACTTTTATTTACCTTGGTATTTTATGTGGAAAAGCGAAGTGTTTTAAATTTAATTTCAATATGAAGAATTTCCACCAAGTGACGCCAGAAACTGTTTTGTTCATTTGATATACTTAATTTAACTTTCATTGTGTTCAATGATAATTCAAAAATTTCATGATCCCATCATCAAGGACGCCTCGGTAGCTTAACTGGCTAGGCCACTCGGCCGGATATCGAGGGATTCGGGTTTGAATCTCGGTCAGAGCAAATGATTTTGGCACTTTAACATTGTTGCAATGTGAATATGGATTGCCTTCTTCTCTTGTCGTTACCATGATGTTATTTGCATAACAGAAAAATGTATTTTCTGTTACGCAAACAGAAGTGTTTTCTCCGTTCGCCGTAATTTCTCTCACGCCTCTCACTTATGCTTATTTTATATTTTTTTTAAATCGCATGTTTTCATTGTTCCTAAACTCGCACCCGGTACCCTGCTTTTTTTTTGAGTCGATAGATTACTCTTCCGCCGTCGTAAAGACCTCTACACAGAGGAAAAATATCTACTGATTTTCAAACGGCTGTAATCCTAAACAGCAACAATAGACGGAGTGACGATTCTTAAAACTTGAACAAACAAAAACGTTCGTAAACATTATAGCCATTAACCGTTAAAAGTTACTGTTGCGGCATCTCCCGCAGTTTCTTTGGAATTAACCACATCTTTCAATATTGGAGTCTTCCAAAATCCAGTCTCATCACGACTTAAGACACCCACGCAAATAACTTAGGGAGCAGATGTCTATAACATCCAAATGAAAATTCCTCTAATATGAAGTTTGAGTATACTTTGATGGAAATTCTTAAGTTTACCCCTATACACTGCCCTGCAAACCACCGATTGTGTGTGTGGCAGGGGATTGTTCAACACCTGACAAAAAATAAAACAATAAGATTATTTCAAATGACAGTTAGAAAAAGTACGTAAAATAGTACAAATATTTAAGCGATAAAGCCTACAAGTAGATGCAAAATTAATACATCAAGGAGGCGTGCATGAAGATATAGAATATACTATGCACATCAATAATTTATTTTGGTAAATTTTATCATCCCGTCCGTCCCATCCCATCCGTAAATTTCATTTTCAGTGTAGTCCACCGTCTAAAGGTATATTTTGGAAGTTTTAGTCAACAATAACTCACTGGATACAATGAATTCATTGGGAGAGCCAATATAGAAGCCAAAAATAATTTGGATTTGTTTAGTTTCCAATATAACTCGATACTAGCAACAGGAGTAAAACCAGCCTCTAAAAACTGTGATTCCAGTCCATCCGACAGTGAATTTCTATAGCTGTTCCTCTCCACCGTTGATTGGCTGCCTCAGTGCGTGGAGTTAGAGGAAAGCGTTCTGAAATATATTAATTTATTTGTAGAATTTCATATATAGCCTATACAATACTCGTGCTTGTTTCGTGCCAGTGAACCAAAAGTAATGGGGTGGGTATCGACCGTAAGCATTCGAGCGATTCACACAGACGCAACTCCAAGCTCGAGTTTTTTTGTTTTTACAAATGTCCGTCGGCGCTGCTAATTAAAATTCCTACGGCTATCTTCGGACATAACTACAGTGCTGGATGTAGAGTGAAGTCACGTTATGGAGGAATATCATGAGCATCGCCAGGGACGTTTCCTCAAAATAGGTCACGTAAATATGCACGAAAACGCTTGCATTCGCTCGCTGGACCTACATATATTGTACGAGTACATGTATAGCTATATATTGCCAGCACGTTGAGTGCGCCTCTCGTCACGCGGAAATATGGAATTGCGATTGAGCACGGAAGAAACAACATTACGAGCACCGCTTCACCTCCACCTAAGTCGGAAGCATCCATACACCGCATTAAAATCTCATGAATGCATCGGAGGTTGTCTACGGTGTTTATAAATAGGTTTTGCACGGTCCATGGAAATTATGAACGGCCTAACAAAGGTAATGAACTAATAAAAACTTGTTAACTGTAACAGATAATGATAATTATTCAGTCTTACCGCTAAAATTACTTATCATCTTTCTCCCACCGATGAAATCTTTCATAACTTCTAAATTTTCCGTATCCCCCGTTTCAAAATGATTTTGTATGCCTTAAAATGTCGAATTTAAATTTTCTCTCTTCCTCCGTTAATTTTAAATACTCCTCAACGAGCTCCTCACTTCATTCTGCCTACCTCTTCCGTTATTTCCCAAATCTTCTCTTCAAAATCTGAAGATCTGCACTATTCCCATTCAACTGATTCATTATGACTAAAATGGTGGGAAAATATTTTGATAGCACGATACAAACTGGACTAGGAGTGATTTTTGATGGGCAATTGCTATTTAAGATGATTAAAATTAATATTCCAAGAATGTAACATAAATGCACCGATTCACCAAGGTTAACATAAAAAACGTACATATTTTTACCTCGTAATTTCTTGAATACTTAGGGTTCTCACTCATGCAGTTTTCAAATGTAGTCCTCTTGGCGTACAATGGAAGTATTTTGGCTTTTGAAGGTTCACCGATAAAGCTCGCAAAACCATGGATATATCGTAATTGCTCTAAAAGCCTCTACCGTCATAACGCAATGTGTGCCTGGCCTGGTCGAGGAAAGCCTCATACGGAAATAACACTGTTTAAGAACTTCTAGTCCAGGCGTCATTGCTAAAATAAAATAGGTGAATCACCATTCTGGACTTTCACTCGTCGATGAATTCAGATATGCAAATCCAAATTTCAAAGCTCCCTAGAGAACCATTTTCACCACCACGATCACAATAGCGAACAGTAATTAATGCAGTTATTATGGCAAGCAGCTTTCTCAAGGAGAAGAGGGTTGATGACAGGGACTTTGAGTGAGAATGCTACGAAAAAGGCTCATTAGAACTTAGATATGGAGCGTGGTTTTGAACGGCGCGGAAACCGGGTAATTGAAGCAGGATGATAGGCGTAGATTGGAAGCTTCTGAAATGAGGTTGGGAAGAAGGATGTAGAAGAGTGAAGTGGACCTAAAGGAAAACTAACGAGGAAGCGCTAGGCATGGAGGAGGAGAAGAGAGGGTTTTTGGGAGAAATCCATAGGAGGCAGGAAAGATTGATTGAGAGCGTTTTGATTGGCAATGGGATGTTGAAGACTGAAAATAAGGGGAGAATGTTGGGCAAACGAGGAAGGGGCAGGAATAGGATGGGGATGTTGGATGGAATGAAGGGAGGGAAGAAGTATGCGTAATTGAACAGATTTATTATAATCTTGGATGCTGGGATTTGTTATGTTGAACGAGACAAGAAAATTGTCTCTCTACTGTTCGGTACCTTGCGTCCATCAAAAACCTAACTTAAGCGCTAGATTACCGATATTATTAATAATAATATTTATCATTGCAAATCACGGAATTCCCAGGGTGGAGGGGCGTACGAGATTTCCCACCACTAAAATTTTCGTAAGACTTCCAAAATCATCTGACACTCGAGCAATCAAACATTTAAACAGTAAAATCAACAGCTGTCGTAAAGGAATTTACGGATTGAAATGGAAGAAAAATATTTTTAATTTTAAAACCAATTTCAAGATTTATACATTTTTTTCACCGAGCACTATTTGCTCTCTTTACAAGTCCTACGCTTCGGTACTTGCGCGGAACGGTCGTCATCTCAACGAGTAATTACAATCCGATCGTGAAGCACTCAAATTAATTAGATCGCTCGCTCCCTGACCGTTATGTGAGCGAGAGAGAGAAAAGGCATTATATTTTTACGCCCGAGCGTTAAAAAACCCACCCGACACGCACGCTACAGCGAGCAGACTACCTGCCCACACACTCGCTTGCCGACGGCGGTGGAGTCGAGCGTAGTACGGGATGTGGAGGAGGCGATGTGGAGGAGACGGGTTAGGGAGGTTTGCGAGGAAGCGACGCGAAGGGGGCGCACACATCGAGAGAGTGAAAGGGAAAAAAAGGACGAATGAAATACGAAACTCCCTCCCTCTCTTTCCCGCACATCATTATCTCCTCCTCCGACGGGTCCTACAGGCTATATGCCCAAAAACAACTGAAAAATAGTGCGCGATAAAGTTTAAACCAGACAACACGGGTGATATTGAAGATATAAGTAAGTTTTGAGACATTTCAAATTAATTACATAAATGAAGAGGGTCGCGGTAGTCCAGGGGTAGAGCGTTGGACTACTGACCGGAGGGTCCAGGTTCGATTCCCGGGCAAGCTTATCTGGTTACTCTCAGCTCATCCCATGCTTTGCAATTTTTCGGGTACCAATTCTTCATGGGAAACCATAACTGGTACGGAGAAAGGAACTGGCCCCCCTACCCTGATGCGTGAATTTAACCCGCCGTCGGACTTAGTACTGGGTGATTCTACCATCACTTACCAGACCGACCTTCGGGTTGATTACTGTGTTTATGGTTTTATGGTTATTATTATGTTATTATAATATTATTCAACTGCACAGGATATATAAATTTACCTCTTATCTAATGACAAATTCTATCGTTAAACACACTCAGAGTGAATTTGGAGATAATTTTGCGATACGTACCACGCATTTAAATTCTCTTTGTTCATATTCTGATGGCATATAAGAAACCAATTGATAAGCGAATCTCGTATTCCTGCAACTTAGCGAGAAGTAAATAATAGAAAGAAGTCTCAAGCTCTTCGAATTAACGACAACTAAGCCATGACCAAATTCATTTTTAAATGTTGATGACTTATGAGTGGTGAATTGAATGTTGTTACAGGCACAAAAGAATTCAATTATGAAGTTAAGCCCTTATTCCTGTTCGTTTTCCCTCCATTTCCTATCCAACAGCAGTCTCTTTAGCTCAGTTATATTTCGTAGTTCTTAACCCGAACCCAACGGCCAGTGAATTTCACGCGTATAGGGAAGGGAGGAGTTCCGTTAGACGTATGACCTGTGGTTCTCCGGAGTGAATTCCGGTGCCCAGCTATTCACATAGCTTAATTTTAACTGGCTGTTTTCATGCATATCCCAAATTCAATCCCAGGACCGGTATCCAACAATCTATCCACCCGGTTACGTCCGCATCTCTTGATTATTGCACTCTCTTTCATTGCACTGGAGATGCAGATTAAACATAGGAATACAAACTAATTATATTGGGAATCACTCACGGAGCGAAGGTTAACATACAGCAGAAATCTCCTGCATTAACTGGAAGTATGTCTCTTTAGCATTGATGCTGAAAATGAATCATCGTATTACGGGGAGAGAGATCATGTCAATAACATTAGAGAGATCATTTTCATTAGCGAAAGTTTTAAGAGATCATTTTTCCAGCGAACGATAAAGGACCAACATAACTGCAAACGACCGCGCGATTGGGAGATAAACATTTTTAAAAAACCCTACGCAGCCTAGAATTATTTCATTACTTTAAGTAATCCTTATTTAATTATTCCTCTTGATACTAGTCACAGGATTACAGAAGTAATTTTACCTTTCGTATTTCTATTATTTGAAATATTTTGCATGTTAATTGGAAACTTACATTTAAGCTAAACTTTATTCTGTTGTTGCTTGGATGGTGTGGAATCACCCCCAGACACTCACCCTAGTGGTGGCTTGCAGTGTACGATATATATATGCAGATACAACGACATATATATCTACCGAACAGTCCTTTGTTTCCCAAAATAATTACGAAGGGGGTGTGGCCGCTTCCTTCAAAACTTTAGAACTATATCAAAGCCACTACTATTTTATACTACCACTACAGAGATTATACTATTAACGCCAAGGCGTACTACTATAAGTCACCACCAGTTCGCTGTAACTAATTTAATTATAACTGCTCAGGATCAGGGAGAGGAAATGAGAAAGAATTACAGGGAAGGAAAAGACCTCACGGAATACCCTATGGAAGAGAAAAATCAGATGAGCAGGATAAGCCTCGAAAGATGATAACATTTTTTAAGGGCGTAACGGAAAGGAAACAGGAAGGATTCACCAGGGGATGATAATATAGGGAGATTAAATAAAGAGGATTAGCATTGATATTGACATAGGAAAGAACGGAGTGTGCCGAGGCGAACCAGTATTCCATTGAATGAACCGTGGACGAGCGGTTCTCAAAATAGATGCGAGTTAAACGCCTCCAGAATACACACAAACCGCATCGACTGGGAGTCTCGAGTGTTGCCGCTCCTGATGTGTCCAAGACGGCGATTTGCTGTAAATGAGTCGGTCCTCACGTGACGCGAAAAAAACCGAAGATGCTCGCGTTTGGCCCGGTCGATCGTTAAAAAGAAAAGTTAAAGAAAAACGCTCCCCTAGCGCACGGCTACTCCCCGACTCCTATTCCCCCTTACCGTGGTCGGTTCACCCCAAACCTCTTATTATTTTTTAACGCTCACGGTTAAAAAAAATTTTTTTTACGACCTCGTTTTGTTTATACTTGGTTTGCGTGAGCTCGATTCTGTTTACGAGTTTCTTCCCTCCCGCTCTATTTTTTCCTCTCCTTTTCTTTACACGAAACGTCTCTTCCCTTCCCTTGCCCCCCCTCCCAAGGATACGCGCGGAGGAGGGTGGGACGACGGACGAGGTCTCAATATCTTCGGCTAATCTACCCCTCCAGACCAGAATCAACACTTCCTGCTCGCGACGTGCCCATGAAATACGGCTGCGAGGGTCTTTCAGAGGGGAACCACGCCTAATAAAGCGCTGAAATATTACGCAATTCACTAATTTCCCTCGAAGCCGGGGTTCTAACAACATGGAGGCTTGTCTCGCCGTCAAGCACATCCTGATCGCTAGACGAGTCTTAGGATATCAACCTTTGGGTCATCGCTCGAACAGAAATCCTATCTTATGAGCTAGGCCACGGAGCTGACTAATGTATTCTCTGAATACTTATACCGTCATCCTAAAAGCCTCATTGCACACGTTAACCGTCTTTTTTCAAAGATTTACGTTCCTGAAAGATACTACGGCACACTTCGTATGGGAATAATGAGCAATTTTTACTAAACGCCTCTTCCGAATGATCAATTTTCTAAATTGAAAGAAACTGCGGTAGATGCCGCGACAGTAACTTCTTTGACAAAGTCAACCGGTTATTCGCAACGCAACAATTTCAAAATTTCATATCTATTCGCTTCGACCGGGATTCCAACCCAGATCCCTCGATGTACGGCCGAGTGTTAACGCTGGTTAAACTATCGAGTCGTCCTCTTACACTCCAACATTTTGGGGTCTTTTAAATGAACAAGACGTTATGTGGAAGTAGCTTAAATGGCCTAAGCATTCGTCGGGACTTCCGAAGGGATCAGGTTCAAATCGCGGTCAAGGCGAATGATTTTCTACATTTTGAAAATATTCCATCAAGTTTCTGGATCCTGATTGAGGGTCATTTAATTTATTTTCTTTAAACCTCTACTCAAATGTTTACTATCATCAATCCACCTTTCGTATTCGAAAATTACTGTGATTCAAGGCACATGGAAATTATTATAAATACGAAAAACCCTTGAGAAGCGTTTTTCCGATCTTGGTTCAGACACAAACAGTTTCAAAACTTGAGATTAAGAGAGGAGGAAGATAGGAAGGAACTTGCTAATTTTAGCCAAGCATTTCCATTTACATTTCGGGCTTAGAAAAAGAAAGGAGCTTGAGAAGGAAGTCATGAATGCAAAATAAGGCGGCGTTATAACGAACGAAAACTTCACATCGACGAATGAAACGAGAAGAAAAATAACTTAAAGAGAAGAGTTTTACTCGACATGCAACTCATCTGATTTTTTTCTATTTTGAAGTTTTACTTTCGCGGATGTGAATACTTGCAGCATAAGACGACCATTTTTTGAAACTCTTCTAAAATTAAACACTTCAATACCGTGATTTAAAACACGGCGCGTAAAAGGCGGTATATCCGAGTTCCTCGTCTAGAGCGTTTGGAAATTGAAGATGCCATCAGCTTGTTCCTCCCACTTTGATTCGATAGAAATTAATTGACTTCAATTTAGTGCTGAGGCTATGATGGATTGAGATGATGTTTCTGAAATGCCATTGATCCATTTTATGCCAGTTTCGCGTTTGATTAGAAACTAAATATAAGCAAATTTCCTCACCTGCCGACCCAGAGGTCGTGGGTTCGATTCCCGCGAGCGTGTTCGTAATTATCTTCAATGCGATACGATTGCTAAAAAAAGTCCAAAGTTGGGGCCAAAAGCACTGTTTCCGGATAAGTACCAAATAAATAATCCATGTTGTGGATCCATATAACGGTATATTTGTAGATGTTTACCGCATCGATTTTGAAACTTCTTGAAGATTAAAACAAAAATATTCAGATCCAAAAAATACCACCATTCTTGAAGAAATCCTCAAGTAGCGTCGAAATCGATTTCAATTGATTCTTGCTATCACACCTCTAATCTTTAGATTCATTAAAACAGAGGAAATGAGGTTCTCGAGAAATAAGAAGGCTAAGCTAAACATTGAAATTAAGAGTGCAAAAACTAGAGAAGGTGGAACAGTTCACCTATCTGGGAAGCGATTCAGACGTGGGGACAGCAGTAGACACGAAAGAGAAAGAATTGGCTTAGACAATGAAGCATTAAATACCAGGAGGAGGCAGTTAGCGGCATGGAACTTGAGTAAAGAAGTTGAGAAAATATTACTGAAAACGTCTGATATGGAGCATAGTTTTTCACGGCTCGGAAAAATGTTCATTCAGGCAAGATCATTAGCGTAGATTTGGAGGCTTTTGAGATGTGGGCGTGGAGGAGAATAGAAAAAGTGAATTGGATGGAAAGGAAAGGAGGATATGGTGGGCGTGGCAGGGTAGGAGAGAGGGTTGCTGGGAGAAATCAAAAGGAGGGAAGAAAAGTGAATGTAGGGCATTATGATTGGCGATGGGATGTTGAATATCGCGATAGAGGGGAGAGCTTTAGTTAGGCAAGGTAGGGAGAGGACGAAAATACGTATGTAAGACGGAATCAAGGGTGGAACGAAGAATGCAGAATTAACTTAATTAATTAGAAACTTAACCATTCATTAAAAAAATTCATTCCACAGATAAAGTTTTCATTTGATCACCCAACTAATTTGTAGATACTAACGCTCTACTCTCATGCTAGAACAGAGCACAACTAGTCTTCCATATTCGTACACTAATGTTTACGATTTTTTCCTATCAAGCAGCATGTCATTCCCTACCGGACCACTTAGAGGATAATTCGCAAATATACAAATCAGTTTCGTAATCGCTTGCGAAAATATTGTGTAAAATTATTCCGTGTTCATAAGTATGCAACTCAGTCTATTCATATGGAAACGTTTATCACATAGTTTCATTAACGTTCTTTTATGTTTTGAGCAGGAAAAAAAGAACCCACGGTTATGGCTACAATATGGTTAGGAACTGAAAAGCATATTCATAATAACCTAACAAACAATAGAGCTTACTCGCGCATGGCCTAATTCGTGGCAGTGTTTGTATTGCCTGGGTGAAATAATTAGGGTGCACGCAGTACAGTACACAACAGCGATACGCTCTGAAACTTCATTCGGCAATTAGAATTTAAATTAAACACGCACAACCATTCACTGATTCTAATGAGGTTTCCGCGGGGAACTGGAGGTTCGTAATGCCTGAATAGCCAATGAGATTTAGCTTCTAATTACGGCGGATGCTGGAAGCGTGGACCAAACATACGCGAAGAAGGGGGTGGCTATGATTCAAGGAGTCGCAGGATATTGACAATATAACCGCCATCCCTAATTGGGTGCAATTACAAAGAGAATTTTAATTATCTACGGAGCACCGCTTCACGACTGATGTTTTCGCATTAGGCGAGCGCTGAATTTCTCCTACCGCACCTTCCGATCTCGAGGAAAAAAAAAACACTGTCAACCAAGATTTAGTGCATTCAACACGTGCCCTGATACTTTTTCAAGTCTGCTGAACTCACGCGATCAAAGAGAACAGCGTTGCGGATAACATTCTGTTTTGAGTTAAAAGGGTGGTGACGTGCATGCATATATCATGGTTATCCGGCTTTTCAGATCCCAACGACATATTTCCCCATTGTACGAGGGTAAGGTGAAAAGTTCTCAGCCACAATGAAAGATTGAGATTTTCATTGAAAAAATTATTTTATTTTTCTACATTATCTCCCTAGTCTTCAACACGCTTGGTCCAGCGTTTGTCCTACCCGGAAGTGAAAACCTGGAAGGCTGTGAAAATATCCATCTACGGCCATCTCAACTTCTTCATTGGACAGTCCCCCTTAC
Source organism: Hetaerina americana (assembly GCF_022747635.1). Lineage (NCBI taxonomy): Eukaryota > Metazoa > Arthropoda > Insecta > Odonata > Calopterygidae > Hetaerina > Hetaerina americana. The sequence goes on along the minus strand of NW_027287205.1, from coordinate 77,405,570 downwards.
ACTTAAGTCAACTTCGAATGAATTTCCCAATGGGTTAATTCATCCAAAACGAAGAATTTTATGACCGAAATTCCATTTCTTCCGTTTCAACGAAAAACACAAAAGACGCCTACTGCAACGATACGTGTAAACATACTACATAAGAGAACTAGTTGAAATTTATCTTACGAACTAATGACACGTGAATCCAGGCAGGAATCATTTTTCGCTGATTGGAACGCCATCTCTGTGTCAGGCCGAGAGGCTTTCACTTTACTGTTATAATTAAGAATGCTCGATGCCACAACAGTGGTAATAAGGTCACTAATAGAAAGGAACAGATTTATCGGGATGTATTTGTTTCGTAGATTTCGAGAAGGCGTTTGATGGGGTGGCTTGGATAAAATTAATGAATATATTAAAGACGATAGGAGTGGAAAGGAGAGATGTGAGACTAATTGATAACCTTCACATATCATATATTGCCCATGAGCGTGTATCGGATAGAGGGTAGGAATGGACAATTGTACCAAGAGAAGTAAGACAGGGGCGTCTATTATCACAAGGATAGTTCAATGAGCGCACTAGACGAACAATGTTGTAGGCATGGGATGAGACCCTATGTAAAGAAGACAAAAGTTATGTGGTTTTTGAGAAAGAGACATTCTAAGTTAAATATTAAAAGAGTAGTTAAATAACAAGAGTGGGTGGTACGGTTTAACTATCTCGGAAGTGTTTTGCACAAAAATGGCGAAAGTTAAAGGGACATTTTCCTAAACATCCATGAGTTAGGATGCCGGGAAAAGGTTCGTCAAAACATTCATTGATATGGAACGTGTTTTTGTACGTCGCGGGAACATGGTCATTGAAGCAGGATGATAGGCGTAGAATGGAGGCTTTTGATATATGGGTGTGGAGAAGACATGTATTTTTTGTATTGTATCATTTAGTACTCCGCAAGCCACCGCTTAGGTGTATGGCAGGGGGTAAATACACACCAGAATAATGTCAAACCGAATATTTCTAGCCCTATCGCGGACGAACAATGTCGTTCCAATCCCTTATCGTTTGTGGGCAAAATGACATCTTAAATTTATCTGTTCCACTTTTAATCTCTCTAATTTTATTGACATGCTCTCTCCGACCGTAGTGCGATGGGGTTAATAATACATTTTCAACATAATCGTTGAAAAGAAGATAACCTTCCAATTTATGCAAGAGATTTAAGCTGTAGTTTAACCTTCGCTCCGCGAGTGATTCCCAGCCTAGCTGCTCTAATATTTTGAATACGCTACTAAGATTATCATAACAACGTTTTACGAATCTAGCTCCTCTACGCTGCACGCGACCCAATTCGGCGATTCATCCAACTTCGTGAGGATCCTGTATACTAGCAGCATATTCTAAATAAGGATTAACCAGCAAAAGATAACATTTCTCTTTCACCTCATCACATAAACCCAGTACTCTTCTAATAAATCCTAATTTTTATTAGCTTGACCACATATTCCCCGCATGTGTTTCACCCAGGAGATGTTGTGAGTGAGGGTAACGCATAGGTATTAATCGAGTCAATACATTCCATATCGGTGTTCCCGTTGCAGTAGGCAATCAGGAGGGAATTGCTCTTTTTCCAAAAATTAATCGCTACGCCATTTTAAAAATTTAATTCTAAATGCCAAGTGTCGCGCCAGCGTTGTATAGCATGCAGGTCAACTGGTAAAGCTACGGTGTCCTCAGGATAACGGATATCACGATCTCTTTGCGATATAAACAATGGTTGCCACAACTACTACATTCCACGACAACGACAGCCTGAAATCCATGCTCTAATAAGAACTTACGTTAATTCCAAGAAACCACAGGAGATGCTGTGACAGTAACTGTTAATGGAGTCAACCACTAAATGTGCATTACAATGCAACAATTTCTCAGTGTAAAAATCATTCGCCTTGACCGGGATTTGAACCCAGATCCCTCAATGTCCGGCCGAGTACTTTCGCCAGTTAAACTACCGAGGCGTCCTCTTAAACTCTGAAATTTGGGGGCTTTAAAGGAACAAAATGTGACGAAATACCGTCCATAGAATGTCACAGACATTCGTATTTTTACACTCTGAAATTATTTCATTACAGAACTTAAGAGGTCTTCGGCTTTCGTTTTCTGTTCTAATTATACACACTTCGGTATGTAACCATAATAACATAGTATACTAATCATGACACTAGAGCAATACAAAGCTCTGCCACGGGTTACTATTTATAATTATAATCTGCTCCTCTACCGCAAGTTGTAATGCCATTCTTTTCCACATTTCAACGCTTTTACTCTTACGAATTTTCCAAAGGAAGATTTTCTATTAGTACTATCAAGTCCGTCTGAAGATGGTGCAACAGATTGTAACTAGGTTGAACTATAAAAGTTATCTAGCGGGAAATTGTTGTTATATTTTCTTATTTATACTCGAATACCACCATATCACGCCTGGAACTACTAAATTTGCTGATTGTTAAGATTTTACTCAAAATGGCATGCACATTTCATTACTGCATTCCGACTATTCCTATAATTTCTATAACATCATCAGGACAAAGGTATTATCGCCGGCAATAATTCTCTGAAGATGCCTTAGATTTAAATGGAAACGTTGGCAATTAATAACGAAGGGTACGCATGACTTTAACCAAATACTGTACAATCAACTGTAGACAATACTTGAACGTGTTGATAGGATCTGTAAAGTCCGCTTTAGAATATTTTTCAAACGACTATACACAGATGGACTATCAGAGCCACCCAATTCCGCTTTCATGATATGAACGCGAGATGTACAAAGTCAAATAATTAATATTGCCAGTCTACGGTTTAGGTAGGTTTCGGATGCACACACACATCGCCGCTAAACTTCTAGACTAGACGCCCCACTCTACACTGAACTGTTCTTCGATTCCAAATACGTTTTAAAACAGGGTTCAACACCAAATGAAGTTGCTCTGCATCCTAGAGTGTCAATGAAAATTACATTTTATTTTTGCGGAAGAGGTGATGAGATTTACTTTTTAGATCTATTTCAGGTAAACCAAAGCTCTTCACTGTCTAATGGCAGTTAGATAACCTAACCTTAAAGAGGTTGAGGAACGGTTTAAGAGAGATATCCAAAGACTTGCTCGTTTAAGCGACGTCATTTTTCAATTCTTCCTTCAGAAAAAAACTTGGCACCAACCGCTTAGGGATGTGCTGAGGGATACTGTTGCCGACTACACGACATTCATTTTGCCAGATAATTGAGAGGAATAATGAGTTGGCATTGTACAATTAGCCGGTGGATACTTCCCTGCGAATTCATTGTCGGTAAAATTTAAAATATCGTCAAGTTTGGTAAAACAATGGTTCAACCTAGCTTCTGTCTGATAGTCTGAGCGGGTGGTACGTAAGCACAAGAAGAGCGAAGGGAAGGAGGAAGTTCTGCCAGGTATCCCCTCCCCCTCTCGGAGTGTCTCGGCTCCACCAACGTCCCCCGCGCCTTCCGCTTTTCCTCACTCCCGCCCTGTTCTCCGCTTGACCCAGCACTTGATCCCTCGAGCAAAGAGAAGCAAGCCGCTTTCCGGGTGAATGAGCGAGCCGACTGGTAAGAATACAGGGAGGCGTCCTCGCAGCCACCCTCGCCTCGCTGCGTCCGAGGGCAAGAATCGCGCGAGGAGGAAAAAACAAATCACTCTCGCGAGTAACACTTCCTTCGCTGCCACGCAATCGGCCATCCTACCAAGTCCTGCATGCTCAGTTCCTTCTTTCCACAGGGTAAGGTGGTCTTGCCACCGAAACTTTCGGAATACGTGTGCGTTTCCTTTTTTATGTGTTTTTCGATATTTTGGTTAGTTACGTGCTTAGTACTGGATGAACTACCATCACCTACCAAACCGAGTTCCCAACCGTCGGGTTCATTACTGTGTATATGGTTATATATATATATATATATATATATATATATATATATATATATATATATATATATATATATATATTTTTTTTTTTTTAAGGTAATCTACCGGTTAAGGTAGGTTTTTGGATGGACACAACTACCAAACAAATATTTTATTACTCCTAACAAAACACAAAATCCATCATCCTACTCTATATCAGGTCCCTCTTCATCTCCGAGTACTTTCTTCCTCCCTTCATCCCGTCCAACATCCCTATCCTGTTCCTTCCCTTTCCTCTTTTGCCCAACATTCTACCCTCCATCACAGTCTTCAACATCCCACTGCCGGTCATCACCCCCTTCATCCACTTTTCCTGCCTCCATAGGATTTCTCCCAACAAACCCCTCTCTTCGCCCACCATACCAAGTACTTCCTCATTTGTTTTCTTCTCTGTCCATTTCACCTTCTCCATTCTTCTCCACACCCACATTTCAAAAGCCTCCAGTCTACGTCTATCCTCCTGCTTCAATGACCACGTTTCCGCGCCGTACATAGCTACGCTCCATATCAAAGTTTTTACGAGTCTTTTCTATATATATATATATATATATATATATATATATATATATATATATATATATATATATATATATATATATATATATATATATATATACATACAAAAGGATGATTTGTTTACACGAAATTATTGCGATAAATGTAAATAGTTACATTAACATGACAATTTTTTCATCCTTGATATTCACGATTATTTTTTCATTTGAATGGATGCTATTGCACCCGTCATCTAGTAGCAATGGACGTAAACAAGGAAAGACATATTCCATCTTGCCATCAGTGTATTTCACCCTATCGGATGAACCGCAAGCATGTGAGAGGTCAAATGGGGACAGAATCGATTCCATCAAGAGATTGGTCCTTGTGGGGTCGAAATCGATAGGTCTGAAAAATCAACTCGAAATCCCGTGGCAAACGGATCGAAATCACTCATCTCGCGGGAGCTCAGGACCGAGCTCACCCCCTGACGAGGTGGCTGTAGCAATCCGTTCCCATGAGCCCACCGCTCGACCCCCCTTCCCCAAACAGCCCCCTTCCCAACGAGAGCGGACTTCATGCGCCACACATCACCCACTCGCCAACACGCACCCGGCGTAATTATGACGAAGCCGCTCTCCTCCTTGACGCCGCCAAAGTTCCCTCGCTTCGCCGGCGCTCTCACGCGAGCGTGAAAAGCGACGGAGACGGCGAAAACGCGCGAAAAGGGCGAATAAAGGACCGAAAAAAAAGAAAACACTAAAAATACGACGGTGAACAATTCAGTGTACGAAGTGGTGAAGTGTAGGGGAAGGGGAGGAGGAAATGAATATAAAAAATACATTGCTTCGCCTCTGCTTCGAGCGACAGAATATCTCGAAGGGGAGAAGTAAAACAGTGTTGCCATTTCAAACTGAATGAAGGGTTGTAGCTATGGAGACACCCTCATAAAAGAAGAAAACATGGTGCACCATTTTGGCACAAAACAAGTTAATATCTCTAAGTACTGCTAGACATGTCCATTTTTTCCTCTCCTAATTTCCAATTTTCTTAATGCGTATTTTCAGCCAAGATCGCCGTAGGTGCTGCATATTTTTTCATCCAGAGCTCGATATCTTCGCTCTACCACATTATTGGTAATGGCTTCATTTTCATTTAAGTTCCACTGTTGAAACAATACGACATTGAAAATTTTTCGGTATCCAAGTTTTATGCGAATAAAACATGGATAGCAATGAATGCATGCATACAAAAAAGCAAGTAAAATTGAATATTTTCAATGCATTCGCACAGATGAATTGTTAAGCATGCCTTTATTTTCGACTATTTCTGACTAATATTCTTGGCCAAAGGATTTATTAGAAATACAAATTGGAGTTATTAACTATAAAATGTTTCTGATATTCAAAAATACTAACTTAAACATATATTTTATAATATATTTGAATTTCGTGTTTTAAAAGTCATGAATTACTACCTTAACTTTACACAATTGCTAATCAGTCCAGATAAAAAATAAGAATAAATATCCGCTGCATTACTTAGCCTGCCGAAGTGGGCATTAAGTTTAGTAATTGGAGGAAGTTTACCGCGATAATATATTATAAATGACAATATTACATGTTTTATAAAATGTGCTTACGGTTATTTTTTTATTAACAGCCCACCAGAGTGCTTATCTTGTAGAATGAAATGCGATGGATAGGTGTTGTTCGGTGACCTGTAACCCTTCTTCTGACACCAATGAGTGTCTAACCGAGCGAAACGGTAGTTTTGGGCAACGCTATCATATCAATGCTCTGACACCGTTAGCTATATATATATATATATATATATATATATATATATATATATATATATATATATATATATATACACCTATATGTGCATGTGTGCATATATATGTGTTCACACATGCATACACAAAAATACATGCCTGTATACACACTACATATACTATATATATATATATATATATATATATATATAAAACAGATAATGTTTAGCTACTTACATAATTATAAACGGAGAATTACAATATTGCCCGTAAATTCAAATTTCCCCTAATTAATGGCAATACAAATAAAACAGCAAAGGACATCGAAATAAAATTGCCCGAAAAATTTTGTCATATTTTGGTATCCTTCGGTCATACCAGGAATCTGAAAAAATAGCGACATCATATTTCACCAATTATATCTAATGGATATTTCAAAGCCTTAAACGAAATGTCTTTCTTAAAACACGCCATTTTGGATTTTTTATTTACATGGAATTCAATATAAACATTCCAACCGTTACCATGGTTACAACAGAGAGAGACTTCAACTAAATCAATAAAGGTTTTATTCAAGATAAAAAAATGCTCTCATCCAATCACCATCACGGAAACGAAGACGTGTTGATGGGATAAACGAGCTCATTGGAGATACGATCGTCAATTATTTACTCCACACATCTTTGATAAGGGCAGAGGCGCTATAGAATTTGAATACCAATGTTATTCCAACGAAGGCTGGAATACATTATACGAGGGGGACGAAGCTATTTTCCGTCACAAATAATCAAGCCCTCAATTATGCCCAGCAAAGTGGAAAAGGTTAAACATAATACTCTCACCACTCGACAGTTTTATTAGAATACCTGTGTATGAGAGAGCACGAGAATTGTCGAGGTTGCTTTGTATCTCGGCGGTAAAATGGATAGTAAAGATAACAAGTATAGAAATATTATTCATGGCAGACCTATGATATTTTCCGGACCAAATGTGGAATCATTTTCGGTAAAATATTGTTTAGACACGCTTCGACGAAAATTTTCACAAATCGTAAGTGCCCTAGAATCAACATCAGATTACTTCGAATAACCAAGTGTCGATTCATGCCTTCCGTATTGAGGCTGAGTGAATAAACATAGCGTCAACCCTTACGCATAGGACGGCTACTTCTGGGAGAATGCGGCAACATTTTGTGAATTTCAGACAGTGATGAAAAAAAGTACCCTACAAGTACCACCAGTAATATTTCTTTCTACTAACCCATCGCCCTTTATATTTTATCATGTATAGTGAGAGCTGTCTCTCGAAAATCAATCTTAACAAGTGGAAATTAACAAGCAACATAATTTATCTTTCTTATTCATAACGGAGCTATTTTAAGGAGTGATTCCTGAAACGGTGCGTCTCAAGAGATAAAAATGCTTACGCAGCAGGCACCATTTGTTTTAAGACTGCATTTCCTCATAATTACGAGGGTCATCCGGAAAGTAGTACCCGTTCGTGAAATAAAGACACAAAAGTAAATATTAACAAACATAAAAAATTTTATTTGAAAGAGGATACTTTAAACTACTTCTCAACATAATCTCCAAGCAAATTAAGGCATTTGTCATAACGTGTGACAAGTTTCTGTATTCCTGCTGCATAGTCCTTCGCCGCCAGCTCATTGAGATACGCGAGGGACCCATCTTGCACAAATTTTTGCATAATGCAGATGGTGTTTAACAATTTCATGAACAATTATTCGAGAAACATTGGGAAAATGCTCACAGATGTCATCAATTGTGACGCGCCGATCGTTCCTCACGAATTCGTCAACTGAGCTCACCAGTTGGTCTGTAATGACAGACGGTCTCCCCGAACGCTCATCGTCGTGTGTGTTCCCCCTCCCCATGTTGAAGTTGCGACACCACCGCCGAACAGACGACTCGTCCATTACATTGTCTCCATACACCTCCTTTAATTGGCGATGAATATCACATGGGCGAACGTTTCTTGCATTGAGGAATTTAATCACTGCCCTCACTTCACAACTGGCGGCGTTCTCAATTTTTTTAAACATTGTAAACAATCACAGAAACAACACAGGCAATGCTAGCGTCACGCAACTTGGCTCAGAGAAGGCAGACAAGCCACTGAAGCTATCTGACCTCGTCCAGCGGCTACTCGCGTCGTCAGCACTTCATGCGGCACGAACGGGTACTACTTTCCGGATGACCCTCGTATGTCTGGTTCTACAATATCTTCCGGGCTCTACAACATCTCAGGGGCGCTACAATATCTGCGGGGAGCTACAACAACTACGGGGCGCTACAATAGCTACAGCGCGCTACAATATCTCCAGGTCGTTAAACCCATACAAAGGACCTGAGGCATAATAAGTAAAATGTGACACCGAAAATGCTAAAATGGCCATAATGGGAGAAAAAGGAGCGGGAGGAACGCATGCGTGCAAGTACAAAGGCTATGGAAACCGCGAGAGCACGACCCTTGAGACGGTATATCGCGGAGTCTCCCTTAAAAAAACGAATAAAATGAAGAAAAAAGGGAATTAAAAGAGTGACACTTGTTGCCTTGTCGCCTCTGTCACTTAGCTCTTTCCTAAGAGATGGACTTTGATACGTAGTGCATGAAGAGGAGACGAGGAAAAAAAGAGACAGAGAGAAGGAAGTGGGAATGGGGAAAAAGTGGGAAAAAAAAGAAATAAAATATGAAAGAAATTATGGGAGGGAAAGAGAGGCAAACCCGCTTGTGATTTGCTCAAAAGCGAATAGTCGGAGAGGGATATAAAAAAGAAAACGCACGCGTGTGAGCGTGTTTGTCAATGATGCGGCAGGCCTTCCCGCCCGCGCCCTGTGTCGGCAACCGTCTGCGGCGGGAGGGGGGGGCTAAAGCGGCGAGCAGACGTCACGGGGGTGGGGGAGGGGGATGCGGAGAAGAAAAAAGGGGTTCTTCCCTGCAAACGAAAGGGGAGTGGGGGAGATGGGAGGAAGGAGGAAAAGGACCCCTCTCTTTCTCGTCCAATCCACACACAAACACACAAAATTATATATATATTTTTTAAGTATTTTTTTCGAACCTTTGAGATCGGCGCGCGTTTTTTGGAGAGTTGGCGCTTCGGTGGTTTATCGCTCGCGCGGTGCCATTACAAATGCGAGAGACGAACGGCTCAAAAGGAACTATATGTGTATATATATATATATATATATATATATATATATATATATATATATATATATATAAACGTGCACACACACACATATATACATACAAATATATGCATATATACACATATAGTATGAGGGACGGCAGCGGTCTTGTGAGGGGTTGGAAGAGGTTCCGAGGTGATTATGGCGAGCTGGTAAGGGAGGGAGGAGAGAGGGTTTGAAGGGAGGGGCAATGGAAGGAGATGAATTGAAAGCTACTGGATGTAAGAGTTTACAGCTTGGCGCCTTTTCAATCTGTCCCTCTCCTTCCCTCTTTTAAGTACTCTCTCAATTTTCCTCACTTTCCCGTATAAAGGGAAATATCACAATGAATGCAAAATTAGACCTAACAAGGTAAAGGTGAGGAAACTAGGCATGTAAAAAGTAGGAGGACCAAGAGTGACGATGGAATTAATAGTAGCAGGGCAAACTCATTCCATAATTCTCCTGCTGACCCGCCGGTCACCGCCATACACCTCGGCATTTGTTAGCTATAGCACACGGAGTAAAGAAACGTAGGGTGGGCATGATGTCAACCGAAGTGGGACCAATATTGTCGTTGAAGAATACCAATTTCACGTGAACTACGCCCACTGTCTCGTAGTTGGCAACCCGGGAAAATATAATTTTTTTTAGTTTGCTTACATGATGTTAGGGGGCAGAGAATGCAGGATTAGTTATTACGATGAGTTTTGGGATTGGATGAATGGACAATATGTCGCACACTCGACACTAACGCCAAAGAGATCAATTTTCTTATTGGTATTCTACCGTTTAAGGTAGGTTTTGGATGGGCACTCATAACGGTATCTCAATGCAGTTTTTGGCCTCGCCCAGCAAACCACAACCCAACATCCGAAAATTCAATAAGTCCCTCTTCAATGCCACATTATTCTTTACTCTCTTTATTCCATCCAACCTATATTATTTCTGCCCCTTCATCGTTTGCCTAACATTCTCCCCTCCACAATTTGGTGATGTGGTGTCTTCAACTCCCCATCGCCAATCAAACCCTCTGAATCCATCTTTCCTTGACGACTCTTTTCATAATATCTTTACTAAAAATCCCAGGAATCAATTCCCTCCCCATTTCAGAAAATAAATACTTGGTTATTCCACATATATTTTTTATTAAACACGACCCAGGTTTCGACTTACAAAGTCATCATCAGGGAAGGTGAACCTTACGGGTTGTAAGTCGAAACCCGGGTCGTGTTTGATAAAAAATATATGTGGATAACCAAGTATTTATTTTCTGAAATGAATCGCTACCACAAAAGGACGCCTGAAACTATTCTATTCCCTCTCCATTGTGAAAGATTCTTCGCCTAACGCAATTCTTCTCCTTATTTCCCTGCTACTTTGACCATTTTGGTCCAGAACACTTGCGAGATGGATTAACTGTTCCATCTGATCAATATGAAAAAATAAGAAAACCACTAAGCGCAACGTAAAATTTGGTTTTTGTATCGCATTATTCTTATTACATTACACAACACTAGGGCAAGTATTCTCCCTTAATAACAAGGAGATCTCTGAATAGGGTGTGAGGGCAACGTTTAAGCCTGTTGATCAGTGGGCGTGTTCAGGATGAAAGGAACATCCCCAATTCGAGAGATTGCTAACAAAAAAAGGAAGTCGAAACGAGACACACTGGTATCATTCACACCATTGACTATTCAAGGGACAAAATGCATGGAAAAGGAATCAATTATTTAATTCTTCTCGAAAAAACTTCAAAGAAAAGTTGGCGATCAAGAGTGATGCTATTGAACTGAGTCGGAAGATATAGCGTTGGAAATATAGCGAACGAAATGTCTTCATGTTTTAAAGCTTCCTATTATTTTTCTGACTGACTACTTACACTAAAAGTTGAAGCTACAGATAATTTTCAATTTAATCTTCCAGTAGACGTACGCATTTTTCACAACGTCATCGCCATAATTCCATGGACTTCAGGAATGCTTCTGTAGGGGCCGCGACTACTCGCTGTTCTTACACAGTAAACGCCGCTATTTTAATTACTGAAAACGTTTCTCAATCTCGCGCTAGCTGAATGAAACTTTTGGACTGCATGCAGCCATCTACGCATTGTATTGATGAAGGTTGCACGCGTGTTTTAAGGCTAACCATGTAACTCTTTCTCTTCCGGAGAAAGATATTGGATGGTATTTAGTACTTGAACACACTTCGTCAATAACGACGAAAGGCTTCATCTACAATCTACATTACACCCTTGGCGGGAGGGGGACAAGGGACAAGCTTGTGGCAGAATCAGTTCATTTATGCATTTATGATCGTATTTCTTTTAAAATTATTTAGCCGTTCATATCTTTAGTTTTTGGCAAATGTATGACAAATAATGCGCAGCATAAACTTCTGGAAGAAGAAATATAGGAGTTTCTCTTCTCCTCTGCCTTCTTCAGCTAGTCATGAAGTTTCCTCCCCCTCTATGTCATCCAAAAAATGTACTCTTACACGCGCTTCTTTGCTTTTGAAGAATCTGCTATCTATAAAAACCTACGATATTACGCGACCTCTTAATATATTACTTATTTAGTTATTCCACAAACAGCACACAAACTAAGCCTATTAGATAAACACCGCAAGACAATAAATGCGTTTTCCCGATACGTTTCGCCCAGATTTTTCCCGCTTTATCCACAAACTTCGTTTTATGAGTCAAAATTAAAATTTTTTAATTTTTGTTTCTTCCCTTTACCTAATGAACTCTTTCTACCATTCTCCAAATCAACACCGAAACCTTTAACCAATTCTAGGCCTCTGAATCATGTAAGACAAAACATGAGAGCGGCAAGAGGCATCCTTTGTTATCCACAGTAAAGCTTCGTTCCCATGAGCCAAGGAAATATAAAAGGTATCACGAAAGATAACTTTAATGGAAAGTCTAGTTCGTTTGGACAAGCCACCAACTCCCTCACATGTAAAGATTTACGAGCAGGGAGACTCATGGCCATCGATTTTGGCTTTCTTTTATAACACTGAAGGGTTAATTTCAAACCGTCAGCTTACTTCAGCAGAGCGTGTCCTCGAAATAAGATCAATGAACTAAAAGGACAGAATAGGGATACGCACGCTATGCTGGTGACAGTGACTAAACGCAACTGAAACCAAAGAAGAAGTTAAAAGAAAGAAAGGAATTAAGTGAAGGGATGTTATCTCATTATCGACATTAATCATTACAGGAGGTTGGGCCATCATTACGTGAGTCGTAAAACTACTATCATATTCTATTAATAAAGACGTAGTGAAAAAGATACGAGTATTATCGTATCCTCGTATCTCATATATCCTAGTATTGAGGTACCTCGTATTACCACATTCCGATGCATGAAAGAGATAATTAACTGCAAATGATGCCTCGATTTTCTTCATTGCAAGATTATAAAATCTGCAATCAGTTTAAAGTCCGGACAATGTTGCCATATGGAACTGCATTCGACTAAAACAGTCTTTTGACATCATGTTGCATGAAAGGTGTTTAAATAAGTAAATTTATTCCGTGTTATTTTTCTTTTCGAGGAGAAATAACTGCATTAGTGAGAAACAAACAAATGTGATCAAAACATCTCATAGGCAACACCATAATCAGCAAACTTAAACTTATCTACGCCGTTTGTAAATATAATAATAATTTAATATATAATTTAAGGCATATGTAAATTTGTTTTTATTCATTTTTATATTTCAATAATTCTGTAGTGGTAAGAGGGTTAAAGCAAGGTTTCCCGCACATCTAGCGATAACAGCATCGCAAAGCTTGAACTAACCAATTATTTAAACATTACGATAATAATACCTTTATAATATACTAAAGTGATTACTTTTAGCTAGTTTCATATTTAATGAATCCCTCCGAAAGTGTGGTAGATATTCCATTCTTATCGGATGAATTACTTTTATTTTAATCGATTCCTCCAAAGCAGTCCAAACCAAATTGGTTATTTTCAACATTTAATGTTTACCAAACGAAGATGTACAGATTACGTTTTTCGAAATGCCAAAAAATAAGCAATTGTTTCAGCAACCAATATGAATGTTAAGATTAGGGAAGCATATATACGTAATAACGGCGAAACCTCTCGTACACTGAAAAGACAGTGGGCATTATTAAAAAAGGATATAAAGGGAATAAGAATACATACTATATAGACAGGATAAGAAACAGCAGTTTGCGGACGAGATGGCCATACTAAAGGGGAAGATAAGAATACCCGAAGAGAAGACTAGCTCCTACGAAGAAGTAAATAAAAATATACGACTTAAAGATAAACAAGAATAAAAAACTAAGGTAAAAGTCTCCAGGAAACGCAAGGAGGATGATTTACAAATACACACTTGATTAAATGGAAGACGTCTCCTAGTTAAATAGAACGACCGCTAGCGATGAAATGAGGACGAGGGAGTTAGTAAATAGAATACCGCAGTGGAAGAAGTCTTTCCACCAGGAGAAGCAATTGTTAAAGGCTAGCAGTACGGGTCAATATGTAAGGAAGTGGCTCATTAAAACTTATTTACGGCGTTTACTTTTTCGCGGCTGGGTGACGTGGACGGTAGGAGTCGCCGAGAAAAAGGATTTTAGAGAAAAAAGATAACTTTGTCGAATAATAACGCAAATGAAATGGGTAGAGCGAGTAGGAAAAGACGAAGTGCTTCGAATAATGATTGAAGAGAGAAGACACAAGAAGTTAATGAAATGGACACGTCCAGACACGTTAGTATATTTAAGGAGACCGGCTCAGATTCACCGACACCACCCGCTGCTTGATCGTTATAATTTTCTGATTTGACCATTGCTTGAGTTTCACTGACGAAAATACAGCCATAAGTGCATATTTTAAACTAAATACTGTAATCCATCCATTGAGCTGACAATAAATGAATACTGCTACTGTCATGACAAATTGTCAATTATAATTAAATAATGGCCATGAAATTTGATCAACTGATTTGAGGATCGACAAAATATGGTGGAAAGCGACATTTAATTAAAGAATAGCGAAAGGTTCAGATACAATATAGCCACATATTTTTAAGCACAACTGCTGTTTGAAATTACCAAGCATACGACTATTTCCAGTTTAAGAAAATAATTCCATTTCGTTTCTTACCAACTTCAGTTTTCTCCCTGCCTCCGAGAGATAAACTTGGAGGCTCCCCTGATGGAGTCCTGAAGGGCCACTTCTCATCAACATTGCGGCGTTTGAACACAAATATTTTGAACATATCGTGAGCGAAACGTTGTACTAATCTTCAGGATTGATCGGCTCAACAAGGAATATTTCTTCTAAGTGGCAATTGGGTGACTTACATCTTCAAGTGAAGAATGAGGATATCGTATGATGATTTTTCCATTCCTGCTCGGCATGACTTGGACTTATTCCACAATTCTTAATCAATACTTATGAACGGATGCGATTTAAAATCATACACGGACAACTGTAGAAAAATAATCGAATTCGGGAACAATTAACGCGCAAAAAAGGAATACGGTTCCTCCATGTCACACGGTGAGAAACTTATGTATATTTATATTGAGAAAAGTATTGAAAATATCAAACATATGTCTATTTCAATGAAATATAAAATCTGTCATTTCCACTTCATCTTCTTAGCACATAGAGAGCATAGCATATTACAATCGCATGCGCCGCTAATTGTCAAGGCAAGTTAACATAGGTATTTACATTCAGAAATTATGAATGCCTTCTGTCAAAGGTCGGGTATTATCTTTTCTTCCCTCTCCATAAATATCTTCAATTTTTATTAGAGATTTTATCGGTAATTTAACCAAGGCTCAACCTAGTTCCTCTACTAATTAAGATACTCTAAAAAGTTATCATAACAACGTTCTGGAGAAGTAGCATTTCTACGCTTCACGCTACCTTATTCGGCGATCAATCCAACTCCATTAGGATCCCATGCACTGGCAGCATATTCCAAATTGGCACTAACCAACAAAAGATAACATTTCCCTTTTAATATTAAATATTTATAAATGCAATATAAATAAAAGTCAAAGAAATACCCTTAGAAGAACATAAGAAAATAAATAATGATTTTACTAACCTTGATATTAAATACGCTTGATATCCTGCCTTTCTCCTATCCCACAAAAATGTTAGAAATAGAAACAGCTAAGAGAGGTATTCGTGTACGCATTTCATACCGTTAATGAACTTTTTAAAACAGTTTATCTAAGCGGACCAAACTCAAGAAAGGCCGACGATTCATTCTCGAAAATAAAAAATAAGATATTTGAGGTACATACACATTTGTCCGACAAGAATATCTGCATGCTAAAAAATCCCTTTCTGATTTATATAATCTTGTTATATGACAATTGACGTCCGAACTCGGAAAAATAACAATTGCTAAACGACAAACCCTAATTAATAACAATCAAGAAGCAGACGGATATGGTTCAATTAAACATTATACGATTTTCACAAACATTTTAAAACGATAAAATTGAAGCTTACTAGAAAAAAATTAGAAAAGTAATCAGTTTCCATGAGTTGAAAATATGACAGAAATCGAATGAAAGCGATTTTTATCACTCGAGGCAATAAATGCATCAATCCATTAAACCTTTCAACCAGATTGAAAGGAATTTAAATCTTGGGCACTTGTGCGCTCCATTTTGACTGTGGATATAAAGCAAATTTTGAATTTCGTCACTTACAGCGCCCAAAATATTTCTCTTATGCCATCATTTCCAAGCAAATTTCGTTATCGACGTAACTCGAAGTTTATTAAGCATGGCGCCATTAGACTGAATTCACTCGATATAGATCCCGACTCAGCCGGAGCATATTATCATAATACACCACAGTATATATTTATTATATTCACTCGCCCATAAAAATTTGCCCGCGGCATAAAAGGAAAAATATCACAAGCGCCGATGAAATTCAAAGATTAATTTTGGCGTCATAAACTCATGAGACACGGCAAAAAAAACACCATTAATCTTTATTACATCATTTTCGGCAAAATCGACGTCCGCTTAACGTTCAAAACAGAACATTTTTGCACAGGGGTACTTAAAAAACGTAAAAATCAATACCCGGACGGTAGAGAGAGGATAGAGAGAGGGGGAGAGCATCGTGTTTGCCAAGTTTACTGGAAAAAATCTTAAGCGGATAAAATAGCTTTATAGTTTATATAGTTTTATAATAGATAATATAGTTCTAGATAATAATAGATAATATAGTTTTATCCGCTTAAGAATGAACCGATTCCATAAAATAACGCCTGAAACCATCGATTATATGGAAAAAATCTTCATGAAAACTATATATTTTTCAAGTCCGATAATCTACTTCTGCATGATATTTTTCCCTTTATTGTATAGTGGGGTGAGTTGCGCAGCTCTGGAGATATTTACGTAGAATTCAATGTAGCGCCCGGTTTAGGTAAAAAAATATAAGATAAATCACAACTCGGAACTGCACGTTATATTTCATGTCCAAAACGTCGATGGCGACTCTTCATTCAGATAATAATCCCAATTATACCAAGGAAAAATATTCTGGAAATCCAATGCGCCCTAATTTATGTGAAATTAACCTTAAGGGTCACTAATATAGTCTGCTCTGTTGTACGTCTCTAAAAACACTTCTTTGCTCGTTCAACGGTTTGGCTTCCATTACGGAGACCGCAAATTGAAAACGAGTCAGAGAATATTTAATTTTTTATTATTTAACATTAATACGAGAGCGAGCAAAGCATACATTTTAATAGCGCGCTGAAAATTTAGTTCGCTGGTTTGAGGCCCACAATTGGCAGCACGATGTTAAAAAGCAACAACACGTCACAACAAGAGTTTAACATTACGGTTCTCTTTGCAACATGCACCACAGAGGATCAGTATTCCCTCATTCCTTTGTTGAGTAGTTAAGGAGGGAAACATGTTAAATTTATTGACAAATGAAAGGTCAGAATAATGATGCACTCATGTCTCTCCAGAAATGATGTGTAGACAAGAGAGTTCCTAAAAAGCCTTATTCCGGTAACAGACTCCCCCGACCAGGTAAGCCACGGCGATTAATGACGCCAGACCAGATGCAGTAGTTGTATGTAACCAAGTCTTTTCCATGCACTCCCGAATCCTTGGAATATTTATATGGCGTGATAAGAAGACTATATATGAAAATTATATAAGAGTATTCGAGAAATGATGAGATTAAAAATAACTTTCAATGTTTTTATACGATACACCTCGTAGTATTGTACGATAAAAAATGCATAATCAATTAACACAAAATTCATCGCCAATACCCAAAAATGGACTTTCGCATTGCGTTTCCAAAATGTATCAATTGTTGTGCTTCCTGACTACTTGGTGAATAATAATACGACCAATGTTTCCAGATGATTATTCCAGCACTTATTCCAGATCATTAGCGAAAATCCGCATGCATAAAATTAAGAAAAATACAATATTATGTACCCGAAATGAAGGAGACAACTATTGGAAACAAACCGGTACATTGTATTACATATTACCCTGCAAGCCACGGCTAGGGTGTGTGGCAGGGGGTGATTACACACCAGATTAACCTTGATCCAAAACACCTTTCCCTCCTAGCGCGGCCGGAAAATGCTATCGATCTCTTATCTTTCATGGGAAACATGACATCTATCTATTCTACACTCAACTTCTCTATTTTTATTGGCATGGTCTCGCCTACCGTTATACTATGAGGTAATAATACATTTTCAGCATCATCACCAAAGAGTTATCTTTCCTATTTATTCATGAGATTTGATCTGTTATATAAACTTCGCTCCGTGAGTGATTCCCAACATAGATCCTCTAATATTTTTGATAAACTGTTCAGTTTTCCATAACAACGTTTTACACATCTAGCTCCTCTACACTGCACGCAATTCGACTAGGCAATCAACCCAATATCATGCGGATCCTATTTACTAGTAGTATATTACAAATGAGGCCTAACCGCACAAAGATAAGATTTCTATTTAACTTTTTCGTCATATTTCTCCAATACTCATCTATAAATCCTAGTTTTTTGTTAGCTTTTCCACATATTCCACGCATATGTTTCACCCAAGAGAGGTCGTTAGTGAGGGTAACGCCTAAGTATTTAATCAAGCCTAACCTTCCTATTTCAGTATTCCTAAAGCCTGCTTATTCGGTACTCCTGCTTTCTCCCCTATTGACTACAAAAAATTGAACGGAGAAATCAATTGAGAAGTTGGTTTGCAGAACCATTTAATTCCAAATTTATGCAAGATGATCGATGATGTCTCGTATTCTTTTGAATTAGTACACAGAAGAACGCAATGGAGACCACTGGAGCTGGCCCTCCTTTTCAATCAAAGGGACACGTAGTTTCAATTACATGTCCAATTTCTTAATTTTAAGAGGAAGTAATCATTGACAAAATATATTTTGGAAATTTAGACAAGGCATACGTGGTTATGAACTAAACTGGTTAGGGGAAGGTAGTATTATAGTGTAAATTAATGTTTGAGATTATTATCATTTACGGATTCTAGGGCTAATTTACTCAATACCACGGTATATATAAGTTCCACGATTCTATGCGTTTGGCATACACCTGGACATCTCCCAATGAGTCCAAAAGAGAGGTAAGAAGATACAAGAAATGATCAAAAATGCCGTCATCTAACGGAAAACCATGTGGTTAATTTTACCAGCATACATTGATTTTTCTTCATGTGCAGAAAATACGCGAGGGCAATAAACGATGGAGTCGTAACGAGAAAAGCCGACAGATACCCGACTCACCACGCTCCTATGCAGAGAAGAGAAAGCGCTTGAAAGAAGCTATGTTTGGCTTTTGCCTTTACATGTAGACCACGCTTAAAAAAAAGACCCCATCACATACGATATGTCCATCTGGGAGCACAACTCGAAACAGCACATATACCCGACACAAATCGACGCACATAAACAAACTTAATTAGTGTATTTAATTTACCAACTTCCTCCTGTTAAATAATGTAATGATTCCTCCAGGCTCTCACAGGGTCTTCCAATTGTACATCGAGTAATTACCAATGGAATCACAAATTTAACGGCATCATATCCATTGATAGAATTGAGATACTACTAGTTAGATCGATGTTCCTATCTCGTTAAGAATCGGTGGAAAAATGGGAGCAGGCAAATAGAAGGTATCATGCAGTTTGAATGTGAATTGGTTCTATTGTTTAAATGGCTGTGGTTAATTTTATTCAATCCTTTTTCGTATACCAAATAACTACTTCATTCGGTGAATTCAACAATTGTTTTGAAATAAGTTTTCCACCAGCTTTTATACACATTTTCACGTTTTTTCGAAGTTTTTTAGAGAATGTTCTTCCCTTTTCCCTTCCTCTCCCTTATCCTTTGCGAATCCCAACTGGTGTTTGAATCCCCTGCTACACCTTTTTAGTGGATCGTGGGGTATTTATGTAGATATAGATGAATCAGGGCAATCAAAATGGTCGGCAGGAGTAAAATTGTGAGAATCCCCAAGTATGTCGAGGTTTTACCGGGAAATTACAGGTACTAAAAATATGAGAATTAGGAATCCTATGACGTCTACATCCACATGAAATCCTGAAAACCACCACAATGGTGTCTGGCAGGGGGTGATTGCTCTCCAGACATGCAACATCAATATATAACGTTTTGCTTAAATCTTAGTTACCAATGAAAAAATTCAAAGCATTTCAAATGATGCTGGTATAATTAACCAAGCTACATGCACTTCGGGATGTCAAGTCCCAAGAAGCGTATTTTCGATTGAATTATGGCCGCGAAAGCCCATAATACCCATTGGTTTTAACGCTATCCCTAAATACGGAACGGCCGAGAGAATACCAGAGACAGCTCCAACTGATATGTGAATCTCCCTCACGTTGAAACTTACTCCATGAATACTACGTATTCCTATGACTAGAATTAGGATGTTTTTCCCACATATCAAGCGTAGATAAATGTATGCAATCCGTAACAGATCAGGAACTACGGGCGATATGGAGTTAACTAAATCCAGATGAACACAAATCTGTCCCACATATGTTTGTGTAATAATCGCGCACTAATTACTTCAATTTTCAGTTGATGATCACTTTGCTTTCCTGTGTCAAACAGTGCAGGCTCCAAAAACACTACAAATTACATATACGAAGAATCGGGAAACATCGTCATTGCACCGTAGAGCGCACATTTAATCTCGAAGAATCTTTAACCCGTAAATGACCTCCGTCACATGCAATAATCACAACCTCCGCTCGTCACTACGAAAGCCAAGGGGCAACTACACGCTTATTTAAGGCAGAGGGGATACTTTTCTTTTTTTATACATACAGATAGAGAGGAAAAAACTACGACGAAACCGAACGGGGCTCACCCTGTTTCGGGTGGGGGGGGGGAGGAAAGGAATCAGCGAGGCGGGGAATGAGGAGGCGGAACCGCGAGGGGGCACATATTCGGACCCCGGCGGCAGGCAGGAGGACGGGAGACGGCGAGGATCGAAAGGATAGGGAGGGAAAATTGAAGGGAATATGCGTAGTTGGGAAGAGAGAGAGAGAGAGGGATAGGATTCGCGGCGGAAATAGGGGCGTGAGAGAGAAAGGAGGAGGAGGGTGAGTTGGACGGGGGACCAGAGGGCAAAAGTCAGGACGGAGAGTGGGTAGATCGGCAGGGGGGGGGGGTGGGAGGGGGGGGGTAAGGGGGCTAAAAAAAAGGAATAAATAAAATGGGTCGGGGTTGGAGAGGAGGAGTGAAAGAGCAAAAGGGTACAAGGAAGGGCAGGGTCTGTTTGGGTGTGGGGGGGGGGGGAGAGGAACGGGTTGCGTGTTGGCTGGCGTAGGGGAGCAGAGAGCCTCGTTCTAAACCGCCATGTCTGCTCCTGAGCTCCACTCACGGCAAATATTTGAGTATCTCAATGGCAAGCAATAAACAAAACCCAGGATTTCCACAGCACGGCCAAGGATTGAAGGGGAGGGTGGGATGGATGGCTGGGAAGGGGTCTGGAAGAAATCTGGAAGGAAGGAAAGGGGGTGGGTGGGTCGGGTTAGTGAGGCGGTGGCGCGTAGGGGGTGGGTTGTGGGGGGGGGGTTATTAAGGGGTAAGTGACGGGGAGGGAGGATGAGAGAGGTGAGGGTAGCCGAGGAACTCGCGGGATAAGGGTGTGGGGAGGCGGAGGGTGAGATGGGCTGGGGGAGATAATGGAGGAGGGTGGGGAGGACCAGAGGGGAGGAGGGTGGGGCCGGAGGGGGAAGCAGTGAAGCCGAGAGAGGATGAAGAGGATATGCCGGGGAGGGTAAAAAATATTTTCAACCCTGCGCGCGCAAAAAAAATAATATAGAAAAGAAAATAATAATGAAGTCACAACTTCCCCATCTCTCTCTCTCTCTCTCTCCTTCACTCTTTCAAATCCCCCACCCTTTCCTCTCACTGGGTATATATAAAAAAGTTTAAATTATGAACCAAAATACATTCGTTCGCAGTCTCTTTCTCTCTCTCCATTCCTAGAGGCAAAATTTCAAATTATTCCACTCATCGACGGGGTGGCGAGTTGTAATGTTTTTTTAAACGGGATACTCTTCCGTACTTCGTTAAAATAAGTTCAGGATCCAAAACGTGAATTTTTCAAATAAAAAAATTCTTATATTTTTAACATACTGCAGTTGGTATTAATAATATTTTCGATGACTCACAACTATATTATTTTTCTCTCTCTCCACATTTAGCAGTGCAACCAGCGACTGTGCTGAAATTCTATTTTATTCAAATAAAAAAAATAAACCAAACAACTTGCGCTTCGATAACGTTGATTAGGGTCCATTGTATCCCGAAAAAAATAGATTTCCCTTCGAGTCGAGAACTCCAATCCACAACCAGTAAACAAATGAATAAAGATAATGTTTTTTAATGAGCTCCTGTAGCCACAGAGCTTTCGTTTCGGGCATGGGAGAGAAACTTGGGTTTAAAGCAATTATTTAGGAAGTCAATGGGAAGCGAATGAATTTTAGTGATGGTCATTAATGTGAGGACATAATATTTTTAACCTTTTATGCAAACAATTGCGGCATCAATTTAGTTATTCATGTTTTTCATATGCTTGATTCTGCGAGTCCATCCCTTTCCGACCGTTCTCTTTTCATTTCATTGACTAGAATTAAAATGCAATAGATGGCAGGACGATAATACTTTTAATAGGCTATAACTTGGATAGAAATTCCGGGAAATTCCGCACGAAAAATGCCAACCATACTCGGATCGCAGATGAAAAAATGGAAGCAGATGCCCTTCATAGCAGTAATATGAGATAATAGACCAATGTTATCGACGATTTAGCATAGAAAACGAATCGGAACAAGGTGAAGGACCAATGAATTGGACCTCAATAAGAAAGAGAAAGTTCGATTATTGGAATTGCTATGCAGTGTACCATCCAGCATAGCAATAGCAGGCACGGTATGTATTTATCTTTCCGTGGACGTATTACACACGAAATATTAACTTAAATGAGTGAAAAAATCAGAAACATACAGATATAAATGTGAGATAATAAGATGGAATCGTATATTTGATATAAGTGCATGGGTCAACAATGAGGATCATTGCGAGATACAAACAGGCTGACGCACGAGTTTGCGAATAGTGTGGTCTGATGAAAAAATTATCTTCATTTCTTAAAGAGTGTCATTTGCTAATCTAGCTTTGGGGCCAAAATCTGACATGGAATCATCCGCTAATCTTCAACTTAAACTGCGCTGCAAAAAACAATGAAAGTAATCCATGAATAGGATGGAAAGAAGTTATTTGCTCGGAGAAAAATTATTATATTAATCCCTACGGATTATTTCTTAATGATTTTGTAGGATGACATTTGGTTAAGAGATAGACGCAAGTGGAGAAAATTATACTATGGAAGACTTTAAATATCCTATAGTATGAGAATTGAAGAAGAGTTTATCTAATGAGGGGTCAGTTGGCCTTTACGAAGACGCTAAGAAATGTAGGAGTGTTAAGTTTGTGTCCGTGCAAAACCTACCTATAATTTAGACTGACATATTTATAGGCCAATACTCGAACTATCAAAGCCTTGTTTATGTTTTAGGGTCATGTAATTTCGTATTGAATGGTGATTTATTTAATTTGACTTCGCAACCTGCTACTTCTTCACCGGCCACTGGAAGCTGTCAAATCTCAAGAATTTAAATTTGAAGATCTACAACCTTGTATTCTGAATAAAGCCGATTTCATTTCCTCCTCGAAGAACTCAACCTGGAAAACAATATATGAATACTATGCTTTACTTGAAATTCCCACATATGCACTCAAAGTCAATACCCTTCCAAGAAAACGTCAAGCATAAAATAAAGAATTATTAGATCGGTGAAAAAGTACAAAGAAAATCAAGAACACGAAAGAGTGAGGAAAAGAGAAAGTGAACAAAGTTACTTCTGACGACATGACACGAAAACGACCCCTAAGGTGTTAAACTTTTCCGGTTGGACGAAAACACAGCACTGGTCCTTTTCAGATTCCAACCCCTGATCCTTCCCTCGACAAAAAAAGAACGAAATCGAAACATCCGGTGCGATATTTTCCCTCATCACTTTCCGCAGGAACCGAAAGTATTTTCAACACGTTATATATATATATATATATATATATATATATATATATATTATATATATAAATATATATATATATATACATAAATAATAAAATAATATTATTCCCTCCTTTGAGAGAAGTCGCACGAAAGTAAGTTGTGGGCGAAAAGAGAGAGGCCAGTATTAGGGTGGGATAGTGGGGGGGGGGGCGAAGATGATTCAAAGAAGAGAAAAATATACAAAACAACTTTCCCGAAACGGCTGTCACAAATAAGAGCGACTCCTCCACAGAAATGGCGAAAATTTGGAGAATATTCCCGGGAACTTCTCCTTCCCGGGGAAAAATAAATCCCTCCCCCCGACTTCCCAACGCCAACACCGACCTCCTCCGGGGCGGAGGAGGCGAGGGGAGAGTGAAGAAACAGAGGGGACCGAAAACGGTGCCCTGAGGCACTCCTCCGCGAGATCCGAGACAGAAATGTCGCTCCGCTCGAAATGAATTCCCCTCCACCAGCTGCCCTCCTATTCCACTCCGTCGCCCCTCTCTCCCTCCTTTCTTCTCTCCCTGGGCTTTCCCATCTCCCCACGCGTATTCAAACCTCCTCCTCCACAAATTCTCTCCTCCGACCCTACTCCCTATTCAATCTCCTCTCCCATACCGACCTCTACCCCTCCCCCCTTCCACGGCCCCTACCGTTTCAAGCCCTTGAGGCATGCAATCAAATGCATTCGCAATCTTACGAAATGCCCTTCCATATACACACACACACATTCACCCTCTTCCCATCCTTCCACTTTTTATTTTCTCCTCCATGCCCGACTACGCCGGGGCGTTCCTTATATTCCCCTCGCGGATTTGTATCGCAGGTTCAGGTAAAATCAAAAATAAAGGGCGATGGGAAGGACAGAGGGGCGGAGGGTGGGTTGTGGAAGAAAGAGATACCTGAATATTATTTTCTCCAGGAACATAATGTCCTCGTTTTTACCTCCCGACCTCCTGAGATTACTAAAGAAATGCCTTGCCATTTTATTTTCGTTCCCCTTTTGTTGGGAAAGTATCATTCGATGCTCCGCCAAGGAGTGCCACACAATGCTCCCAAACCCAGATTACATCAACGCGGCCCCCTCCTTCCCTCTCTCTCAACAAAATAGTCCCGAGCGGTGAATAGTCCCAAAGCTCGCTTTCCCATGACGTCCGCCGGATTCATTCTTTCCCACCCTCCCTCCCCCCTTCACTGTATCTCCCACAAGACGATTTTCCCTATCTTTACATTCTCCCTCGATTCCAAACTCCTTGGATCCCTCTCTACCCCATTTCCCAAGCCCCCCCGAACCCTGCCTGTTTCTCCGCTTCTCCTTTCCCTGTCTCCCGGCCTAAGGATCTTCCCCCAAGGATGACTGTCCTTAATTAATCCGATTAAAGCGCCTCTTCCTTTCGCTTTGCTCACCAACTTATTTCGTCTTCTCCCGCAATTGATCACCTTTGAATTCCAACTGAGGTGTCTCAATTTACTCGACATTTCCGTCCTGAATCGGTGCCGAGTGCAATTTGGGGTTTGCGACTGTATAAATGGTTGAAAAACGATGAAGCAAAATTAAGCAAGCCGAAAATCACTCAGTCTGAAACGTGTAAGAAAATAAGTAAAGCTTTAATCTTATAGTGGGAAGCATTTTTCAAATACAAGAATGTCAAAATGAATTTAGGGAACATTTAATTTCAAGCTTCAACATAAGCAATTTCGTGACTCTATATTCTAACATCTAATCGACTCTAAAGCCATAAAACTCTTCGTCACGATGTAATAATTACTGCATGAGGGCAAAATGTTAAGGCCATCGTCGAATGAAAAAGATATGAACCCCCCAAAAAATAAAATAAAATTGTAAAATGACTTCGCAGAATTTCCGAGTATTCGTGAAAAATTCACCAACGCCACATCCGTAGGATAGTGGATATAAAGCCCCTTCAGCATTCCACCTACCCTGAGCTCCAGTTTTTAGCACTCGGGAAGGTAATTAGGGTGGGAAGATCATGAATTCAAAAGGGACCCCCCCTGACTGCAGGGGCTAGGGATTCGCTCTTAGCATCCCATTAGCTGGATGCAACGGGAGCAGCACTTGGTGTAATCTGGAGGACGGAGTGCTAAGGCAAATGACTTTCTTTCCATGCCTCTCATTTTGAGTGCACGCATTTAAACCGTCTGTCCTAGATTTTCACGAGAGATAAACCTCAACCCCGCTCCCTCCTGAGTGAAAAATGAAAAACAAAATTTCGGTGCTGAAGCACGAAATTCGCAGGGCCACGCTCTCTCCCTCTAAACGCCGGGGTAATACATCGCACTCCATGCCATAAGCAAGTGTAAATGTTTGCATTTGCGTTTTCGCGGTGAGATTACATTGCAATTAACGAAACGCTCGTCAGTTCCCTCCTCCGCTAAATGTGAAACCTCGCATCATTCATTGTTCTCTTTCCGAGGCTAATTTTCGACTCTTATGATATTTTTCTTAAATTAACTACGAAGATTCAGGCATGATAAGGTGAACTTGGAAAATAATATTTCATAATATAATAAATCAATTCAAAAAATAATATTCATTCTTATATAGCGGAACTACCACAAATACAGCAGGAACATTATTAATTGAACCAGGAAAGATTCAAGAGAGATGGAGAGAATACAAAGAGCGGCAAACTCCTTAGGACAGCAAGCTTACACATAAGAAGAGAATATAACAAAGATAGTTTAGCCCCAGGCATAATTGATTGTGAAATGGAGAATCTTAAAGAGAATTTGCATCAAATAAGACCGTGGGTGTAGACACTCCAGCGGAACTAATTACAGTTTCAAGAAAACCTACATATCTCGAAAGTATTTGACCAAGATGGACTAAATAGTAGGGATGTGAGAAAAAGAACTGCGTTAAGCAAAGAAGCTTTCGCGAGATGGAGGGTATTCATGTAAGGGACGTTGAGTAAGAATGGTAAGAAAAGTCTCGTTAGAAATTTAGTACTACCCGTGGTCTTGAACGGCGCGGAAACATGGACATTGAAGCAAGATGGTAGGCGTAGATTGGAAGCTTTCGAAATGTGAGTGAGGAGAAGGATGGAAATCGTGGAGTGTAAAGAAAGGTAAATAAATGAGGAAGAGCTGTGCATGGTGGGGGAGGAGAGAGGACTGTTGGGAAAAATCAAAAGAAGGCATGAAAGATGGATTCAGAGTGTTTGATTGGCGATGGGATGTTGAAGACTATGACGTAGGGGAGAATGTTAGGCAAACGCGGAAGGGATAGGAATAGGACGGAGATGTTGGACGGAATGAAGGGAGGAAGGAAGTATAAGGAGATGAAGAGGGTCTCAACATAGTGTCCGATGCCCGGTCATGTTTTGTTAGCAGAGGCACGGAAATGTATCCTTGCACCGTTATATAGTCTGTGTCCATCCAATACCTCAGGTAAAATACCAATTTAATAATAATAAAAATAAAAAAGAGCTTTTTACTGACTGAAATAATAAATTCTTTGCATTTCTACTCCCCTCCATCTTCCAACGCTATCGCCTCCCCATTCCCACCCACACCACTGCTCCATTTCCCCTTCCTCTCCATGGCATCTGTGTACACACGTAATATGGCGGCACTTGTATGCGCTCTTCACCCGATCATGAAGCCATGATTTCGAAACTTAAGTGGAAATAAATAGTTCTCCAGTGGATAATTGCTATTACTTCAGATAGTATTCTCGTCAGTTCTTCTGTCACGGAACCGTTTCCACTGTGTCCTCCTTGAGCCAAGCATTTCAATCCACGTTAAAACTTACTGACCCAAGGACGGCGATTGGCTTAAAGAGTCACCGCCAAATAGCTCTCTAAATTAATTTTCCCATCATCTGCACAATTTTGAAGGGAGTCGCTCAATGATAACTGGGGAAAGGTAAAATCTTCGTAATGTTGCACTTAGTGGATGGCATAAACTTATGAGCGGCGCTGGTTTTGTGTCGCCCTGACAGGTTGTAGTGCCTTCAATACCACAATGCCTGCATAAAGAACGTTTTTAAATTTTATATACGTACACGTATATTCTCGGGGATTGCCTAGACGACTGCCTAGAGGACTGCCTAGAGTACTTCTCTCATTGGCTTGTGTATTTATATTAATTTAAAATTATATATTCTCCTAAAACATTTAAATGATATGCGATTAAATAATTATATTTGATAAGTTTCCGTCAAATAAAATATTACTCCTAAATTAATGCAGTTTATCTGCATTAATTATATGATTACATTTTTACCCTTATAGGTAATCTACCGGTTAAGGTAGGTTTTATGGACCAGAGCTATCAAACGTAAGAGCGATACTTTGTTTGCCTTTCTCAACAAACAACCCAACATCCTACTCTGCAATAAGCTACTCTTTCACTCCATATACTTCCTCCCTTCATTCCGTACATCCCAATACTATTCCTGAGAATACAAATATCACCATTTATTCTCGTATTGTAAACGGAATATCACACAAAAGAAATTCCTATTCCGTGAAATGTGTAAACTTGGTAAGCTTTTAATACAAATGCAATTCGAGAATGGTTTTAATGAGATATTAAACCGAAAATGGAGGGTAGGTATAAAATGATTTTACGGCTAACGAAAGCAGTGAAATTCAAGGCATTATGAGCTTAAAAATTTCGAATCAATATTTAAAAGCCACTCCACTTCGTCCGCTTCCCGTTTTATTTTCCTATTAGGGTACCGCGTGGATTTATTTTAGGTTACTAAGGTAATTAGATAGGTTGGAGTTGATGCGAGGAACAACAACATCCAGGAGAGTTCTAAAATCTCCTATAAATGACCTTTCGCTAATTGCGTTAGTATGAAAACTTGATGCCTTTTAGCGGCAGAGTGACTGGGCACTTATCGATGTGCTGCCACCTCCGAACTCAAGCGTGCTTCCGGATGAAAATACCATCAAAAACCAATTTTGACCCAGCAAATATATATGAGGACAGAGTATACGAGATTATGCGAAGAAATTAACAAAAAAATAGAATTTTTTAGGACAATATAGGGGAAATATAAGGAAATGTTATATTTCTCTCGTTAGTACACATTTAGACTATGCTGCTACGTAGTATATGGGATCTTCATTAAGCTGGATTGATGGCCGAATTAGATGGCGCGCAGCGTAGAGGAGCTTGATTTGTAAAACGTCGCTATGACAAACTGAGTAGCGTATCGAAATTATTAGAAAAGCTAGATTGGGATTCACTCATGGAGCGACGGTTAAATCACAGATTAAATCTCTTGCATAAATTGGAAGGATGTCTCTTTAGCAATGATGTTGAAAATGTATTGTTACCCCCATTGTACTACGGTAGGAGAGATCATGTCAATAAAATTCGACAGATCACGTGTAGAACAAATTTTAGATGCCATTTTTCCCGCGAACAACAAGGGATCAAAAAAAAAGTTGTTTGACCGCGCTAAGGGAGAAAAGTATTTAGGGTCAAAATAGCCTGGTGTGAGATCACCCAGGGTACTATGTAAATAAAATATTGCAGGGTACTATGTTAATGAAATAAATTAGATATCGTACTACTGTGTTAGTTCGATAGCGGGGCCATTACACGCATCTAAAAGTCAATTTAAAACTAATATAGTTTATTACTGATTGAAATTGATCAGTTGGAACCGTGTTCACTTTAGATGGGGTAAGAAAGAGACACCCTTAACACTGAAAATGTGAGCTCTCATCACGTAGGATTAAGCAATTTTGTGTCACCTTCAGTTGATGACAGGAAGGTTTGAAGGCTAGGTCGTGAAATATTAAAATATTTCCTAATATAATTAATGGTTTCTGGCGTAACTTTATGGAACCGATTCATTATAAATAAATGAAAGGACTAACTTTGTAGTTCCACACGTTCCACAGTTTCGTGTGGAACTACAAAGTTAGTCCTTTCATTTATTTATAAAATATTTCCTCACAAAAAGTTTAGCCAGGGAAAGTACTTTTCACTCTCCATGCCTATAATTCATGGCACATGAACCAGAATGTTTTACATTACATCATCGGAAACCAGGATGGATAACCGAGTCAATGGAAACGAGGTAACAATAACCATTTCTCTCACCTAAATCATCAGTCCGATCTTATACTTCAAATGGTTTGCGCCATTAACCAAACCTAATTCAAACATAGGTTTTTTTCCCACTTGGATCGTATGCCATTTTATGGGAGTTCTTCAGCGGAAACTGTACCCATTCTGTGCAGAAGCTATGAATCTCGAGTCTCGTTGTCTAGTTTACTCCGATACTGATACTCGGCCCGATACCAATTGCAGTAACGGTAGCGAGCAAACGAGGAGCAAGTATTGGTAGTTCAAAAGCGACGTGCAATGAGGATTCGCACCAATCGAAGTATAGGCTACCGGTTTTTTTGCACTCGGTACCAACTCCTGATGTTATTCTCCACGCCTCCCTACTTAAAGCCTGTAACAGCCACACGCGGTGTAGATGGCACATACACCTTTCCCCTTCAGCCGCGATGAAATGAATATTAGGGATTAGTATCGGGGCTGGCGAGAGAGGCCATTGCGGAAGGGTACGCCATTTTCACCTGCTCCCCCCCGCCCCACTCCTTTCATAATTGTCCACCGCCGACGGTGAATCACGTCTCATGACCACACGTTTGCCTCCCATCCCTTGGGCGGCGTCCACCTACTCCTGACGACCGCCCCTTGGCCTTTGTCACGGCCGCCCGGCTGGATTTTCACTGCACAATGCATATTCATCATAAGAGGGGGAAGGGGTGGACCTCCGAATCACGACCTTCCATTATTCACGAATATAGGATTCCATTTCTATAATGCGTGAACAAACGCGGAGGAGGGCGGAAAGGGGGCGGAAGAGACGGGCGGGGGGGGGGGGCGGGGGGGACGGGGAGGAAGTTTTTTGATGGACCAGCAGCGGCCGGAATATCGAGTCACCACCACCACCCTTCTCACTCCAATACTAAACACTCTCTTCTTTCGCCGTCCGCCATGGAATCGTATTAATTTCGGGGAGCCGGAAAACGAGATATCGTGCCAGAGTGGATTCGGTCGGCGGTCCATAATTGCGATTCGTACAGCAAAATGACGTGATTGGAGCAAGATGCGTCGCTCAACGCAAAACAGGCGCTTTTCTGGCGTTTGCGAATCGGGTTAGCCGAGGTCCGCACCGCAGTTTGGAACACTAGAAAGAGAAACGCCTGGCGGGTCCTTTCACCACGATCATTACCTCCCCATTGAGCAGCATTTCGAACGCTCGAAGCGGTCGTATTAGCGAGGAAGTTAGTGGAACGATTAAACTGGTAGAAATATGACAATTGCAAATGGTTAAATCAACCAGAAACCACGTCAAGACGTAAAATAATGGATGGCAAAGGCATTCATCATAGTATGCATGGAACTTAATTTAATTCAAGGCAATATACTTACACATTTAAAGCTAGTTTTTGACGATCTCTAACAGCTACATCTATTTACAAGGTCTGTACCAAAAGTAGTATGACTTATTTTTTACCGGATGGACGGACGGCAGTTACTCTGGCTGGGTTCGAGTGGGGGGAGTCTCAGGAAAGGCTGGATGCCGGTGACCGTTGGCTCCCAGCTTTTGTGGAGTGCGGATCTTGCGCTTGCGAAACCTCTACAACGTGGCCTCTTTACGCTCCGTTATGAACCGGTTATTGGAACAGCGTACGCCATCAAATTTTGCGTGAAACAGGGGTAAACCGGAAAACAGACTGATGAGATGCCCAAGGCAGTCTACGGTTAAAATGCCATGGACAGATCGGATATTTTTGAGTGGCACAAATTGTTTTGGGAGGGTAGAGAAGATGTTGAAGACGCAAGACGCTCAGGACGCCCTTCGACCTCAAAAAGTGACGAAAATTGCACAGAAGGAAAGGCTTTGTTGGACAGGTATCGCATATTAACAGGTTTCTGATGAACTTGGCATTCCTAAAAGTGATGTCCATTGACTTGTGACCAGAAATATGGGCATAGGAAAGGTGTGCGCAAAGTTGGTGCCGCATATACTCTCGGACGAACAAAAGGAAACTCACACGCGTATCTGCCAAGAGCTCGCACACCAAGGAAGTTTAGGAACAGTGCTGTGTTTCTTTTCATTATATATATATATATATATATGTATATATATATATACATATATATATATATATATATATATATATATATATATATATATATATATATAATTACACAAAGTTTGAATGATTTCAATCAAAAGCATCATATATATGCAAGCAAAATATTTCACCGCCTGAAAAATAACCTAGTATACATAAAATTTCCACGATCTATATGAGAGCTTTAATTTTTTATGAAGAGATTATTAGCAATCTATGCGGAACTTGACTAGAGAAACTAATCTCTTAAGGTAGGAAGGAGGCAGCAAAAGATGATAAGGAATTACAGTACCCTTTTCTCATTAAAATCTTTTTCTCGTATTTATTTGAAAATGTCATTTCCACACCAGTTATTAAATTTCGATTATTTTCGTCACCATTTTTTAAACGAACATTCTTGGTCGTTACAACTCGTTATAATCGCCATAAAGCATATGACAAAGTAAGCGAAGACATGTAATGCGCGATTGTTATTCATAGGTATTATAGCATTTCTACAAGCATTGGCTACGCTCGTAAAGATCCTTGGGAAATTAAGAATGCATTCAGTAACAATTTAAAACATTCTAAATTTTATCGCGCATTAATTCAATATATAATATTTACAGATGTCACGCAAAACAGTAAATGCTAAAAGCGGATAACCAACAGAGCAAACTGAATCAAAATATTTTAGAAATAATGAAATCAAAGAAT
This sequence comes from Hetaerina americana, assembly GCF_022747635.1. Classification (NCBI taxonomy): domain Eukaryota; kingdom Metazoa; phylum Arthropoda; class Insecta; order Odonata; family Calopterygidae; genus Hetaerina; species Hetaerina americana. Next base: position 77,372,618 of record NW_027287205.1, on the reverse strand, counting down.
TGGAATTGGCAGAGCAAGAAAGAGCATTAGCTTTCTAGACAGCATGATGAGAGTTAAAAGTTATGAAGAAATTAAAAGGGAAATAATTTTGGGAGAAAGAAACGGATACACAGAAGATAACACTCATTTAAGGCCGCTTACAAAAAACACAAAAGGTATGGTAAGTCATGGAAAACGCCCTTGCGATGCCGTTTGTTTCTGTTAGTAAGTATTGACAAAATGAGTTTAGCGACTTTCGCTGCGTCACCTTATGCTCATTAGTACCATCAATGGTTTCTTTTCTAAACATGCAATTCATGAAAAAATTTCATTTCCCTACCATCCTCACGATCTAATTTCCAATGTCCTCCTTAACTTGGATAAAACACTACTTATGAACCAATGACCTTAAAAGAATTGCACGAATCAAACTCTCACAGGGATCGCTACCACCAATCCTTGCTGTATTCTTTAAAATCTACATAGTACACTGAATCCAATTATAGGATGTGTGGCAGGGGGTGATTCAACGCATGCCATGAAATTCAAAAATTAAGTTTTTGTAACTGTTACTAGTAATGGGTTGTGAAAATTCAAGTGATGTAGGCAATGATAACTATAGGTACGGTATCTAAGTGTGATATAATTCTCTACGAATACGAGGGGAGCTGTTGGCAACAATAAGGCAATGAACTAAGGTTAGATAAGATAATGAAATGATACCAGGGTAATTAGGATGAAAAAAGTGAAATACTTATTTTCCCCAAACATAGTCGCTTCCAGTTATTTTGATCCCTTATCGTCCTTGGGAAAAACACATCTTAAACGTGTCGGTTCTACGCTTGACCTCAACAATCTTATTTTCGTGATCTCTCCTACCGCACTACGAAGGGGCAAATAATACATTTCTAACATAATCGCTAAATAGATGCCCTTTTAATTTACGAATATGCTACAAATTTCATCTATAAAAGACTCTCCATTCATCTGAACGCCGCGAAAATTTACGATCCCAATTTCATCTATAGTTTAACCTACGCTCAACCTAGTTCCTCTACTAATCTACTTATTCCACCAAGTCACCATAAGAACACTTTGCTAATCTAGCTCCTCGATGTCGCACGAAATCTAATTCAGTAATCAATCCAACTTCATGAGGATCCCATACTACTTTAGCAGCATATTTTAAATTAGAGGTCTAACTAGCGAAAGATAACTTCGCTCATTAAACTTTTCGTAACATTTCTCCATGTATTCTCCTAGTGAATCCTATTTTTTTGCGAACTCCTCGCGGAGCACGTATTTTTTTTTGGATTACTGACGATAATTAAGCCTCGGAGACTTCAGGGGGTGGAAAGCCAGCGCAATGCACAACAGGCTTACCTACTGGCTGGAAGAACACTCACAGAACAAGAGATGATGCTGAAACTGCGAAGCGATTCGTAATTTATGGAATAAAACAGCGACGAATCGAAAAGCGGGACGGGACATTTTTAAGAGTTAAAAAAAAACAACAGCCGAAAAAAAACGGAAAGTGAGGGTTGGAAGGGCGGGGGGGTTAGAGGGTGGCGAGAAAAACGTGTTCAACTGCTGATGAAGGGGGAGGTTGATGGGGGATGAGGGAGGCTGGAGGTCGGGTCGCGGGGGGAAGAGCATGACGGGACGGGTCGGGGCTTTGTTCGAAGCGAGAGAGAGAGAGACGTTGAGGAGGGCAGAGTCAGCGAACGAAATTTTCAGCGAAACGAATATTTAGCGAAATGAGGAGACGGGTCGTTAGGCCTAGGAGCCCGCATCGGGATATCGTACTTCTTCTGTCTTCACTTCGCGAGGCATGTGAAACCCACACACACATGGTTCTATATGAATGCCTCGCCGAACAATTATCCCATAATGAAACGTAATTCAAATATTCAAGGTTTTATTTCTGCGCAATATTTTACACATCCGGATCCGAAGCATGATACTCGGGGGCGAACGTACACGAAATCTGCTCGAATTACCAAGCAGGGGATGTTGCATATATTTCTGTATATTTCACTGACATTACATTTCTGGATTAATTCCATCTCCCTAGATTTTAAAAATAACATCTCAACCACATTTTAAGTATTTTCAGAACACATTGTGAACTTTTTATATCCGCCCTCCATTTATTATTATAAAATTTGAAGGAAGAATAGCGAAAATATAAAATTACTTGGGTCACTTGAGAAAAAATTAATGATTTTCACAACGCTTAACAATGAAGATAATAGATTAGAATGTAGCCCATGCATATCAAATGTTTGCAAAGAGAAACCCTGGAGTAAATTCTTGTCGAGAAAGTGAGTGGGTGGAAGAGCGCGAGCTTAGAAAGGAAATTGCATTTACATTCAACTCTTAATTAAAATGAAAGTTTCAATGCAGGCTTTCCTGATTCTTCGGCTAAGTAGAATCATTTGTGTTTCTGACATGATTAATATTTCTCCACAGAATTAGAGAAGCATTTCAATGCGAATAAGAAGTAGGATATACGAGTAACATAAGATACTACTCATATAAAATTCAAATGAACTAGATACCTTATTCTTTGTTAAGGTTCAAATACACATCTTAGGAGGAGGTATCGTTTTAAAATAATTATTACTAAGAAATAACCGAGATATCTGAATAAAATTCATTCAAATATAAATTGACCCTTATGTCCATAAGATTGTAAATTACAGCCATTATTGTTGATTTGATTTGTTTCAGAAAGCTATAGCTTGAAGTAACTCAGAATGGCGAAGATATGTAGAGGCTTGCCGTGTGATTAAGTTCTTATTGAATTGAAATAATTAACTCAGTGATTCCACACACACTAAAAAGTGATAAAGTTCCTTCATTTGAAAGGTTACAGTGCCTGGAAAGTCCACGATGAAATGATGGCTATTTTTGAAAATGATACCCCGTCATATGACACAGTTGTGAGGCGGAAAAGGAATCCACAAACTGTCCCCACGTCCCTCACCGACGGTCCAAGATGTGGAAGGCCATTACTCCCGGACGATGCCACCACAAAGAAGAAAGTGGATGACTTCATCCTTTTACTACACCGAAGATCAACCATTAAATGATCATGAATGAGAATAATCTTAGCTACGGAAGTGTTTGCAATATTATTCACGAAGAACTGCACATGTCAAGGTTGTCAGCACGCTGAGTTCACGACTACGGACTCATTTTCAGAAGCAAAAAAGGCACGACCGGCAATTAAAGTGATGTGGTTTTGAAATTTTGCCACATCTTCCTTAGTCTCCCCAACTCACCCCAAGTGATTCTTTCTTATTCAAAGAACTCAAAAAATCATTGCGGATCGGAGATTTGGCAATTCAAATTACGTCATTTAAGAGGTGGAACAATCATTTTCGGTGCTATCCACTGAATTCTACAATGACGGCCTTCGAAGGTCAAGAAAGGCTGGCAGAAATGTATAACTCTGAATGGTGTCTATGTAAAGAAGTCTTAAGAATAACAAACAAAAATTATTTTCTTTCTCGATTATTTTTTAGCTGTAGTTAAGAGTTTACGTCACACCCTCGTAATTAACTAGATCTGGTAAGTGTACGCACATTTTATGAATCAATGACAAAATAACTTGCCAATTACGTAACCAGCAAATCTAGCAATTTATCTCAATTAATTTGTGGAGAGATACCAAATTTAAGTAAACGTGGAAAGCATTACCCTTTCCCACAGCTTTATTCAGTTTGTATTTTCAAAATGCATGACACATTTTACGACTTCCACAGGTCTCTGATAAATTTGGAATATCCATCAATTTTCCATTACCTTTAACAGAATTAATGGGATTTTGAGAATTATTCATTTTTGTTTCTGGGTTCACATGTTTTCCCGATTTCGGCGGCGCGATTTTTGTTACTCCCACAAATATCCTAAAAGCATTTTTTCTTTTACGTATGGATTCGAGACCACAGACGATTGCGGCTTAAAAAACAGGCGATGTGCTAATCAAACAATAAAAAAGAAGAAAACTGCGGCAATGCGTTTCGAAATACAAACAAAAAACAGGTTTTGGAACACGATAAAAATATCGTACAGCCGACGATACAAAATGGCTGTCGGATCCGCTGACTGTTGTCGCGATCGCATTTTATACGTCGCCGTATAAAGAACGAGAATTTCGCTACAGTTGCAAACGACTTACACCATTTCCGACACATTCTTCCTTCCCTCTCCCCTAAACACATTTTTTTTTCAAAACGTCTCGCCATTATTTTTGGGTATTCCCACTTCGTCCCATTCACGAAGACTTTCAAAGCTTTGATGTGATGCCAACCAGGCAAATCCTGATTCTACGATTCTAGGACATTAACCCGCCTTCTTTTCTCCACGGGATTCTTCGACATCGCGAGAGAAACACCGTGAAAGGATCACGAATACAACACAAGAGAATGGGACGTCGGGCGGAATTGAAGAAAAAGAGAAATATCAACCGAGCTCCACAACGCCGGATCTATCAAACTCGGGGGAAAAAGTAACAAACACTACCGCCCACCTAATCAGCCAATCAATACATCCCCCTTCCTCAATTTTCCTCTTTATAAGAGCCGCACTTCGATCATCCGAAGTTGGGATATCTGGATTGGTAAAGGGAGACGATAGCTCTTTTCCTTCCACCTACCTCTTACCATCTCCACTTCAAATGAACGGGCGACACAGCGCTACATCGGATCACGGTCACTGAACCATTCACAATGCCACAATGAAAGCTGGTCAAATCAGAGCCGAGTGCGCTTAGCGCTATCTTGGGGGCTTCAGTCCCACGGCGATTCGTTCGGAATGGAGGCTATTACCTTCATCGGCGTCGTCATCAGCAGTTTCCGCAAATTGGCTCGCTGCATCCTTCCGAACTCTCCCTGACCTTCCCGCTTTTTCATACGCACCCCCTCCAGCCGTCTTCCGATTCACGATCCGCGTCCCCTGTCTCCCTATTCGTTGACAAAATACTTTAATATCTATGATATGTAATACGATTTTGTACGACGCGGAATCATTGCATTGAGGTAAGATGATAGGCGTAGGTTGGAGGCTTTTGAAAATGTAAGCGTGGAGAACTATGGAGAGGGTAAAGTGGACAGAAAGGAAAACAAACGAAGAAGTGCTGGCTACGGTGGGGGTGGAGAGTGGATTGCTGAAATAAATCCAAAGGACGCTGGAAAGATGGCTGCACAGCATTTGACTGATGATTGGATGCTGAAGACTGTGATAGAGGGGAGAATGACGGGCAAGCGAGGAAGGGGTTGGAATAGGATAGGGATGTTGCACGGAATGAAGGGAGGAAGAAACTATGCGGAATAGAAGAATGGTTTGCTGTAATTTCAGATATAAGGTTTAAAATCAATTCTCTCGACCTTTTGACAGGTTCATGGCCAAATGAAATTCTATTCCTTTTATGCCTACTAATTTAACCATTTTTGTCCAAAACGCTGCACAAATTTTCCACCAGTTCTAGTTTATGAGCCCCTATTTTAATATTCCACTGGAATTTCATCTCACTCTGAAACCACATAATCTTTGATTTTTTTATATTAATACACATTCCATAACTATCGCCCTGACTTTTAAACGCATTCAGCAAGGCTTACAACCCCTTGCCTGAACGGTAAAATGAAGATTTACCATACAAAAGCCTGATTTTATGAATTCCCTACCTTAAGTCTTTCATTATTAATTGCAGTTTTTAATATACTTCAGTCACTATGTCCCGGCAATATATATAAGCTGAAAAGCACAGATGATAACGGACAACCATCTACCTAACCCTCCCCATATTGGCTTTCCATTATTTTTTTTAAACAGAAATTCAAGACGCACTCACAGAGCGCGGGGCGTGCATTATTATCCAGAGGCCAAGGTCTCGGTTGCCGTCAAATGACAAGGACGGAGACGGTCAAGTTGAGTGACCTTCGTTTAATGAACATCCACGAGGGATGAATCTCAAAAGTTGATAAAATGCACCATGAAAACTCGGAAGGGGTGCAAATGCCATATGCGGTGCAGGGGTAGGTTATATATTCTGACGGATTTCCCATTCAATGGAAAGTATTCACGGCGAAGGTCTGAGATAAGGAGGAGAATTACGGCGGCCCATGAGGTCGGGAGTATTCACTAATTTGATTATTTCCAAAATCCCTCCGATTTCGATCGCAACCCAAGATATTACTATATTTCACTGTACGTGCGTGAAAGAGTCAATAAAACCAACACCAAGGCTATCACTGAGTAAGGGTTCACGAATAACGTAACAAAATCAAGGAATAGAATTCAGACAACTGAAAACACATATCTACGAGTACGAACTAGAACGAATTTATACCCAATCCTATGAAGAACATGAAAATTCACGTAGAGAAAGATTTCCAATTTATCTTTGAATTAGACTGGGTGCGGTAATACAGCTTCGCTATTAGGGAGGGGAATTTTTTGTCCGGGGTATGGAATAAAACCGAGTAAAGTTGATTTGAATGCTTTCAATAATAAATAATAGAAATTACCCAAAACATGCAACAACCCACACTAGGGATGACGGTTGTCGATGTATTATAGATCCTGGGCAAACCCAAACGATTATATATATATATATATATATATATATATATATATATATATATATATATATATATATATATATATATATATAAAACTTTGATATGGAGCGTAGCTATGTACGGAGTGGAAACGTGGTCATTGAGCCAGGAGGATAGACGTAGACTGGAGGCTTTTGAAATGTGGGTGTGGAGAAAAATGGAGAAAGTGAAATGGACAGAGAAGAAAACAAACGAGGAAGTACTTGGTATGGTGGGCGAGGAGAGGGGTTTGTTGGGAGCAATCCTATGGAGGCAGGAAAAGCGGCTGAAGGGAGTATTGACCAGCAGCGGGATGTTGAAGACTGTAATTGAGGGGAGAATGTTAGGCAAACGAGGAAAGGGAAGGAATAGAATAGGGATGTTGGACATCCCGTCCAACATCCCTATTCTAGGGAAGGGAGGAAGAAAGTACTCAGAGCTGAAGAGGGACCTGCTGTAAAATAGGATGTTGTGTTTTGCTAGGGGTCACAAATTATTTAATTAGTAATTATGTCCATCCAAAAACCTACCTTAACCGGTAGATTACCTAATAACATACATATATATATATATATATATTTATATGTATATATATAAATAATATATATGTATATATCTACATATATGTACATGTGTATATATATATATATATGTATATATATATATATATAATATATGTATATATCTACATATATGTACATGTATATATATATATATATATATATATATATATATACACACACACATATATACATACATGACTTCTATATCTTCCGATGAAGACGGAGCAAAATTCCGTCGAAATGATCAAGAAATAACGTGTGAGTGACCTTTTTATGTATTTCTATACTGTTTGTTGCTGTCCAATTATGTGATATATATATATATATATATATACACACACACATGTGTCCAACCGCGAACATGTTCAATTTTTCGGACACCCAGTGGAGCCGATCCCAGTCGATAATAATAAGAATGACCTCCTCGGAAAGAGAACCGCCAGGAGCCGGCACCATGCGAGTTCATAGGGCATACCACTGATCGATATTTTCCGCGCTCTCTCGAAAGAGCGAGAAACCGAGATGCGTACATGTAGAAAGGAGGAACATAGCCACGTCGACGTAATTGCGATACTCCGGAGAACGAGAGAGCATCGCAAAAAAAACCCTCATTCTCGCACATCCCAACCTGCCCCGCGCCCCCTTAAAACCTACGAAACCTTCCCCGCTTCCTCCTGAAACGACGGCCCCCTTGTTTCCTCCTGAGCCGTACTTACATCCGCGCATCTAAGGTTTGAGTGCATACGTACACACACACACACACACACACACACACATATATATATATATATATATATATATATATATATATATATATATATACCTGTACATACATATATATATATATGTATATTATATACATATATATGTATATATATCCATACATTCATATGAGATATATCCATACACACATCATATATCTTCTTTCTAATGATGACGGCCGTGCCGTCGAAACTTCAAAAATAGATGTGTGTCCTTTCTTTGTGATTCTGTGTTTAAATTTTTTAATCAATATCTTTATATATTTGGGCATATTAATATTTTTTTATTCTCCTGAAAACGGCCCCTTTTTTATATTAGTCGTAACTACATACGTACCTACACGCACACACACACATACCTGTATGTATATACCTACATACCAACATACATATAGTATATCTACATTCATATATATGTATATCTCTCTCCCCGTCTTATGCTCCCTACACGCCCCAAAAACAAAAAAAACCTCTCAGCCACCGAGCCAAGCGTATGGCGGGAGCAAAGAGCAGGCGGGGAGATGGAAGAGGCGAGGGGGGGGTGTTACCCCTACGGGAGTTGTTGAGTGGGGTGGGCACCGGGGGGTAGGTAGGGTAAGGGTGAAGCCAGCCGGGGACGGAGGAGCGGAGGGGAATGGGTTTCTCCACACACACACACAAACCCCCCTTCGCCGCAGTGAGCGTATACGGGTGCTAGGGGGGGGGGAGTGAAGGGGAAAGGGGGGGGCGAGAGAGAGAGAGAGTGATTGCTTGCCGGGTGAGGCTTTTTCGTGAACACGTCTGGCGTCGTAGGAGCGTGTCGTGAAGCCATTGATTATGCGTGCAACTGGGGTGGTTGGCAGGGAAAGTAGTGTAGACGTGACGCGGAGGGAGGGAGTGAAGGGGGAGGGCGGGGGACCAGGGGGGGGGAGACGATTCGTGAAGAGTGGGGTGGTGAATGAAAAAAATACTCTGTCTGGAGTGGTGGTGGTGGTGTCGGCGGGGAAGGGATGAAGGGAGAGAGGGTGGTAAACAAGGGAGAAGGAAAAACAAGGGGTGTGGGTACGAAAAGGGGAAGGAAGAAAACGGCGCCGGGGAAGGAGCTGGTTCACGTGGGCAGGGAGGGTGAGATCAGAGGGTGTGACTACGTACGCCAGCTGGGGGGGGGGCGTGGAGAGTGCACGCGGAAGACAAAGGACCAGATAGGTTTATTGCTGAGCACACACACGAAGCAATGCCTTACTTAACTCGGTCCCTTTGGGAACACACTCATCCGGGGAAACGCCAAAATCGGAATATAAGCACCTCGAAGACGGAGGAGGCGAAGTAATTGAACGGCGTCGCTGCTACAGTTCCTAACTCCACGGAACTCCTCGCGACATTTCCGAGTTTACTGAATCCTTTCGAATGGAATTTTTCCACCCCGTGAAAGCAACAATCATCCGGAGGAATTGCCTAGTTCTAGGCGTGTGATTTCGCCTGAGATTACAGCATATTAAATCATTGAAATTTTCCACTATTTAAAGAAGGAAACTACAAAAACTTCATGTGAACTCAACCTAATGATTCTCATTAACACGATATAGGTTTAGACACTTCATAACTATCTTCAAGTGTCTAAAATTATGTCGTAAAAATAAAAATCATTAAGTCTTAGGACATATTTTCATTGTTTCATTTCCTCCATGGCGGATAACTTCAACAAAATAAATTCTGAAACCTTTACACCCTTCGTTTATAGTTAATGAATTCCTTTTCCACTAAGATTCTAGGTTAAAAACCACCCCCAGGTCCAGAATAGGTTGCCGTGAAGACACTCGGTGGTGAACATCTTTCTGCTCCAGATAACAAAAAGTCTTCCATGTTTTCAATCGACGTGTTAAATTTTCACTATGCCGCACAGCATCTTCTCAATACCCTACCGAACCTTCCCTAATCTACACTCTTCCCTTCCACTCAAACCCTCTCCCATCCCCACTCATTATCCTCCTACATACAAATGTATAATTGTAAAAGAAGGCAATTGTACTCAATTTTAACCTAAAGATAAAGGTGTAATATTACTCTCACTGTACTACGGTAGGGGAGAAAATACCAATAAAATTAGAGATTAAGTGTAGGAAAGGTAGAATTAAGATGCCCTTTTTTCCACGAACGTTAAGGGATCAGAATAATGATCTCCGACCGCAGCAGGGGGAAAATATTCGGGTCAAAATTGGTCTGGTATGTGCTCACCCCGTCACACACGCTACTGGTGGCTCGCCGAGTACTAAAAATACTAAATCTAAAATACACTTATTAACGCATGTTCAGGTGAATATGATGCCTTCACATTCAATATTTTGGATTACATCCACGTTTATTGTTCCATACTGTGGGTATATTAACCATTGCTTTTGTAGCAATGTCGAAATCATCGACAGAGGAGAGTGTATTTCGCAATGCGACCACGACAGAGCCTAACTCTCTAATTTTATTCTTGCGGTCTTCTACTACGAAAAAATGTCTACTTCGAACCAACATTTATTAGATTTGCTTCAACATAGATCTTTACCTCTCCCTTCTCTGAGCCTTCCTTTTTCATCCTTCGTAAAATGTTGCCCTTTCATCCTTTCTCACTTGCGCCAGACCTTTAGCCCTGGCCTCCCCATTCATTTTATCCCCCAAATCATTCCTCAGGCACATTTTTATACCTTACTTTCACGACCTCCCCCTACGTTCCATTAGATCTGCTTCTCATTTCACTAGGCTCTTCCTACTACACTCTACGTAACTTATTCCAGAGTAATTGGGAACTTAGATGGATTCCGATTCCCCCTCTTTCCCAAGTTTTTCAAGACAAATGTATATTTCCCAAGGTTTCGCACTCACACTATGACCATTTCGTTTCCCCCGATGCAATCCAACCGACACCAGCTAAGTTTACGTGGGCAATCACTTCTAAATTTCCCGCGCAGCATTATGCGTAGGTCTATTGGGCAGTCAGCCATTTTAGATTGTTTTAAAGGTTTTGGTCGGACTCGGGCTGAAGATGTCTACATTTCTTAGCCTCACCTTACAAGATATAACCTGAATCCCAACACTACAATTAACTTTCTCCAATTCTCGTGGGTTGATAATTTTTTTAAATTGATGACTCACCTACACTCAAATTTCGCTCACGGTGATGAGATCACATCATTCGTAGCTTTTTTGGGAGGGCGATATATCGGAGTTTTTATTTATTTTTATTAACATCCAGGTGGCCACTAACCGTTCTGTGACGCGTTTTTGCGGTTTTTGTTGGTATGACTAAAAAAATAAAAAGGCGTCAACAGATGATCCTGGAGGATAACAGCATGCACTTAGTGCGAGTGAAACGAGAGAAAAAAAATAGATCATTCCTGCTGTGGAATATGTAGTTTTCTCGCTCAAAAAACTACATACCTAACGATTACTACTCAGTTTTAGTGCAGCTGTAATTTGGCTGTAGTTTCTTAATGTGTTCCTTAATTGGCCCAATTGAAGACACATATACCCCTTCAAGGTACACAATGCCCTAAAGAATTACTATGGCATCAAATTATATTGGCATATTCACCTGTAAGCACAATGAAGTTTCTGCTTACAGGAGAAATTACGTTAAATTAGTGAATGCTATGATAACTAGGCAACGACACCCGTAAGCAACCGGCTGAACCACCAATATCTGAAATCTAAGATAATAAAACATTTGCATTCTTTAAATACAAAGGATAAATGGAAATGCTGATAATATAGAAAAATAGAGAAAAATATAGGTAAAAAGGGCGAACTATGTAACCAATTTAAAATAGAAAAGTTTCGACTTTTTGGGCTCCCTTACAATTGAGGACCATAGACTGTGCCAAGGGTTGCATGATTCAGAAATATAATGAAATTCCTACTCCCTGATCTATACCACTAGTTGCTAACACTGTAATACAAAGAGAGTAAAACAATACTGGGATGAAATAATACAACATATCTAGAGAGTCTACCACGGAATCAATAATAGGAGATTGACAGGCACTCTGAAATAAATATAGTTGTCATTTTATATGAAGAACGTACTCTACTTGTATATGGGTCAGAATCATGAGAAAAGGATCGCCTTCTGAACAATATATTATTATTAGGTAATCAACCGGTTAAGGTAGGTTTTTGGATGGACATAATTACTAATTAAATAATTTGTGACCCCTAGCAAAACACAAAATCCTACTTTACATCAGGTCCCTCTTCAGCTCTGAGTACTTTCTTCCTCCCTTCGTCCCGTCCAACATCCCTATCCTGTTCCTTCCCTTTCCTCGTTTGCCTAACATTCTCCCCTCAATTACAGTCTTCAACATCCCGCTGCCGGTCAATACCCCCCTATCCACTTTTTCTGAACAATATATTTATATGTGTGTGATGGATATATATCCCATCCCATGGACTACAATCTTGACGTAGTGGAAGGGCTTTTGCGTTCCGATGACCCCAAGAGTTGTGCTGGCAGGAGCAATGATAAAAGCTCCTGGTAGGGTCTCCCATGCCAGATAGGTCGAAGATTAGGAGCCAGAATAAAGGTTGCCCGAGCAGCGTCTGTTCCTCAGTGAGGCGGCTGCAAAGGCGTCTGACCCCAGTGGGGCGGCCAATGAGTGATGGTGTCACGTTAAAAACATTATTGAGGAAGCCAACGGGAAACCACCTTAATTATGATTCCAAAGATTAATATGATGGAAACTACAGAGAATATCAGTGCATTTGAATATACTACATATTAGTTGGCACATAAAAACTTTCGCATACGTACAAACATTCACGCCTCTTTACTGCATGAAATAAGTGAGTAAAACTTTTACTGCCTCTATTTAAGTAAATAAATTTGGTTGATTTGTTCCTACTTGGTCATGGTTTGAGTGTTGTGCGAGGGAAGGAGGAGTACTTGAATCTGCCGGTGACGTACATCCACCACCAATCAGAACGCTCTGCCTCCATCTTTCCTGCCTCCTTTGGAATTCTCGCTACAATCCCCTCCTTTCCTCCCTCACAACGAGCAGCACTTCCTTGATTGTTTTCCTTTCCGCCCATTTCACTTTCCTTCTCCACGCCCTCCAATAGCCGATAAAAGCCTCCAATCTATACTTATCATCCTGCTTCAATTGCCAAGTTTCTGCTTCCATAGTAATAATGATGAAAAAGGAGATATGTATTAGCGTTCTTAAAATTTTTACTCAGGAAGACTTGAATGTGATAAGATTATGTGTACTTTCAACTGAAATTCCCTCGCACTGACCATCCGCATAATAGTATCTACAAGTTTGGTGAGAGCAAAAGCGTGGAGATGGCAAGGGAGACGGAAGGAAAAATGAAGTCTATAAAGAGACGCTATTGAATTTTTCCCAAAGCCTTTTTTATTTCCCCACCTTGCTTATTACTTCTACGTTCGTTTTTATTTCCTTCCATTTTACCTTTTCCATCCTTCTCCACACCCACACCTCGAAAGCTTCCTATCTTAGATCATCACATTGCTTCGGCCCCTAAGTACCCTCGCCGTGAAAATTGAACTCCAATTCAAAGTTTCCACAAGCCGAAATATAGTATTACATGGCGATTATTTTCTAAATACTCATTAAACTAACCATATTGGGTATTATTCTTAGAGCTGTACGTGCCGAGTCTAGTGCAAAGTTTAATCATCATTTATATCTTAATATAATTATGTTAAAGACATTTTACGAGACGCGACTTAGACTAGTAGATCAGATCGCGTCCGTATAAACCAAGGTTATAAATAAAAGAACGGATGGATTTAAAATTTTTCTTCCTCAGACCATTAAAGATATGACCGTAGGTGTGAAGGAGATAATTGATATTGGTAGTGTATATATTTTGTCGATATCCTGCATGCTATTTAAAGAATTGACCCATCTTTTTAACACTTCTCCCGCACGATTTGAATATACGTATCCTGTTAATGAATATATTTGCAAATAAGTACCTTCTGTCGCATCAAGAACGATTAACTTTGTTCTAGTGCATGTGAATTGCGAAGAGGTATCATGATTTTGCATGCATGACTGGAGACCTAACACCCCCCGCCACATGCCCTCGGGGTGACTGGCGGGGTATTATGTAGACGTTGTAGTACGAAATAGTGGATCATTGTAGATATTTGTCGCCAATATTGAAAATTATTAAATCTGGTCGTATCATTCCCTGAATAGTATGGATATCCACTTGGTCGACGAGATTAAATATCGACATGCCATCGATATATTGCCATCTCGCACAGATATGCGCTCACCCAGTGCAAATTTGCAAGCCCGATCGGTTTTTCGGACTAGTTCTTTAGATGGCAACCTGAGACACAGACGTGAATGCCGACTTCCAATCAAAACGGCGTTCGTTGAATTTGCGGAGGTTCGGCGCGGCGAGACGGGAAGGCGGAAGGATACGCCCGACTCAGTTCGCACTCCGAGACGCGGAAAAGAAGAGGAACTTTTATTTTTGTTTCACTTTTATCGTTCCTAAGGCTCCGTGTGCCGCACCCTAGAGTGTTTTAACACACACACATATATATGTATATATGTATAGATATATATATATATATATATATATATATATATATATATATATATATATATATATGTACACACACACACACACATATATATATATATATATATATATATATATATATATATATATATATATATATATATATATATATGTGTGTGTTAAAAACCACTCTAGGGTGCGGCACATCATATACATTATATATATATATATATATATATATCCTCCTTTAAGCCGTCCCTTGACGCCACAAACAAACCCTTTTCAAAGGTTTTGACGCGGTTCGGGAGACGCCCGGCGCCAAAAGAGTTCCAAAAAATCACTCAAATGTAGGGGAGTGGTTTAGAGAGAGACATACATGAAAAGATACTCTTTAACAGCTGAAACAAAGGCAACGGAAATAAAAGCGAAGGGAAGAGGAGAGGACAGACAAGTAAGTGGATTCTTTTAGCTAACACCACATTCGTGTTACCCAGGGCGAAAAGAGGATACTAAACACACAAATCGGGACATAATGAGTCGCCCTTTTATGCGCCACAATCGTCTTAATTGGCACTTGGGAAAAAAGGTAAAAATTAAATGAACAAAAGCGGGCGAGGAGACAAATATATTTATTTTGACGTACGTAAACAAAGTTGGATTGATGGAAGTCGTCTCAAAGACTCGCTTGAGAGACCTCTACAAGTCGCTGTCGGTGGGTAGTCGCTGAGGCCAAAGGAGCCCAAATCCGTAGGATGCTGCCTCCGCTGCGCATAAGGCGTTGATCCAGCACAGAACATTAACTCAACCTTCGGTAGTGAAGTTAATCCACTCCACTAGCATTCCCGGGTGTCCTGTAAACATTCCTACGTCAACGTAAGAGTCTCGACTTTTACTTTGCGGAAAATGCCTTCATGATAAGGGTAGACAAACACTGCTATATTCCACAAAAGTCATTTATTTCAAGACGAAATTGACATAAAGCAATAAAACTAATAAACTCACTTGAGAGAGGTTATACCTCGCTTTGGTAGAATGCCACATTTAGAATGGCAGGGCAAGTATCTGGGATCACTGGGAGGAAACTTAGATCAAAGATTTAGATAATGCTCAGATAAATGTTTCAAATTTTACAATGTTTTAAAATAAAATAAAAATAAATAAAATTATCTAGGTTTGTTAAAAAAACGGTCACAATAAGCGAGTAAGCGTGAATGGCATGATAGAGGAATAAGGTCGTAAGTCTCTTGATTTACGATAGTCATTTTCCCAAACTGATGAGAGAGGCGGGACGAAGGGATGAGTGGACCGACTCCAGCTGTTGCTTCCTCCAATGTGACGGAAATGTTAACGGCAAGAAGCAGCAGGCAATCATCGAAGAACATGCTCTAACGTTAGAATTTTCTATCGAATTTGCAGCCCAAACTGATGACCAGGTTTCGATTATTACAGGAAAATACTTTGACAAACCTTATTGGAGAAAAGAAAAAATCCGATTTGATTAGTAAGAAAAATTGAAACAACAGGAAAATTCAAATTAATACAATTAGGCAAAATTTTTTATCCTTAATTGGACAACCACGCCACTGACCTCCATATCCCTTCAGCACCACACCCCCCACTTCAATATAAACCTGTATCTTTTGATGTAACCAATCTCGATTGTAAAAATCTTTACATGTGCAATAATAAAATGCGAAAAATCGCAGGAAATTAGCAAATATTATGCATACACGCTACTCTTAAAAGATTAACTCACTCTTAATATCACATAAGACAAGTAAACTGTCTATGATATTAATCGCACATTCCTGTTTTACGTCTTTGAATCTGCATTTTTGCACTCATTTCTTTGGATATGGATGCCAAGTTATTCGATGAATATACTTTTTTATCTATTTTAAATACTTTTTGTCGAAAATTGCATCAAATTGCTATTTATCCCTCGTTTACATGCATGCACTTTAAATGTATTATCTTCTCATATGAATCAGCAAATCATATTCGATGAATTCCTTTAAGGGATTGTTACTATGCTTAGTTAATATCATTTAAAGGTACTTTACTTAATTTTTTGCATTGTTTTGCACTTTTCGGTTTTATAATAAATCTGCATCGTAATTCCTGTCTCATGGGATAATTTCTTACGCAAACTAACGAAATAATTGTAATGAAATGCTACACAAGGAATTTAAGAGTGAATGGAGGTTATTTTGAATTCCAATGGAACAATACTATTCTCGGGCACCTTGCAGTGCCATGAAATTACTAGCATAGGGCACGGCTAGTATTAGCTGATACCAACGCCTTGTCAGTATCATGCATGGTGTGAAGAGCCGAAATCATATATTCATTAATCGAAAACTGAATAGTAGTGATAAGCCTAGTTAAAACTTCACTTGGAAATACGCTAGGAATAAATACGTATAAAACCTACAAGTTCATTATAACACGAGGCAAGGAGATAAAATTATTCACTTGTAATAAACACGGAAAATACTGTTAAATTATCCCAAAATATTTTCAGAGATAGCCATATCACATTGCATACTAATGACTGTCACCATGGAGTTAATGACGGTAATTTCAAACAACTTACATAATTCAATGAGCATTAAAAATATATTTCTTCCCATAATCTAAATATTACATTCATTAGAAATAACGAAATTAATTATTTGTTTATTTTACATCGCATATGTATATATATATATATATATATATATATATATATATATATATATTATGAATTTATATTTATCTAAAACAGTTTGTGTATCATACAGTGTGTGTCTTATCATTACAACCACGTTCATTACATCTTTCGAGGATGCCCTGTATATAGAAAAAGCTAAGTGGAGGATAACATTATTTTTTTCCATCTAACAGATTAATTATTGGAGATACATGTACAATAACCAGTTATAACGGATGTAAAACTTCTAATATCTTCAAGCAAGAACTTGAGTGGATTCGCAAAAATGAATAAAAGTAGGCAATGGTGACGAAAGATGCAAGGCTGTGAGCATCGATTTTAGTAAACTTTCCGCGAAGATGGAAGTGAAATTTCTAAAGATTTAAGCATCGCGTGGAACCGTTAGCGCAATGCATAACTTTAATGACACAAATAGAGCGAGAGGATAGAACGGCGAATCAGTTACCAGTTTTCACTTGATAGCAATTGTACAAGACTCGGGAGTTGGGAGAAAAGGAGGGGGACTTTGCAGGGATGACATGAACGGAAGAAGAATGCCACATATGTACCACGTAGCTTACGGCGACAGGGAGAATTGACTTCACAGCTTTTGGCAGAGTTTGTGCACCGCGACTCGCGCTGCCCCGGCTCGCCTTTCTCAAAATATTAGCCCTCCCAGGACCGAGGCGAATTCCCCCCCCCCTTTCCTCGGGAGGACAAACAACCAACCCGACGACTATTTGTCAAGAGTCCCCCACGTATTCTCCAAATTTGCACAGAATCAATCCGACAGCCGAGGCACCCGTGTCCATTGTTGAGAGCGGGGCTCCAGGAAACCATATTTTTTCGCTATACACTGTATCATATCTTCTCACTGCAGGATCAAGGCGTCATATATCTCTGAGTTACGATTTATTTTTCTCAAATCAATATCTATCATGCAATATTTTTCGCTCACGACGCGTATAAACGTGAATTCAATACGACCGATGTTTTTTATTATTATTTTTTATTTTGCCATGATTTCAGGACATTAGATTACTTAGTTTTTGAAAAAAAATTTCTTTTGCTTTTAAGTTTTATTAGATCTTTGCAAGAGCGAGAGCCCGATATCTCTCTCTTGAGTTTCAATTAGGTTTCCAAAATAAATATCCATCTTGCGATATGTTTTTATTTCAATAAAATATTATTGACATAAAATGTAAAAAAATCAGGAATTTTAGGACGATGGATATTTTCTGTCCACTTTTTTGCCAAGACGTGATATGGAGATTGTGTTATTTCATTAGTGATATCAATAGCGGGTCAAATCTTTCGAAAGCATAACGCTCATTCATATTACCTGCGATAGTGAACCAATTAGGAGTTAGATCCTTAGAGGACCATAGGAACCGTTACATGTCGCGGCCTTCATAAACATTAACACTTAAAAAAACCGTTAACATTTATGCCAACTGCAATAGGTTACATCGCTCTAAGGCCCCTCCTAGTGCCTAACTTCGTTCGCCCGGCTAAGATGCCTATTATTCCCCTCCGTCAACCTCGCTCTCTTAAAATGCTCCCCTTCATCAGTCTTCATTATACTTTCGCCTCAATAACTCAGTCCAATTTTCCTCCCTTCTTCGAATTTCTATCGATGACATTCGCTCTTTTCCAGTGATTCCCGACATTTTATTCGTTTAGTTTCCTTTCCCTCCATTATTTTCTCCCGTCTTCCCAATAATCAATCCTCAAAAGCCTCCAATATAAGCTCACACTCTCTCATCGAATAACAAGTTTTGGAATCGAAATAACGCCGAAAAGAAAACTCTCGATTCTGTAGACGTCACAAATTGCTGCTCCTCGACATTACATGCCTATTCAGCGGCATAAAATTCATCTAATGATATTTAACAACAGAACATAATACGAGGATGAGATATTGGAATTGATTATAACATCAATATTCCAAGAGAAATGCAACCTCTGTTTTCGCGTAGTCACGTACAGTAGCTAAAAACAGGTGGAAAAATATTTCGAATTGAAATTCTCATTTAAAAAAGAATTTGATTGCGTTGGAATGATTAGATGGGTAAACCTCATCAGAAGGGCACAATGGGAGGGTTGTGCCAAATCTTTTCATCATAGTTCACTTAAACTTGTTTAAAATAGCAACAAAGCAGCTTTCTTAATTTATTCATCTTGCTAAATGTAGTCCACATTAATATAATTGAAATATTTTGAACAAAGTTGATCTTAGAAGCCACCACCAGGTGGAATTCCATATCAAGGGGAGAGAAGTATTACAACTAACCAAAATTCGACTGAATTCATTTTATCATTTTTTAGAAGAGTACGAGTTTTCAGGATTGAGGTGAATACCATAAGCCGTATTCTTTGCATATCTAAAGAATGCAAACTAGGAAAACCGTCTCACTCGCGAATTTTAAGGCCGCAGTAAGGTCCTACATGTTTTAAAATGCAAATGGCATCTTCAAGTCATATACAGTGCACTTGACAATGACGATTAAACTTCAAAAGACGTGCCGTAATCAAAAAGAGTAATTTTTTTTCTGTTCCCTTATTAGAAAAAATTATAAATTATTTGCTCCTCAACAATCAGTGATTAATGCATTTATTGCGAGAGAAAAACACGCGAGTAACGGTCTCGAATTTGCGGTTTCTGCTCTCAATCTTCCACGCCCTACAAGATCACGACTTCAACAAACGTTCACCGATAATGGACTCGTGATCTTACGAGACATGGACGCCCAAGGTCGACCGTAACATCATCATCACCCTTTCATGCAACCGACTGATAGACTTTGCGATCGAAAAACTACACCCCTGGGTGAGAGGGCGAATGGATGTATACTCGCTCGTACAATGAACAGGGTCCTTTCCCGAAGCCACCGCCGGAAGTCCAGGCGACTTAACGAATCATGTAACAAGACGACGACGGGTGGACACTGGGATTAATTCCCTCGCCACAATCCAGGAGGCCGTGAGCCGAATAAGCGACCCAAACCCCCACAACCAGCCTCCACCCCCCCCCCAGGGCCTCCTTCCACACCCCATCGGTCTGAAACAACACCCACGCGAACAGACGCACGCACTCACACCAAAGAGTCGATCCCGAAAATTCCTTCCCCCCGCGATGGTGTTTGGCGAGGAATCAAATGGATACGAATGATTCTGGTCGATCAATCCGCGTCACTATGGTGACCGGAAGGGATATGAGAGTTTGGGGCGGAGGGAGGGGGTGGAAAAAAGGGGAGGATCCGCCGACAATGAAGCGGGGGACGCTCGGTCTGGGGAGAGAGAAGGATTCGAACCTTTTCCCACCCAGCCGCATTTTTTTTATTTTTTTAACTCTCCCCTTTAGAGAGCGGCCGGTGAACGGCGAAGAGGATCGAAAGAAAGGAGACGAGGACCCGGGATTCCCGAATACCGGGCCGGGCCGAGTGAGAGAGGTGGGAGGAAGGAAGAGGGGACGGGAGAGTATCTACGCGGACCTCATTAGGGAAATTGGAAAAATAACTAAATTCGTCCGGGCAGAACTCCGATGGGAGGGTGCTCAAGGGGGGAGGGGTTTCGGATGGGTGGGTAGGAGGAGGAGGAGGGGGGGGAAGGGTATTTGGAAACCGTGGGCGTGCGGTCTGAGCGATGATGAAGATGACTGAAGACGGAGGGGAGTGAAGAGAGAGTGTTGGAGAAGGGATACGCCCGGATGAGAGTCGGTGGAAGTTGGGAGAGGAGACGAGAGGGGGGAGGGGGTGCAGACGGGAAGAGGAATGTTTCCCGCTGCTATTGAAAAGGGGAGTTGGAACCCTGGCATTGTGGGGGGATGGGGAGGGCTTAACAATGAAGGAATGTCGGGAGCGACTATTTGGGAAGGGATACCGTCTGCAAACACGTCCACCGTGTCATCGGAAGGTGGCGACAAGGATTCGGGAGTCCTGGGGGGGAGGGGGGGTATGGGACGGGGTGGGGGCAGGGGATGGGGTGAAAAGGGGGTTTGTTACTCTCAGACCATCAAGACCCTTCCCCTCCGCCGACACATCCTCTACCCCCAACCGACCAAACCATCCACCTATCGCAGAATATCTTCCCTCTCTCCCGTCTCCCCCGCAATCCTTATAAATACACACACACATACATACGCTCCCATTCAATCTCCTTCTGCACCCAACTCAACCCGCTCTGCAATACACTCCTCCTCGCTTCACCCAAACCCTCCCTCTCTTGACTTCATAATTCCATATCGCTCTCCAAAGCGTTCTCCCTTTTTAAACTCTTTACTCCCCACCTCTCTCTCTCTCCGGATTTGGGAGGGAAAGGGAAGTCACCGACGAGCGTGACAATAATTTAACTTCATTTTTTTATTCTTCGCGGGTGCGGGAGCGGTGTCTGGGTGAGGCTGGGTGCAGGAGGAAGGGGGATTGGAAAGAGGACCTATGGACACCCAAAACCGCCCCACCGTTCTCTTATTTTTTTTCATACCCTCCTCCCAAGTCGGCGTCCGGACTACTCGGGAGTAAAAATATCCTGTCACAGGGGTGGAAGAGGGGGGGCGGGTTTGACAAAAGTTTCCATTCGTGAATGTACTCGGGATCCGACCGCCACGGGTAGTGTTAACGAGTTCCCCTTTACTTTATAAAAAATAAATGCCGTGGAGTACTGTTAAGACCTCGTTAACGCGAAGTTTAATGGGACCGAAAAATGACGGATTTTGGGGAGGGCAGCAGAACGAATAAATCTACGTAGCGAGTAAATTCTTTGTCGAATTGGTCGAGATTAGGAATGAGTTGAATGTTCGCACCTCTGAGGTGTTAACTAACGAGGGCCCACTTTTTAAAAATAAGATGGCTATTCATTGGCTGCTGCCATTAAACCAACACGCGAGGGAGGATATTTTTTTCATATTAGCCGGAATAAACCCATCGGGATCGTATTATATTTACAGATGAATTGACTAGGATATATTATTATTAACACCTTGAAAATGTGCGTGAAACTACTCGATGCTTCAGTCCCAAAACTGGGAGAGACCAACATCAATAGGCGGTTCAATATATTCAACAGATTCAGGCGAGATGTAGTGGAAGTTCGTTATTATGAGAAACAAAATTTGCACTTTTACACAGATTTCGATTAAATCTGTGGAAAAAAGCAAATTTGTTTCTCATAAGGCGGTTCAAAGGTGAATTACGTACAGGCAGGCACAACATATTACACACTAACATTAGAAGAGATCGGAAGGGTAAGGCGGTTCAAAGGTGAATTACGTACAGGCAGGCACAACATATTACACACTAACATTAGAAGAGATCGGAAGGGTTGCGGCTCTTATTTCCAAACAACGAAATTCGCGTTAGAAGTGACAATGAGGATGCTTGCACTCAGAGGGCTATTACAAACATAAGCTTATTACCTTTGATATACCAATAACTGCTCGTAGCTCCACCAATTCGGTAGATTTCTTATCTCTCTTCCACAAGGCCTTTTGCGAATAACGCATTTAACACGTTTCCATTCCTAGATCTACATTCTCGTATATTACTACTTTTGCCTTCCACCATTTAAGGTAGGTTTTAGGAAGGGCATGGACTGAACAACGAACCATTATTTTGCCTCTCCTAACGAAACAGCCTGCCACCAATAGACCCCTTTTCAATTACGCATATTTTCGTCCGCACTTCACTCTACCCCTATGCTATTCCTGCTCTTTCATCATTTGCCTATAATTCTCCCCTCTATCACACTATTCAACATCCCACGGCCAATCAATACGCCTTTCATCCATATTTCCTGCCCCCTTAGGATTTCTCACAACAATCCCTTCGCCCCCATGGCTATACCCAGTACTTTCTCATTTGTTTTCCTCTACGTCCACTTCACCTTCTCCATCCTTACATTTAAAAATCCACCAATAAACGCCCATCATTCTGATTCAATGACCATGTTTCAGCGCTGTATATAACTACGCTCCATAACTAAGTTTTCACGACCCATTTCTTAGCATCCTTAATCAACCCTCCTAACATAAATTCCCTCTTCCTTGTCAAAGCTTCTTCGCCTGGCTCGATTCTTTTACTTGTGTCCCAACTATTTTGATCATCTCCTCCTAGACATTTTTATGAAAGGTAACCTAGTTCACCTGCCCTCAGGTGTTTTTGCCCTCGTATTTTC
This sequence comes from Hetaerina americana, assembly GCF_022747635.1. NCBI lineage: Eukaryota > Metazoa > Arthropoda > Insecta > Odonata > Calopterygidae > Hetaerina > Hetaerina americana. The sequence continues at coordinate 77,349,322 of NW_027287205.1, read as the reverse complement.
ACGGTCCTTTTTCCTCTTTATCTAAAACTTCAATTATTACTTACACTCATCCTCATCCTGTAACTATAACACTAAAAAATAAGATATAAACTATATTCTCAGATGAAAATACTTCACCGAATTCATGGCCACGCGGATGAAGACTATGAGTATGCACGTGAGTCGCAAACTAATTTCCAAATAGAATCGGAAAATGTTATTCATATATACAAAATGTCTCCGTGCAAAAATTGTTTTTCTTCAGGGGCGTTACGATGAACCAAAACTTGATAGCCACAATTAAACATTTGAGAAAGAGCAATTAATGTTACCTTAAAGAATCAACTCCGCCACGCTACGCGTTTTAAGAAATTTCTGAGTGTACCAGGACGCCTCGGTAGATTAACTGGCTAAAGCACTCGGCCGGACATCGAGGGATCCGGGTTCGAATCCCGGTCGAGATGAATGATTTTAACAGTGCATTATCATACACTTAAATAATATGCAAAGATTTGGAACGCGCCGTTTGGTTTAAAAATAAAATTTCTAGTAGTAAAATCATTTTCTCAATGAAAAAAAAGATTTCTTCTTTCATAAGGGAACTTCTTGGTTAAAATACTTGAGCTACGCAATCATACAAAATAGAAACAGGCAGCGGGAACTTCTTAGATACCATATTCCTTTTCAACAAGATCAAATATGCATGCTTTATGTTAATGTCAAACCAGTGCTGGATCATATGCACACATTCATCCAAGCCCACACTTAATGGCATTGAAATCAATACGGACATATTAAAAATGAACATTGATCATTTCCTCTAATAAGTATGAAGAACATTGATGACAAATGTCTATTATTGTTAACTTTTTATTACGAATGCTTGACCTAGAGGCTCGTCATACACATTTAAAACAAATCTGAATATATCTTTGAAACATTTTCCATTTTTTTAATGTATATGTTGCAAAAGGAGAATAAGACACAGCCTCTGACAGTAAAATGAACGAGAAATTCTTCATGTGGCATTGGGAAAATTGGCTGCACGATATTTTTCCACAGGCAAGCACCATGGCCGAGTATTAGATTAAAAATTAAGAAATGAGAATCTGGTTTATTGTCATCTCTAACCTCATATTTTACCGTTAAATATTACACTCTGTTATCCGACGTTAGATATGATTTTTGATAAAATTTCAACCCTAAAAAAATCATTAACCAACACGGAGAGCGATTCAATGTCTGAGCTTTTTGGCGAAAGAGTTCCTTCCTACACGATAATCGATGCGAGTTCTAACTCAATTTTAGTTTTCCAGGTTGCCGTGGAAACAAGAATTCCGCACAGTGCACTCTTAATTCACCTGGTAGCTGAAAAGATTTCCCAAAAAGAAACAGATTAGCCGAGCGAAATATGTCAATATGGAAATGTAAGAAAATTGAGCCCTTGCTATGGACCACTTAGTCGATTAAAAATGCACCTATCGGCACAGTTTGGGTTCAGGAAGGGGAGAAGTACGCGTGATGTCATTGCAGTAATGAGATCATTAATCGAGGGTAACATAGAATACAATCAGGACGTATTTGCCTGTTTCGTAGATTTCGGGAAAGCGTTTGATAGAGTGAATTGGGGAAAAACTAATGAGTATATTGCAGAAAATAGGAATAGATTGGAGGGAAAGGAGGCTAATCCGCAACCTGTACATGTCTCAGACTGCTCAGGAGAGGGTGGGGAACGGGGAGTCCGTATGGGCAGTGTTAGGAAGAGGTGTAATGCAGGGTTGCCCATCATCACCGTTGCTTTTCAACTTGTATGCAGAGGAAATGATTGACGAGGCATGGGAAGAACTGGAGGAAGGAATGAAAGTTGGCGGAGAATTCGTAAAATCGGTTAGGTTCGTCGATGACCAAGCTTTAGATTGTCAGTCAGCCAAGGGGTTGAAACCATTGCTCAGTGAATTAGGAATTCAGTGCGACAGATATGGGATGAGAATCAAGATTAAAAATGGTCAAAGTAGTAGGGACGTAATGAGAAGAATTGCGCTAGGCAAAGAAGCTTTCACAAGGAGGAAGGAGTCAATGACAGGGACGTTGAGTAAGGATATTAAGAAAAGACTCGTGACAACTTTGATATGGTAGTTATGTACAGCGCGGAAACGTGGACATTAAAGCAGGAGGATTGAAGTAGATTGGAGGCTTTTGAAATGTGGCTGTGGAGAAGAATGGAGAAGGTTAAATGGACCGCGAAGAAAACAAATGAGGAAGTACTTACTATGTTGGGCGAAGAGAGGGGTTTGTTGGGAGAAATCCTAAGGAGGCAGGAAAAATGGATGAAAGGCGTATTGATCGGTAGTGGGATGTTGAAGATATTAGTAGAGGGGAGAATTTTAGGCAAACGAGGAAAGGGTAGGAACAGTATAGGGATGTTGGGCGGGATGAAGGGAGGAAGAAAGTGCTCGGCAATGAAGAGGGACCTGATGTAGAGCAGATTGCTGGATTTTGGGTTTTTTAGGATTCAAAAAATATTTATTTGGTAGTTGTGTCCATCCAAAAACCTACCTTAACCGGTTGATTACCTTATAATAATAATAATATATACTAAAATGGCTTATTTACGCACATCATTTTCTCGGCTAGAAGTCTCCAAGTGAGAAGTGTCTCGGCTAGAAGTCTCGGAGAAGTCTCCAATCCTACACTATCTTGCTCCTCGGTTTTTCCTGAATCAGATTTGGTTTTCTAAGAGGTTTCCTTCTATCCTTCATTGTATTCTTCGGCTATTTATCCGAGCAAGGATTTTCGATGCTTGAATCACTAGGCTCAATGTTCTGTGTTCTTCGCATTTATCTGTTTTCGAATTCATCGGTATTGCAGTCATTATACTTTTCTCGAAGTCTTCTGGTATCTTGCAGCTGTCGTAGCTATCTTTCATTATTCCATAGAAGTCATCCTTCGATTTGACCCCGAGTGCCTAGATTATTTCTCCATTTATTTTGCCAACTCCATGTGCCTCGTTGTGTCTCAGGGACCCTACTGCTCTGCCGAATCCGCTTCTTGATACCTGCGGACCCCGATAGTCTTTACCAGCAATGCTTTTGTCTTTAATTAAACCATTTTATAGTGGTTTTGAGAGCTTGATAGAGACTTCAATATATTCCTTTAATCTATTCCCAACGTCATCATCATCAATTAGTATTTTTCCATTAGCGGCTCGGATATTTTGCGAATTTGTTTTTAATTTCTCCGAATTGCCTCTTCACTAGTTCAGTTCAGCTTTCTATCCATCCTCCCTTTGCCTTCTTGCACTCTCGTATGACATGGTACCACAACTGTTTATAGAACTCTTCTTCCCTTTCATTTCTTGGATTCTTGTATTTTCTTCTTTCGTCTATGATACCTCTTATTTGAGCCGTTATCCATGGCTTCTTAGATATTTCCACTTTACTCACTAGTAGTTCAGTTGCAGATTTGGTAATTACAGTATATTCTTGATCTTCCTGAAAATTCATCATTTCTTTCCATCGACCTTCAGTGCTGGCATTTTCATTCTTTTCTTCCACTTCCCTTTCGATGGCCGCGGTGAACTTTTCTCTTGCGCTATATTCTTCCAGCATCTTTGTGTTCCATCTGGGTTGTTGGGTCTCTTTCTTCATATTATTGTATTGCCCTCTGCTGTTCATGATCACCAGTGTGAGATCTGTGGTAGCTCTTAATGTCACACACACACACACACACACACACACACATATATATATACACACACACACACGAGGGTCATCCGGAAAGTAGTACCCGTTCGTGAAATAAAGACACAAAAGTAAATATTAACAAACATAAAAAATTTTATTTGAAAGAGGATACTTTAAACTACTTCTCAACATAATCTCCAAGCAAATTAAGGCATTTGTCATAACGTGTGACAAGTTTCTGTATTCCTGCTGCATAGTCCTTCGCCGCCAGCTCATTGAGATACGCGAGGGACCCATCTTGCACAAATTTTTGCATAATGCAGATGGTGTTTAACAATTTCATGAACAATTGTTCGAGAAACATTGGGAAAATGCTCACAGATGTCATCAATTGTGACGCGCCGATCGTTCCTCACGAATTCGTCAACTGAGCTCACCAGTTGGTCTGTAATGACAGACGGTCTCTCCGAACGCTCATCGTCGTGTGTGTTCCCCCTCCCCATGTTGAAGTTGCGACACCACCGCCGAACAGACGACTCGTCCATTACATTGTCTCCATACACCTCCTTTAATTGGCGATGAATATCACATGGGCGAACGTTTCTTGCATTGAGGAATTTAATCACTGCCCTCACTTCACAACTGGCGGCGTTCTCAATTTTTTTAAACATTGTAAACAATCACAGAAACAACACAGGCAATGCTAGCGTCACGCAACTTGGCTCAGAGAAGGCAGACAAGCCACTGAAGCTATCTGACCTCGTCCAGCGGCTACTCGCGTCGTCAGCACTTCATGCGGCACGAACGGGTACTACTTTCCGGATGACCCTCGTATGTATGTATGTATGTATATATATATATATATATATATATATATATATATATATATATATATATATATATATATATATATATATATATATATATATATATACACACACACACACATGTAATTATATAGACTTTAGATCATACCTGGTGATCGCTTTAGGCCTGTGTTCCAGACATCAACCCAATCCCAACTCGGTGATAATTTTGATAACCTCCACTTGAAATATCATCGACATCGGAACACTGTACCACACCAGTTAGCTTACAAAAGGATGCGTAGGTTAACATAAATTTTGTTCTTCAGTAAAATATTTTATGATGTTACGGATGGAAGGGTTTGCTGAGCCGTAATTTACGATAATGACGAAGTAAAAAATTAAATTATCTGAGAGTCCGATCACAATCACACCTGAATTTTTAAAAACTGCGATGATTGGATGTATAGTTTTGATCCTTTAAGGTCGGAGATCAAAACCAGGCTGATTCCTGATTTTTTAGAGAGTTCCACCCGCGTTACGGCTCCAACTGGTATGTCCGAAATAATAATAGCACATGAAAAAAATAGGGATAAGGCAAACCTTGATGACCTAACCCCTATAAAATATATATGGGATCGTCTTTCGTAATTTTCCAAAACGAATACATATATAAAGGATCAGGAAAGTGTGTCTAAAAATTAAACCGACGCATCAAATTGAAATTTCCATATGAACAGATAATTCTTTGCACAATTTACCGTGAAGAAATAGTACATATTTTTTACCAAATCGTTGACATTGTTACAACAAATTACAAAGTCTACGGAACTCGAAAATTTTTGAGATTACGTTAAATCTGAAAGCGTTGGGGAGGCCAGGGAGTTCAACTTTGCGAAATTCGCACACACCATTGAGTCACCCATTTCATCCCTGCCACAACAATACTCCTAATTATCCTATAAAAATCTCGCTTCGGGAATACCTGATGGCGAATGTACGTAGTCGGGCCAACCTCAGTGACACACGCAAACATACCTCTAATTACAGCGATCGCAAAATATTTCACGCACGCGACGGATACGAATGATTGCGCGCTCGTTATTACTCGTCGGCATAGCCCCCCCTCCCTACACAGTTTGATCACGACGTGACGAAACAACATCAATTAAAATGTTTTAGGGGGAGTAATAATCGGGAAAGCGCGGCGATGGCGGCATGATATATAACTCATTATCCGACCAAAACTACCAACGGAAGATTCGATCAACCATGAACCAGATCCAATTAAAATTTGCGATAATCCCGAAGGAGAGAAAGAAGGCAAGAGAGAGAGAGAGAGAGAGAGAAATTCTTTCCCTTCCCCCAATCCCCTCAATACGTCCCTTCCCCTTTAGTTTAAATACCCACCGACGAGGTGAAAAAAAATTATCCATATGCATCGAATGTAAATCGGATCACGCCCTAGGGGTCGGTCGAGATGAGGGAGAATTGCAGAAGAATATTCAAAACTCCCCGCACGACTCCCACAGTCCGAGGCGATGCTCTGGGATTTAAGACGGAAAAGACAAGTGCGAAATGAATAACACGACCACGGGACTTCAAGAATTCCGAGCCATTGGGCAGGCTAACCTAAGCACAAGCCCATGTGAACCATGAACACCAAAAAACCGAAAATCGACGGGCGATTTAAAAACTTCTGAAGCCGCGCGAATTATTTGCGGAGGTCTTTGTGGAGATTTTCTCACGTTATTTCCAATTAAGAGTGAGGGTTCCGCGACACGGGGCTGGAAAAGAGGGAAGGGAGATGGATGGATTAGTGGGGGCGAACCTTTACCGGAAATAAGGTAAAAGTTGGGAGATAAAGGATATGTATATATATATATATATATATATATATATATATATATATATATATATATATATATATATATATATATATATATATACGAAAGGTTCCTAAAGGGGGTGTGACAGGGGTTGAATATTTATCACTTTCTTCACTCCCACCCAACGTCACTTCCCTCTCAAAATCCCTCTCAAACCCACACAAACACTAAAGCCACCCCTGCCCCCTTCACCCCTTTCAGTGCTTCACGCGTGACATAACCACCAAAAACGTGCTCAGGATTTTCTTATCCTATAGGTACATATACTAGTACACACACACATGCTCGTAGTAGTAGTAGTTTTGAGGGGAGGCGACCGACAGCTGAGGTCATTTGCGCCATAGGGGATGGACAGGAAAGGATGAAGGGTGGAGAGAAACCCGGCGTCGGCATTAGCCTGCTCTTTACGAAAGGCGCCAAGGGGTCCGCAGCTTAACGTCCCATCCGACGGACGGCGTACTCACTCGAAGTGCCCTCCACATGGTCGTACGCGTGTATGTGAGTGTATATATATCATTGACATAGAAGCACTGACGAGAGCGATATAACGCTAGGACGGCATAACAGACACTCACACATAACGCGTAATGTATATATATATATATATATATATATATATATATATATATATATACATATATATATATATATATACATATACATAAACACATATCTACATAGAAATCAACCGAACAATTCACCCGAAACATAATTTTATGTCCCGAACAACTCTTTTGAATGCTCGCAAACCGAGGGGAGAGAGAGAGAGAAAAAAACAAACGGCTCCCGTGCGAACCGAGCACCATGAAAACGACTCATTATTTCCTCCCTGCGCAGTGGCCCGACTTGAGAGTCGCTCATATGTGACACTCAATCAAGTGGTGGGGACTCAACAGCTCATTCGCCCCAATGAACTCGTCGCGCAGCTCACGAATCGAAAAGCAAAAAAAAAGACTCCCGACTAAGCAGGAATAGTTTCCAACCTCCAACAGGCAAATGAATTTCCGAAATAAAAGGGAAAAAACACCCCCCGAATGAATTATTCAAGAACACTCGAATGTTAAAATCCTGAGAAAAATAAATGGAGACTCAGGGTCAACCATGAAAAGTATTAAAGAAATAATTTAATGTTAAATATGGGAAACAAATCACGGTCCGGTACCGGTGTTGAAAAAATAATATCATTGTCAGTGCCCAAGTGAAACTGAAGTTATCCTTTTGGGAGAACGAAGAAATAATGTATTCATCAATTCTTGATTAAAACACAAAAAAATGACATGACAGCATTGAGAACTTCTATCCTTCTCGACGCACCATAATGAAGGCCAACAACCGGGTAGAATTTTTTTTCTTTCTGTTAGACGGTATTCATACTATATTTCTTATAACACTCTCATAATAAACATAATAAATATCTCATATTTCTCATAACATTCTTATAATTCTCACATTCTTATAATTCTCATATTCTCATTCTTGCGTCACTTGTCCAGGCGCTATCACCGGTATTCGCTTTGGCTCAACACCGCATTTAATATTCATATTGTTCCACTCCAGTACAGATAGATACAAATACTCGTTTTTGCCCCGGACAATAAGGAATCATAATAGTAGGAAATGATAGTCATTATAGAAGTAGTAAATACAGTCGATTTAAAACATTAAAAGCTGCATAGATATAAGGTATATTTTTAGGTGCATGTATATGTTAGTTGATAGTTCACGTAGTTGCATGCGTGTAAGTTAAAAAGTTTTTGCATGAATATATACGCTCCTGAGGGTGTGCATTGGCATGAGTTTTTAGTTTCACATGTAGTTTTATTCTTTTTTACGGGTGATGGCCTAACACCCCCGCCACATGTCCTTTCGGGGTATTATGTAGACGTAGACGAAAAATCCCTGTTTCAAACAGTAAGAGGTACAAAACAAAATGGACTCCCAATTCACCCCTCGTGATATGTGTAACATGAAATCGTACCATGTTTCACGCACTATGAAAAAGAGCAAAATATATTCCTGTCTTCTAAAAATATAGACGCTATTTTCCATTGCGATTATCGGAAATCTGTCCTTATAAAATTTCAGATGCAAATTTTGTAATAGTTGGCCGGGATAATGACTGAAGTTATCTCCACTTCAAGCAAGGAAGACAATCTGTTTGTATTTTTTATTACTTTCGTTTATTCATCTTGAACTAAATACGTATTCCACATCGCACAAGAAATAAGACGACCAAGAAGTTTCTCTTGAGAGTAATTACATTTTTACTCGCCAGGCCATTTTCCAATTCTTTGGCCTGGAAAAGTAATGCAGACTAAAACCTATACTGACTCAAACAAAAAGATTACAAAAACTTTTCATTATAATTAGACTTCGAAAAGTCGAAAATAAAACTTTGCCTTGCGTAAACTAGGTCTCGATATATCACAGCTGCTTTCCTAGAAAGCCTTGTTTTTGCCTAAATATTTCCTCTAAGAAGAATTCATAAGATTAAAAACTTCCCACCATCACATGGTACACATAATTAAAGTCTGGCCTCCTGTACTCCTTGCCCCCACTGGAGGTGGTGACTAGCCGGTGACCGCAGGTTTTATGCTCATGCACCAGCCCTGCAGTCTCTCTCTCTCTCTCGAGCCCCATCCAACACATCACCCTTGGTGCGCTAACGACTATGGCCATCGACGCGCCCCGATGAACGCGACGCAAACAAAATCACAAGCGCAGAGACAACGATGCTTATCGCGACAATCAATCCGCTAAAAGTTCACTCATCTTAACGATTCAATGCGTCAAGAAAATGGTAAAGAGTGCAAGGGACTCGAAAGGCGACGGCGTCTTATTAAAAGGAGAATAAAATATGTGTAACAATTCTAATAATTCCCTCGCCGAAATTAATCCGCTGAATGTAATGACGATGGTCGTGGGCAGAAAGACTACTCGGCGAAAGTTGAATGGATCTTGAGGGAAGTCTTGCTCGGGAAAGAAGGGAGGAGGAGGGAGAATGAATGTTAAAGGAGGAAGAGAAGGGAAGGTGCTAATGGGGGAATCGGGGGGTAGGAGGAGAGTGGGGGGTTGGAGAGAGAGAGAAGGAGTGAGGGTCGATTTTATTTTTGTTTCAGTGCGTCGGTAAGTTTGAGTGCGAAATCCTTTCCGCTACGGCGCGATTGAGAGAGAGAGAAAACTGCATTATGACCTCTTCCCACAGCATCGAAGAAGGGGAGGCGTGTGGAATGCCTCCGTATGTGTGTGCGTGTGTGTTTGTGCGCGCTTGAGCTTACTACGAGGGCACCCAGGCCGTCAAAATGCTCATCATGCCGACCAGACTCTGCATACACCACGCCGTCTTTTACGAATAGACTGGATGAAACCTCCCTAATTAGAAACAATGCCGCTTCTAAAACTAGACGTGTTGTTATTTAAGAACGCTATTAAAAGTTGGCATTGCAATTGCGAATAACACCGGTAGCATCTATTACCAAATCAATGTAAGTTTTATTAACGGAGGAACAGAAAAAATTATATCGCGGAAACGAAACAAATTGATTACGAGGAACTACTGATTATAAACTAGCATATTTACCCTCGTTTATTTATTTAAGCCTCACTCACGACCTCATCCGGGTGAAACATATGCGGAGAATATATGGACAAGCTTACAAAAAATTAGGATTTCCCAGAAGAGTACTGGGTAAATGTGATGAAAAGATTAAAGAAGCATGTCATAATTCGCTCGTTAGGCCTCATTTAGAATATCCCACTGGTATATGGCTCCCTCATTAAGTTATATTTATTACCGAATCGGATCGCTTACAGCGTGGAGGAGCTAGATTTGTAAAATGTTGTTATGATAAACTGAGTAGCGTATCAGAATAATTAGAGGAGCTAGGCTGGAAATCACTCACGGAGAGAAGGCTTAATTACAAATTAAATCTCTTGCATGAATTGGAAGGGTATCTCTTCGATAATTATGTTAAAAATGCATTATTGGCCCCATTGTACTTCGGTAGCCGAGATAATGCCAGAATATTTCGGAAGATTAAGCCCAGAACAAATAGATTTGAGATGTAATTTTTCCCAATAAAGATATGGGATCATAATATCGTTATCCGACAGCGGTTTGAGTAAAAATTATCGAGCCAAAATTAGTCTGGTGTGTATTCATGCCCTATCACACACCCTAGTGGTGGCTTAAAGGGTGCTAGAAATACCTAAAAAATTAAATCATAAAATTTATGGAAAATATACTAACTAAAACACGCCATCTTGAATATTTGGAAATATATATTTGTTGACATTGTTGCCACGAATACATAACTGGGAGCATTACCAAGTGAAAAGGAAAAGGTTTTATTAATGGAGAAACAGCTCTAATTCCATAAATGAAACAAAAAATCGTATTTCCGGGATATTTACAAAAGTTTTTCAGTGATCGACCAACAAAACCGGAGTCGAGGGCATCCTATGGAAACGGCTCTTCTTTTTCGCAAGTTGATAATTTTAATTAGTGCTCTATGGGAGGAGGGCGGGATTAGGTGTGAGGAAGCGAACTTGTGACACTGGAGAAGATGAGATTATCGATCATCGAAACGTCAGTGGAGATGGAGGACCTAACCTGGTGGAAACTCGAGAGGTATTACTAAAACCATGTGTCGAGAGAGCCCCGGAAAAAAATGTGAAGTATTTTGCCGGCGAATCTCTTAATTAAGCGTTCCATAGGGTTCTGCCCTGCCGTGACAAATATACTCGCCATGCGAAGAAGTTCGCGAGTCCACGAGGGCGAAGCAAATTCTTAATTAATTAAATCAGCCAAGGTTGCACCATAGGTAGGCTGTTCAGCTAGAATTTATAATAATATCCAACACGCTGGTTCCGACCCATCAAGGCAATTTGACAATGCAGCATATCTCTCGTCGTCAGTAGTTTTGACATCGTAGAACAGCCCGTGAAAAAATTTTCACCCCTTCATTTTTCTAATCCTGCGCTCTTGAGAAGGTTATTAGGCACCTCATATCTAACGGCTTATCATATCAGCCCCTTTGAACTTCAACTGCTTCCAAACTGGGTTCGCATCAGAAATGAAGCATTCTACTGCAACGCAATAATGAATCAGCAACACCCTTTAGTGAAGGTGGTGGGCACTTGTACTCATTCTGTATTGGCTGCTGATGTCGTGCAGCGAAACCCGGTTGAAACAAAGTCATCAACCATTTTAAAAAATTAATAAGGATTAAAGAGGGCCCCTGATTTCGGCCAAATGGGAATATTGTTTTTTTAGGGATTTCATTTTGATCTTTCCTTAAAAATCTTTTATTCGTCACTACCAACCCTTACCGGATCAGGATGGTGCGGTAACTTATGTGCTTGCTTTTAACCCCGAGGGTTTGGCTTCGAATCCCGGTGGTGGCCGGATTTTTCAGTGATATTCCGAAGCCTACTTGAGGCGCTTTATGGATAGTACTTCAGGTGAGGACGTCGTCCGCCGGATGGGACGTCTAACTGTGGACACCTTGGTGCCCATCGTTAGGAGTAAGGATTCTATTCACCCTTCCTCCATACCCTAAACATCCTACCCCTATAAAATCACTCACCCTGATAACGCAAATTACCTCAGCTCTCGGTCGCCTCCCCCTAATAATTACTACTCCTTATACCATCCAGCTGTCGCGAATCGCCACAGAATTCTCCACCCATGACCTAGTCCCTTATGTTTTCACATCCCAGTTTAATCCCGTCCCACCCCTCTTCATAATCATTGGTCAGTGACATCCCCCATAAATAGCATTAATAAGGATGTTAACAGATCCAAAATACGAAAGAGATAGCGTACCCGGGATTCGAGAGAGAGCACCTATCTACCAATCAATGCTGAAAAACGCCGTCACCATACATAGTTGGCGTCAATGGCTGGAAAAACGACTCCGCGCCGAATTCGGTGATGCTGGTTCAATCGAGCGGGAAAATGAGCCCTACCGCCCGGGAGATCAACAGAATACGCGACCCAAATACTTACGTGCAAGGAACCAATCGCGCTAAAATCGCATGCCTGGGAGAGGAGAGAGAAATAAAATCGAGAGGCCGAAGAACAAAATTCATCCGCGACCGAAATCCGCGAAGAGAAAATTTCGCATAAGGAAAAAATACATGCATGTTGTCTGATAAAACGAGTTCCTCCCTCTCTCTCGACGGATTTCCCATTTCCGGAGGCCGCCACCTTCAGTTTGAAATAGTGATGATGACAATATCAATTAAAAGTACCTAAGCCACTAATCTTAGTACTCGTAAGTCCTGAATCTTGCTGACCCCATGAATCCCAAGTACTGCTAACACCCGGTATTCACTGACATTTCAAAGGGTTACAAGGATGGCTGCCAAGGCCAAAAAACTAGGCACCTGTTCCTTGATACCAATCGCAAACCCCTGATTGCGAAAAAGAAATTTTGGCCGATGACTACAGCTAAGTTTAATATTCAGAAATTATAGAAACTGTATTTTTCTGCACGATGTTTTTGTGTATAACACGCCTTACTTAATATTCATCATCATCAGGTACATCATATGTACGAGTAGTTCGAGGGTTTCCCAGTTCACGCCAAACAATTTTATCATCGGGACTGAAAGTGAATAAAAATATGCGGTTGATCGTATAATACGCAGAAACGTTTTCATAATTCATGCAATAGATGGCTGTACCGTTTAATACACATGGCTGGTCTTCCTGTCGCTAGAGTGAGAAGCGTTTTCCGTGATGAAAATTGAGTCGTTTAGTGTACAAGAACGGCGAGCATCTCTTTCGTGAACTTACGAGGTTTAACGCCGATCGATATTTATCGTAAAGTGACGACAACACGCGATGATGCGTTTCATCCACGTATTTAAATTACGTACCCGGTTATGACGGTTGTACGCTATGGCCCTCCTACAGTATAGTTGCACATATTTTCTTTCCGAATATGATAAATTTCCACAAATTCGAGGGCGTCGTTACTACTTAGTAATTCCTAGTTTAGTCATCCCCGAGAGACCGCAGGGGATATATGGACATCAACTGACCATAATGTGCAAAGAACACCTGAATAAGTGAGAAATCTACGTCCAATTATCAAAACCGTCCTTTGAAGACAGTTTTTGCACGAAATAAAATGACGATACAATTTAATTCAATTATTACCAACAGCACACCTGGGTCCCGCCCAGACTACAGTCACCCTCATACGCACGCTGCTGGTCGAACAAACTCCGCAGACAGCCCCAGCATCGACGCCGTGTGCAGGAAACGAGTTGCCCTCACCCCGTCCCTCCCTACACCGTGTCTACAATATAGGGAGAGGCTAAAGGAAGGAGTAAAAGTGGGGGAGGGGGTGGTGGGAGACGAAATGAAAGAACCCTCGCGACACAAGGAGGGGGAGAGAACGTGCAAACGATGGAGTCGAGGCGCGTAAATTGTATGGCGGGCGCGCGTACAACGATAGCGTGCTGTGTCGCGAGGAGGAGAGGGAAAAATAATACAAGCCCTTCATTTTTGGTTTTGCAACGGGAGCTCTCTCGCGACGGGAGAGAGAGTTACGAGAATTTAACAATGGGCAGGAATTCACTTCGTCAACATTTCACTGCGCTGCCAACGGACTCCACGAGAGGGAATGGGCAGGACCGCTTGTTTGAATATTTCCTCCTTTTACATAATTTTTTTCTCTTCGAATAAATAATGCGCTGCACAAGTAATCTGAATATTTCTATTACCGTCATCTTCTCCCACTACCCCCCCCCCCCTTTCCCATCAGAACGAGTTGGGAAGATGAAATCTCGCGAGCTCAATCGCTAAACACAATGCAGTGTATTGATGGGAAGACTTGCGATAATTTTCCTTGCAGCGTACTCCCACGCACGCCAAAAGCAAAGACTCCTCATAATTAGCATACGTCACTGAACTTGTTGGTCCTTTGCTAGGATCATAATTATTGAATTGAGGAGAATAAAACGCAAATTAACCATTGATAGCAAACATGGAACCCTACAAGAGTTCCAAGTATCCAACAGAAATATGCCATGGAGAATTTTCCAGGAGGCGTGACCCTAAAATCCTAATTGAATGCATATTGCAAATTATCGATTTGTGACTAGTGATAGGGAGGGCAAATTAACCCCGCTCAAAGGATATTAAACACGAATAGTCGAAACAAATTGATGAGTTTTTAGTACGCAGGTTTATGAAACATCCAATGAACAATTCTGTCTGTGAATTGGGAAGTAAAAAGCAAGCCAAATGAATGCAATTATAGCGCACGCATGATCTGTTTGCGAATAAGCTGGATCGAGAAGCCTTTTGATATGTCATCGAAGTTGATGCACACGCAATAAATGTGAATGCACTCCAATGCTAAAGCCAAGCTCCCCCTTCCGCCGGATCAATCATATCTAATATAATCATGAATAAATGATGCGGCGGGTATCCCGAGTTCCCTTTGAGTACCTTAGTGTGTCTGAATGTCTGAGAACAGGAATGGAATGCCGCCAGATGCCCAGAGATTACATGCACGACTTAACCTACTGGATGAATACAAATAGTATGGATTTAATATTGACGCCAAGGGTTGAATTCTAATAGTTCGCTATACCGGGAGACGAGACTGAAATTAGAATTGGAATAAGTGACTGCCACGCAAACCGTTAGAAGGCATTTAATTTTCCCTCGCGATATATGACGACACAACTGCGGAAACCGAAAGGTACAAGCATTCAAACTACTCTAAAATTTAATCTTCCCTAATTGAGCATCGTAATTCCTTGATATAACCCACAGAATCCACGGATTGGATCGCGTGTAGCGTAGACGAGCTAGGCTGGGAATCACTCACGGTGCGAAGGTTAAATTGCAGATTAAATCTCTTGCATAAATTGCAAGGATGTCTCTTTAGCAGTGATGCTGAAAATGTGTTATTACCCCTATCGTACTACGACGGGAGAGATCATGCCAATTAAATTAGAGAGATTAAGTGTAGAACAGATACATTAAAAATGTCGTTTTTTCCACGAACGACAAGGGATCAGAATAGCATTGTCTGACCGCAGTGGGAGTAAAAATATTCGGGTCAAAATGAATCTGGTGTGTTTTCTCCCCCTACCACACACCCTAGCAGTGACTTGCAGGGTACCAATACATCGAATCCCCACTATTCGGTCGCCTAAGAAGCCTATTCACACTCCCCTGGGGACGCTTTAATGGTAATAATTGAGAACACACAATGGCACATAGGATATAACGGCATTCTTGTGACCTTATGCAGCACACATTATGTGACTGGGCTCAATCGAGAATGTTTATCTTCGATACATTTCCCGACTTCGTTTGATAAATTACCATTATTGTCACCTGCAAATACTGCCATAAGCTACCGGCGATCATCATTTTTTTCAGACTTATGACAATAATCTACCTGAATTCTTGTTGGAACACGGAACAAAATAATTTATGAAGTGTTTAAGGTGCTAATCTCAAATGCAACATCTCGTATATGTCATATAAACTCGCAGCAACAACTAATACGTAATTCCCGTGAGTTCGAAGACTTAAGCACCCCTAAAAATTAGCACGAAGATCAAAATTAAATTTTAAGTTAGGCAAAGAAGAACCGAAATTGAGGCGAGAGTTGATGACCGGCACCTTAAGCTAAGATGCCAAGGGAAATAGTAGCAAACACATTCATATGGAGGGTAGTTTTGTTTGGCTGGGAAACTTAGTCGTTGAGGCAAGAGGATTTGGGGACTGGAGGGATTCGAGATGCGGGAGTAGAGGAGAACGGAGAAAATAAAATGGAAGGAAAGGAAAATAAACGATGAAGCATGTTGATGGAAGAGAGACGTCTGCTGGAAGAATCTCGGAGAAGAAGGCAGGACAAGTGAGTGCAGGAGACAGTGAGAGTAAATGGGATGCTGAAGACAGTGATGTATAGAGGGGAGACTGCTGGGAAAGCAAGGCAGTGGGAATAGGCATTTGGATGGAATAAAAGGGAGGTTGAGAGTGTGCATAACTTCGAGTAAGTAATCGTAATACAAGACCAACACTAACGTCAACTTCATTGGCAATCTCCATAACAGTTAATATATGGTTTGCACGCACTAAATCGTTCACACTGTTGACGTGGGCGTCATTTGTTCAAGTCGACGGTCGTCCACTTCTCGGTTCTTCATCGATCGAGGTTTGTCCAGAATGGAAGTGGTGGTAACAAGGATAAAACTGTGCCCGACTCGTGGATTAATTAATGGATGCCTCTAGAATCATTGCATTATTTTCAGTTGACCTTTTTTCGAGTTTAAAATAAAAAATCAGAGCACACCAAATGCTTATCTAACAGCTTCATTCTTACCGACAAAAGAATTCGTACAGAAAGTGTGTTCAAGCTCAAACAAGAATGGCTGTCGCGCGGACAATAGTTGAGATATGGCCACGACCAAGGCACGGTATTTTACTTCTCACAGACGTCGCTAGAAGGCGACACCCCACTTATTATGATCCGTCAAGCAGTTAGCGCGTAGAAAAATCAGTCATATATTTTGTACAGACCTTGTATGTACGTAGTATGGGGTTTAAGGATATTTTTGGTAATTTTGGGTCACGTTAGCAAGGACTTAGGAGCACAATGATTTGCAGGTCCATCGAAAAACTAACATAATCCGATAAATTCCGAGTGAAAAATAAACCCTCGGGGGTTATAAACATCCGTCGTCTCTTTGGCGAGAAATTCGAAAAAGGTAGGGCAAGTGGATGGAGGAAATAGTTAAAGAGGCTAACGGATGCTGAAAGCTGAAACAGAGGGGAGAACGATGGAAGAGTGAGGTAGAGGGAGGAAAATAATAGGGATTTACACAGTAGCTATGGAATTAGTAGCTGCAATATGCAGTATTGGGTTTACGGATATTTTGCATTACGTTAGTCCTGGCTTAAGAGTACAGCAAAGCGTAATGCCAGGGTACATCAAAACCATACCCTAACCCGGTGAACTAGGGCCAAAAAAACCCGACCCCAAACGTTTCCTGGCGGCATCACAAACGGAAAAGACCCTGTCTTCGCGACACGCACGTGTGACAAACTGCGAATCTGCCGATGTATCATCCTCCATAAGAGGAAGGATGTGAGGGGGGAGTGAGTGAGGATGCTGTGGGGAAGGTCATCTAAAAATCCGGGATAGAAACCGGGGCCCTGAGGGAAATGGAACCGCCGAACGTGATGAGGTCATCCCAGGGAACGACCTTGCGGTCTGAAGCCCACGTCCCTTCCCTCTCCCCTGCATACCCACGCCCTCCATTCCGTTTCTACGGAAACCACAAGAGCACCCGGGAGTTTGGCAGCTTTTAAATGACTTCCGTCCGCTGGTTTGAGGATGGAGAAATGACATCCAAACGCGTAAGTATCTTGCTCAAAGCAACTTCTCAAGAGAAATCGATCGAGCGAGATTTGAGACGATTCCCTTTCGATAATGAGATACGAGAGGCCCACGGATAATAGAGTTGCTACCCGGGAACGAAGAGGTCTTTTGCTTCGTTATTCCATTGAAATGATATGATACTGGATAAGGAGCCGAGCCATGTAATGGATGTAGTCTGCAAGGTGCAACATCACATTCAACATGACTACGTCCATGCAATGCCCTGTAATCGGCTGGTTAAGGGGTTATTTCTACATGAGTCATTAAAAATACATATTATTTTTTTATAGTCTTACGGTTAAATGCATATTTTGGGTGGACAAATTGAATGACCGCCGATACATTTGTCAAACTCGCCTAACGAGAGACAACCATACACCCAAAATTATATTAAGAGTAAATTCAAATCCAAATATTTCGCCATTCAAAATAATTTGCATCCACCTCTCCCGCTAAATAATAACAATAATAATTAAATCGGAAGAGTAGCAGTTTTAGAAAAAAATCTGCGAGTATTCATTTTCATATTTGAACTAGAATGACCATCTACCCGACAAAGTTAATCAAGTTAGATTCCCATACGTACATGTATCTCCCGCGTCCACTAGTTCTGCCTTTTTCGAATTTCTCGCAATAGCCGCCTCTCTTCCCCCACCATGGCCAGGACTTCACCGTTTGTTTTCCTTTACGTCCATTTTATTTTCTCCATTCTCCTCCAAACCTACAACTCAAAAGCTTCCAATCAACGCTTAACCACTCGTCTCAACGCACAATTATCTGAGCCACATAAAACTACGCTCCATATTGAAATTTTCACCAGTCTCTACTTTACACATTTATATTAACGTGAAAGTCATCAATTACCGAACATCATTAACTCCTGCCCCTTTTGTAAAAGCTACTTTCACAGGCGCAATTCTTTTAATTATTTTTTCCAAAATAATTTTCTCTCCGTCTTCTAAAAATTTCCTCAATATATGAAATATTTTAGTTTATGTCCCCTATAATTTCAATTTTTATCTTACCCTTCGTATTTCTTAAGAATCTCATTACCTGTAACCATTAGGTTGACTCTCTAACTAATGCTGGACCATCCGCAAATCCGAAAAGAGATGGAATAAAATATGACGGACGAGAAAAATAAGAAATATGAAGAGATCAACTGAGAGGAGAATCAAGAGAAAAGGTACACCACAATACTACAAATTCAATGAAATTGCAAGTGATTTTATCAAATCCAATGAAAATTCCGAGTTTAACCACGTCAAGAGGTCTATGTACTCTCCCGGAACATTTCCAGCAATCCTGCCCGATGGACCAAGAGTAAGGATGGGTTGACAGTTATTTTTTCTTGAAAGTGATTCACGGTACCAATCAACATTGCCATAAATTTAAACTGATTATCTGTGATAAATACACATTTTGAATATATTGCCTGTGTTGATATTTCCATTCGAGAAACCATATGCATAAATATAATATATTCCCACCCGGCGAAACCTCATCTATAATCCCTTTAGTTCAGCTATTGTAAATGCAATGACACGAAATAATTACGTTGGAAACGAAATATTGTTTCACCACTCGTTAGTCGCGCGACTGAAATGGATGGAAACCGAGTCGTTTATTCAGTTTCCGAAAATCAATCCCTTCCACATTCAAGGATTCATTGAATAAGGAAAGAGGGGAATGCTCTTTTGTCATTAACGATCAACTAGCCGCGACATGCTCTCTTTTCAATCGTAGTTGAATATACTAAATTGACAACACTCATGCCCTTACATCTTCCTCGCAGTAACTTCCGTAACAGTCTCATACTGTTTCAATACAATTCTCTCCGCTAGACAATAATTGAAGCGAGTTCCACGGAAAATTTCACCCTAGCGTGAAATCTTAACGGCTGGATTACAAAGGCGGTTTGTTTGCCCCTTTCCTAAAACCGCGCCAATTAGTCTGAAAACGTATGCGCTCTCGTTAACAGCATCTTTATTTTTTGTCATCATTGACAGCTCCCGAGAAAGGAGAGCATCCATTCGCTGATGGGCTTTGGGAGCAGGGAATGACCCATGGCGATATACCGGGAAGGGGACGACTTGAAAACACCCACGCACTCCTTCCGCCTTGGTGTCGACGGGGGACGGGGTGATACTCCGGGCCCAGGCCGTGCGTCATGGGGCGAGGATTCCCCAGGATCGTTCCACCCGCTCCCCCAAGCCCCCATTTGCCCCGGGACTCCCACTGAGGAGGACGACCGAGCCCCCAGATAGGGGGAGGAGGGAAAGATGCGACGGCGGTGGGAGTGTGGCTGCCTTACTTTGGAAATTGGGAATCACTGATTCACCCGATTGGAGTGAGATCGATAGCAAAGACGTCATGTACACTCGGCGCCCGAACGCTCTTCCTCCCGCCACGACAAGCTAAGGAGCAGATGGAGGAGCGGGGCGTTCACGGGGTCACCGGAGGGATACAAGGAAGGCTGCTGCCCACATTGGTTCACCCATCGTTATCCTCACGATATACGACTCAAATATGCATACATACAGGTATATGTACTGGTCTACTCTACTATACCTGTATATGCTACTGGTCGATGTCACTAAAAGTAATCCATCCCACAGAAATTGGATTTGCCCTACCAACAACCAAAAACTTTGCCTCAATCCCGAAAAGGGATTTCATTTAACTTTAATTCTATTAAATAAAAAAAATTTTGCTTGGATAAAGTGAACTGATTTTTGTGTGAGGTGTTAGTCGTCCGTAAAGTGAGGATTTTTGCCCGGAAATATCGTCGACAAAATATTGCGATAAGGTTAATATTCACATCTCCCCGTCTGAAGAATTTCAACTGTGGAAATAGAATAAGTTTAAATATTAGGTGGTCTGTCGATGGCCGTCGAATAAACAAACGAATGCCTCACAAATCATATTTCACTTAATGATTCCATCATTAAAATTCTCTTTCGCTACCCCTAATCGCCCTATAAAAATTTGCATTCTAAAAATTCTGGTCCACACACGTAAATCCGAAAAAAAACCCTAAACCAGATGGTGTCACAAGCCAAAACAATCCTTCTGGAAATACTCTTTATAATAACGAATCAAAATATTTTTGAAAAAACCCGGAGCATCCCAAACGCTTCATTCTTAAAACGGTAAATGCACAATTGATTGCTACAGACAAGCCCCACCCATTTAAGCCTTATTTACCTTTGGTCACACACATATGTCCATTCAGATGTGGACATTGAAGATAGATCCACACGAAATCAAACTTGAATTACATAAAACTATAAATGAAGTAGAACAACATTATAGAGCTGGTGGAAACACGTTGACAGCGCAATTATTCTTAGTTCAACGCACATGTAACGCGATAATAAAAAACATAAATAGACGTAAAAGGCTGTAGTTACGGTGAGCAATTAAAAATGGCAAAAACATCCCCAAAACAAGTTAGCCACGCTATAACGTAAGAAACTCTTTGCATATCTCTTTTCACGAGGTTTTTCCCCCATAGAATGGCTTAAAGGGCAAACAAGTTGACGCATACATAGTTGTATAAAAATATACAAGAATTTTTACATTTTGGCTTACACGTGCCAACAGATACTATAATGAACATTGAGTAATATAATTCTGAACTGCAAATTCACAAATAAAACTTTTAGATACTGTATCTAAAGTAAATAAAACGATATTAAAAATTATATACCTCAATTCTACTAGTTCAATCAACTGAAAAATCAGTAAGAGAGCAATTATTACATTTTGACTGCTAAACTCTAATTTATGAACATCAAGCCGAAACATTTTAACACCGAGTTCCTACCAAATGTCGATGGGAGATATGAAAAATGGAATATCTCACGCGTGCAGCACCAGTCATGAAGAGAAATAATTAAAATACGGGCATCAGAGAGGGGGGACAAGCGAATTCACTCGATTTCTCTCTTCTCATCAGCCAGGAAAATAGTCGCACACAACCTCCGTGGCGAACGCACGCCTTATTTTCATCATCTTCGGCGAAAAACCATTTGGTGAAATGAAATCGTTTCACTGGTCACAGCATAATTGGGGACTTCTTCCTTACGGCTCCTCTTGTCCCACGCCCTCTTCGCCACATCGGCAGGGTTTTGATGTAGACGCGCCGGCACGGGACATTGGAGGAAAGATATCAAGAGGGGATGATGAAGGAGACATGAGGGGGGCACACAAGACCACTGCTGTGCCCCGAGTCACAATGGCCTCTTCCGAGAAGGCCGCTGGAGAGGAGGAAATGACCGAACGATTAGCGTCGCGCCGGCCGCCACAGAGACTGGCTGAGCATAAAAGGGAGCCACTGTGAGATACCCAATTATTTTTTCACAGAAATCAAAAAAAGGGCATGAAAAAGTTTCCAATCAACTAAAACCCCTGTTAGGGCTTCAAATTGGGCGGAGACGGAGAGCTGTAGGAGAAGAAAAAACTTTTGAACTACACATCTTGCGGCGGATAGAAATAATATCTTACCGGCTCCAACCCTTCACATCCATCCCGTCGCCTTGACGGGACCTCCCTCCAACATTTGTAACATTTCGCAATGATTCAAAAAAGGAGCATCGAGTTTCATGGCGCCGGAACCGTTGGTGCTATCAATCCTGAATATTAATTGAAATAGAGACTCAAAATTTAATCATTCATCTGACGATTCCAATTCAGCTTGACCTTCCGTTTGCTCTATTAATTCGATGATTCCATTCTTGACACGCGGATTTCACCGAGTCCCCTCAGCATCAAATTCCAGGAAACTTTTCCAATTTGGAAGAATGTCTTTTTTGATTGAATCCCTATACCTCAACAACGATCGTACTTTACTCATCATGAATAATGGTAAACATATACAGCTTTTATGTAAATATCCTCAAAAGATCCTCTCGTTCCAGCCAACTTTTACGTGAAAGGTAAACAGTCACAAGCTAATTACCTGAGTTTAAAATCTTCACCATTTTGGCTGTCGAATATGAGGTCCTTACATACACCTCGGCGCCTTGATTAGTGAAAAGCAGCTTCCATAATTGTGATTACCCATTCACCAGACAAAGGCGAGGTGTGCCCTTCCATACTACAGAAATAAGACATATGGAGAGAGAGACAATAAGAGGGCATATCGGAATATATTGTGGAGGAGAAAAGATAGAAGGAGTCGGGAATAGGGAGGAAGATATACGAATAAACAATAAAGATTGGCATTGGAATGATAACAGAGGATAATCGCGGATAAAAATCGGAGAGAGGAGATAAGTGGAAAGAGGATATACTAAGAGTTAGCCCAAGGCTGTCAAAAAACGTCAATTCACACGATGTTCACTTAAGTACTGAATTCAGGAAACTTATCGTATCGTATTGCTTAAAAATAATTAATTGCATTGGGCCAATTGGTTGATTCCGATTTTCAGGGATAAAAACAGAAATAAGTGCAACAATTATTTTCCACCCAAATCTTGAACCCATCTACCGATTTACTACCTTTCACGTTTTAAGAACTTGTCAATTGTTGGAATACGAATAATTTTAGGAGAAGCATTTTTGAGATCAGTCGGTGAAAATATGCTCGTGGACCAAAATGACTGAAAACACATGAAAATTAAAATATCATACATTTTACAATAGGTGTAAATCATAAACTAATAAGCAACCAATGCTTTAATTCAGTAGTTCATTACGAAAAATTGCCAAACCACAAGTATGATTCCTTGACAAATTCCAAGGACCTGCGGGAGATGCCACGACAGTAACTTACAACGGAGTCATCCACTAAATGGGCAATTACAATTAACAACCGGGTACAACAAAATTACAATGCAACAACCGGGATCAATATCTCCCCATCCCGATGATGACAAATTATTTTTACACTTTGGAACTGTTGCATTCATTCCTTGACATTCTCCTGCGAACTCACTTCATTGCCAAGATTTTCCTTTTTCGTTTTTGGTCCTAAAAACGTTCATGAATTAACATTGCCTCTGACACCAAAGCCATTTCCTCGTCAGGGCTACAAATAGGACATGACATGACGACTACTAAATGCCTTATTGAACTGATTCGTAAACGTTGGCGTCGACCGAAATCACAAACGTGTGTGTATGAGCAGAAATCGAAGTAGGTTAAGATAATGTAAAAGGGTTAATCGGAGGCGTACCATCAATTTTGCATCCAATATTAAACATATTTCCATCAGTAATGTTCTCATGCAATGAAATTAGCATCGTGTAAAACGGCCTTTAGGCATACGCTGTCATAGAAGATAGGTTGTTATGTCAAGTGAACACAATAGTTTCATGAAAAACAGAATGAGGGTAGGCCGAACTATGACGAGCAGGGAAATTAAAAGTAAAGGGGATAAGGCTTCCATCTTGCGTACAGGCATTTTAAGAACCCAAGCAAGACATGCTCATACTTGGGTCGACCAAAACCTACCAACATTTCCTACGCTAATTAAAGACTTTTTATACAATGTTTTGTGCTAAAATTAGCTTCTCCCTGGTCAACGACCGTGATGAGTGGATTAAAAGGCAAGACACCTTGTTTTATCTTAAGATACGATCCTTATTACACGGCCAAAAATACTAATCCCGCAAGAAGTCGAAGCGAGAGAGCGTCCTTGGGAGTGTTTGATTAGTCACGGATCGCGAGGAAAAAAGCGCCGCGGCATAAAAGAGAGTCAGTCGGCAACCAGGAAAAAAAAGGGCCGAAGACGGGTTTGAGGGGGAGGACGGCATCCCAAGGGGAACGGGGGAAATGTCGGCGGGCATTCGCACGGGCGAGGGTAGCCGACAGTCGTCTTCCCAAGGACTGCGCAGTGTCATGCAGAGAAGAGCCGCGAGATATGCGAACCCGAAAGTTACCGGTTCGAGGGGAAAAAAATGACGTCCGATTCTCGGCATAGATGAGAAGAACAATGGAAGGCTAATTAGCGTGGCTCTCCTTCGCTCACCTCACCGAAGAAACTCAGAGGAGGACGGGGAATGAGGAAGGTAAAGGCCTTTGATGAAATAAGTAAGTAAAATTTTCGAATTTAATTTCAAGGCAATTAAGGGAAATGAGCCGAAAGGAACCATTTTGCACGCGGCAAGCATTGACAGAGAGAACATTTATAAAAAGAAAAGAACACTGAAATATTTCGGTATTCAGAAAACGGAAGAAATGGGCATATTATTCATCCAATTGGTGTTTGCATACAAATGAGTCGGAGGGAGGGAATGAAAATGCATATAAATAAGTACAGCATGTGAAATAGGAACAAGAAACCAAAGCCTCCTCAGTATTTTTCTAATCATGGAAAACTCCAAAACCTACGCCGCTTCTCCAAGGTGATACTTATTTTTGGCAAAATTGCAAATCAGTCACTGGGTGGATATAACCCACACCTTCGTATTGAGAAGGATGAAACTCGCTTGCAGTTGTCCTTTTTCATGGTATGGTGGCGATAGCAACATTAGTAGATACACTAAAATAAGTTTTTAAGGTAATTTGCCCACAACAAAATATGATGCTCGGGAAGGGTACACGACTACTTTTCTGTTAGCGCACATAATGAGTGCCCACGAAATTGATTCCAGTAGACTAGGTTTAAAATACCTCTAAGACGGACACTCAAAGGAGAGTGGCATTTTAAAAACGTGAGCATATTCAATTTGTAAACCACTTCTTATACAGAACGTTGAAAATCACTTCAAACATGAAATAACCGAAATAATTTAGAGACGCAATGCATCCTTCATTAGATAACTTTACCGTCTGGGTACAGCAGGTATTTAAAAAAGGGTATTATTCATAGACTAAAGCAGCGGAAACAGTTTACCTATCTAGGGAGAGTTTGGGACCAAAATGGTCAAAGTAGCAGGGACACAAGGAGAATAATTGCGTTTAGCAAAGAAGCTTTCATGAGGAAGAAGAAATTGATGACAGGGAGGTTGAGCAAGGATGTTACAAAAGGCTCGTTAAAATTTTAATATGGAGCATACGAGTAGGTATGTATGCCGCGGGTATATGGTCATTGAAGGAGGATGATGGGCGATTTTGAAATGTGGGGGTGGAGAAGGTGAAATGGACAGAAAGGAAAAGAAATGAGGAAGTGCTGGACGTGGCGAGAGAGGAGATTCTAGGGAGAAAACATATGGAGACATTGATGCACAGTATTTTGATCGGTAATGGGATGTTGATAGAGGGGATAATGTTAGGAAAATAAGGAAGGAGAAGGAATAGGATAGGGGCGTTGGACGGAATGAAGGGAGATGGAAAGTTTTGTAACGTTGGATTTCAGGTCACGTTTTGTTAAGACAGACGGGAATTCCCGCTGTGCCATTTGGTTGCTTGTGCCATCCAAAACCTACCTTAACCGGTAAATTAGCAATAATTATATTCGCACTATTTTCATTTTGAATATTATTAGTTCCAAAAACATTACCAAGGCGGGGAGAATATTTAATGCATTCCCCATTGCGTCCGGTCCTGATGCAAATATTGACAAATCTATGAGATTTAAATTCTGAATTAACTTATTTTTATAGATGTGGTCGACATTAATACCGTATCAGTAATTATCTTGCTCTGTGAGTAGTTTGACCGAATAAGAGAACAATACCGTGCCAGTCTGCCGATAAAATGAACAATACGATATTCGATGGGGGTTCCAAAAGGAAATCGCCAAGTCGCTTCGCTTCAAGGAATACCCTAGCGGCGCAATACCCCTTACCCCTCAAAGGGTTCCGGAAGGGGGAGGGTGGATAACCGGACGAGAAGGAAGACGATTAACCCCTTCCGTGCGAGCGAATACATCCCTCGTCAGCGGATGGAGGGGAGTTCCACACCTCGATGAATGGTTTGACACGGCGCGGCCGGATTAGACGTGTTCTAAGGTGCTTCCCACTGCTACAAGACCAACGGGAGGGTGCGAGAAGAGATGGTAGGGGGAGGGCAATAGGGAGGAGGGGTGGGTCGCTCGCATTCCAGAGGCTTCACCGATTCCTAGGGCTTTTTCGCGTCAAGTTGACTCTGGCTCCCGGGTCACTTATTCCAGATATTCTGCGAATTTCAATACGGCATTTCTGCAGTGCGTTCTATCGACTACGATGAGTTTAAAAAAATTGGCTTCCCCAGTCATTTTTTGGCATAATCCTCCACTAAAATTTATGTTTGTGACGTGAGTCAACCATATGTATCGCCCCAAAAAAACTGATCACTTGAATATACAGGCGTTAGAAAAATGAATATCACCTGTATACCAGGCGTTACAAAAAATGTTGGTTGAGTAACTTGGTCTCCCCTTACGACATTATTTCATCATAATATATTTCAAACGGTATTGGTTCTGCAGGAATCGCGAAAATTTGGAATGTTTCGCGGCCAGCTCAAAACGATGCCAGACTTTACATACAAGTTCCAACAGTAAAGAGATTGTGAACAATTCAAAAATAGAATACGGAAATATGTACTTGTGATCAAACGAAAGTTGACCATCTGTAAATATTACATAAAGCCACAGGTAAAGTTTACATCATATAGCGCTCATACCTCTCTAAGAAACGAAAGCTATCACGAGTGGAGTTCAACCAAAGTTACGTTCAAACGTTTCTCATACAATGACGATCATTCGCACACAATTCGTACGGAAATTCATACACAATTATATTGAACATTTTCGCGCATCGCTGAGTTCATTAAGGAGTAATTCCTCAACGTTTTATTCATCCTAATAAACGTTCTATCAGCATACTTCAAGTATTATATCCGCAGAATATGTTAAAATTACCCAGCATACAAAAGTTAAAATACTATATATTCAGTTTCTAAACGCCAGTCTATCCCAAAAATTACGGCTTCTTCATTTTCTTGACGATGTTAAAGGTGTTTAGCCATCAATAAAAACCTTTCTTCGATTTAGTTACAGTTTCTCCCACTGGTATCCAAGGCAACAATACCAATTTAATAGCAGTTCAGATTAGCAAGATGGCATCTTTCGGGAACGACATTTCCCACACATGAAAATACCGAATCCATCGTGAAATTCTGTCATTGGTAGTGTAAAATCGTTTTTACATCGTAAGACGTGATATCTTTCTAACAGATTGTTTTCTTGGTTGCATTTTAAGGAATTGGAGCAAAATAGTTGGCAAATAAGTGTGCTCAGACTACCATAAGGACACCTTAACAAGAAAGAGAAACGTCTTGGGTAGTACCGACCAACTCCCGTGGAAGCGAGAGGGCCGCGTTGCACATGAATGGGAAACATCCTGAATTTGGGGGGGGGGGGGAATCAGGGGCAGGGGGAGGAGGGGTGGTAGGATAGAGGGGGAGAAGTTTACATTTTCGGCGGGTCAAAATAGACAGCTGCTCTTATAGGGTGAAGTACACAGAAGGAAGAAATCTCATGACGAGGATCACAGTACGGAAATGCCTCGCGTATTACTGAGGAAAATATATGGCCTCCATCCACTGCCCCCCCCTCCCCCAAACAACCCTATTAATTTTTTTCCTCCCTCTTTCCAACTCCTGGACGGGGTCAAATTTCTTCATTCTACTGCAGCACCGCTTTGCTTTGCCGTCAGCCGCTTCGATTTTTTGTGTGAGTGAGTCGAGAAATGTTCGATTATCTGTGGCTCATAACCCCTCCGTGTAATTTTTTTCCCAGACCAGACTGTCCGGATGTCCAATTAAACGAGCCATATCCACCGGATCTACCCAGATAACTCGGTGGAATGGGTTCATAGACCACCAAACTTGGCATCACTACCATAAAAAAGAAGGCGATGAAGGATGAATGACACGATGTGATCCCGGAGTAGCAATGCTAACCCATTATAGTGGCACCAGTTTTGACATTACTACATTTTTTATGAAGAGAACTATGGGATGCGGCGAGAAACATATCAATTAGATGTTGCAGTAAAAGTGTTGGTAAAAAAAAAGAAATCTTATGGAAAAATTTACAGTAGCAGAGAGTTCATATAATATTTCGCGTTATAAGGTAGCTCTTATCCCAAATGAACTTCGTATAAATACTTTAGAATTGCAGAAATTTATAACTGACTGCAGCTGTACCTTTGGCTATCTTCAAATAATAGAGCTAAGTGATCTTAGGTTAAAATTGAATCAAAGAAGACTATTTACGGCTTTAATGAAGAGAATATCTTCATTGCGATAAGAATTTCGTTAGGCAAAGAAGCATTCACAAAGGGGGGGGGGGGAGAATTGATCGCAGGGACATTGAGTAAGGATGTTATGAAAAGACTAAAACTTTGATATGGAGCGTGGTTTTGTACGGCGCGGAAACATGGTCATTGAATCGGGATGATAGGCGTAGATTGGAGGCTTTTGAAATCAGGGAGTGGAGAAGGATGGAGACGAAGCGGACAGATAGGAAATCAAATGAGGAAGTGCTGGTATTTAGGAAAATTGAAGACTGTAATAGAGGGGATAATAGCAGGCAAACGAGGAAAGAGTAGGAATAGGATAGCGATTAAGGATGGAATGAAAAGAGGAAGGAAGTATTCAGAATTGAAGAGGATCTTAATGCCGCGGTAGATGGTGGGTTGTGTTTTGATAGGAGAGACAAGATATTTATTTAGTAGTTGTCCATCCAAAACCCACGTTAACCGATAGAATACCTATCATGAGAGGGCAATGAAAGAGCGATTCGGCAGTGATATTTATTTGAGACACGAATCTAGTTTCGATGCTGGGACCAAATTATGTTTTTTGAACTCCTATTCCGATTTTATCAACTTTTTTAAATAGAATATCAATATTATTAATAAGGCAAGACTTTATTATTAGGTAATCTACCGGTTAAGGTAGGTTCTTGGATGGACACAGCTACTAAATAAATATTTTGTGAGCCCTAACAAAACACAAAATCCAGTATCCTACTCTAAATCAGGTCCCTCTTCATCTCTGAGTACTTTCTTCCTCCCTTCATCCCGTCCAACATCTACTACAAATTAAATCCAGATATCTTCCGACATCGATAACGAGAAATCGAACTATCACGGATGCCTAATTGATATCGTGGAAGGTAAACACAAAGCTTCAAACATTCACATTGCCTAACCACCTGCCCAGATACGAGCGAACTTCACACAACTCGCCGAAACACAGAGAAGACAACGAAGCAACTCCCACGAGACAGTAGCCGCCGACTGAGAAGAGTGAACGCGGCACTTTCAAGGTTATCGCGGTGGACAGTCGTGCATACTCGCACTGCCTCGGACGGAGAAAGCATGACGGATGCCCGAAAGATAATCTCGAGTGAATAAGGCAAAAAAATCCCAAATAAGGAGGAAAGAGACGAGCTTAGGACGGTCAGGAGGAGTGGAGATGGACTGCGCATCATTCAGTTTCCAAAGATCGATCCTCGATTAAAAAAACGAGATTTTGATGATCAATGTCCTGCTCGTACATCTTTCTAACTGCTTGCAGCTATGATACACAAAACCGTCACTGTACTATGGATACTTTTGAATTTTTGGACACAAGTCGACTTAAAATGAGTCGATCTCAACACCGACACGATAAAAATCAACACGATAAATAGTCAACACCTTCATGCAATTATCATTTAAGAAACTGGTCCAAATTATAAAGAATAAAATTGTTTCACTCTTCCACCTGTATAAAGAAATAACATTACGCGTTCAGACCAACACCTGCATGTGTCTCATTCGACCCATATATATATATATATATATATATATATATATATATATATATATATATATATATATATATATATATATATATATATATATAATATTATATATATATAATATATTATATATATATTATTTCATTGCATATAATATAATATATATATGTGTGTGTGTGTATGTGTGTATCAGAGAAGGCCGAAAGCTCAAGCAATCTAAAATGTGAGTGTCCTTTTACGAGTAATCAAATTTATTTTTTAGGTGTAATCAATTTATATATATATATATATATATATATATATATATATATATATATATATATATATATATGTAGATAGATAGACGTAGACTGGAGGCTTCTGAAATGTGGGTGTGGAGAAGAATTGAGAGGGGGAAATGGACAGAGAAGAAAACAAATGAGGAAGTACTTGGTATGGTGGGCGAAGAGAGGGGTTTGTTGGGAGAAATCCTATGGAGGCAGGAAAAGTGGATGAAGGGGGTGTTGGTCGGTAGTGGGATGTTGAAGACTGTGATAGAGGGGATAATGTTAGGCAAACGAGGAAAGGGAAGGAACAGGATAGGGATGTTGGACGGGATGAAGGGAGGAAGAAAGTACTCAGAGCTGAAGAGGGACCTGCTGTAAAGTAGGATGTTTTGTTTTGCTAGGGTTCACAAATTATTTAATTAGTAATTATGTCCATCCAAAAACCTACCTTAACCGGTAGATTACCTAATAAAAAATAATATACACCAGGAGCGGAAATTTTTCCACACCCACCGGACCATACACGAAAATTAACAGACATGCCGTCAATATATATGTATCGCCATATCGCAAGGCAGCAGAGAACACCGTGGATTTGACACCCTCCTTCCCCGCCTAACAGGCCTCCTCCAAACACACACTTTGGAGACCCACGGATCGCCCAAGGCACCCCTGCAAACACCCCCAACCCAGACCCCACCGGCCGTTATCGTGCCAGAGTGAGCGGGGCAAAAGCTATCCAGCCGGAGAACAAACAAGAGTGTAAACATGGGGTTCGACTGGCGGGGGGGGGGGCAGGGGGAGGAACAAACGGGGGGGGAGAACGTCAAAAATGGATTGAGGAGCAGAGGAGACGGGAGAGGGAGGGCGCCGGTGCGAAATCTGGCGGATGGAACGCGCGACAATGGGGACAAGCGGGATGCCAACGGACCTCCGAGGCTGAATGGATCCCAACTCATAATTCCCCCCTTCCCCTCCTTATCCGCAAATAATATCAGAAGGAGCTCGTGAGACTTGGTATTCAGGTAGAAGGGACTGTCGATCTTTGAAAAGGATTGAGGGGCGGCGTTCGGATTTTTAAGCTGGGCCCACGTTATCCCGCACTCGTTCTAGTGCATGCCTCCTGCCACATTAGCAGCGAAATATGACTGCCTACAATTCTGGCTGTGATGTTGGTCCCAACAGAGAGGGTTAACATCTGAGCTCATAAGGGCAGGTAATCCATTCATTTTCCAGATTACTTATACCAGTATCATCCCGATTTTCTCGACAGAAACCCGGCGAGTCATTTTCTCCAAGTTTCCTGACCATTCACCCGTGACAACCCGCCGCATTACCTCACCGCAAGGACGCGCGACGGGAGGGTAGAGAGCCAGCCAAACAAGCACAAGTTTAAGTCGGTACGCACATGTGGATAAATACACAAACACATGTAAACACACAGAAATGTCTATACACGTCAAGCAATAATTGGTGCCCTTGCAACCGAGCAACCTCAGTACCACACAAGCTATGTGATTTTTCGGGTACCAGATATTCCTGGGAAGCCGTCCGGGTTAATACGGGGTGAACTCTAAAATCACCAACCAAGCCGACCTTCAGCTTGATTGCTGTGTTCACGGTTAATATATGATGTATTAATATATATATATATATATATATATATATATATATATATATATATAATTATATTCCAATCTTATTCTATTCCGATTGCCGAATCCACCAATATAATTTGGGCCCTCATAAAAATTCCCTCACAAATAATTTCAATCCGATTAGGTGCATAGTTCCAATGAATAATAACACATCTTTTTACGCACCACTGGTATCTTACCACATTTTTTGTTTTCGCACGCACCTGCGCGTTCGATTGCAAGTGACAAGTGAGACCCGGGGCCCTTTTCCCATAGCTACAAATCCACTTACAAGCCCCTATGAATACAGTCTGAACTATTACAATAAAAACTCGCAAAATCGCATTGTCCGTAAGGCAGGAAATTAAAAAGTGCTGCAAAAATTGTTACGATCAGCGATTGCAATCATGGCTATCTCCCCAGCAAAAAAAGGTCGTGCCTTCCACGATTGTTTCCCTAATTTCAGAAGAAGTTAAATATTCACTATTGACTATTTCCCAATCCTTCAGCCTGAATGGTGAAAGTGAGCCTGGGGTACAACAAAGCTTCGGTTTCGTTAGTCATATGTCGGAAAAAATGAGTCAAACACTTGACCATCAAACATGGAAACCTTCAGGGAGAGATGCTGTATGTTCCCATGGATACTGCAAACCCAGGGAAACTTGCATGCGGTATCTCTTTCATTACTCAAAGTCCGGCAGAACAAATGTCTCGGACGTCCGAAACTATAGTGGTAGGCGGAGGTCACCCCCCAGAGTGACACGTCAAGACGTGGAAATGCGTGTAATTAAGCTAAGTAACTCGACAAAAACAAGGCCCGAGGCTGGGTCCTATACCGCGAAACAAATGAAGGGGGAGTGGCCACTCCGAAAACAGTACGATTATTATTCGTCCATGGACCCATGAGGAAGGTAGACTTCAACGTGCAATCATAACACCATCATGTACCTACTATTTCAGCATCCTTTACGGCCGAATCCGATACTTATAGGGGGGAGCGGGCATCGCCCACCATTCCATCCGAGTGAACTTTCCGAATTCCGACTCGCTAGGAATCAGACTTTTTATTTATTGCTTAACTTCAAGTATTACGTGAATAAACAAGTTACTTTATTACCGAAAATTTACTCCCAATTGTTGAGCCCAAACCGCGCAAAGCATGAGCTACGAATACTAAGCTACGAATCCATTCGCATATGCTCTGAATAGTCTTAAATGCCATGAAAAACATTCCAATTCGCATTGTATGTGAACTAGGAAAGCAAAAGGCGTTTCAACATATATTACGATCACCGATTGTAATGCATTGTGTCGGCCAAAAATGTACATTTAATAGAAATGATTACTTCAGTAGTTGCGGAAATTTTATACGAACAGAATTGGATTCCTGAACTGCATTGGGTTACTCCACCAATCCTCCTAGTCCTCTTTAAATGGCGCGAAATGGTCGCTCTTAGCTCTTTCACCCACTGAGTGTTTCCTTTTAAGGACACGACTAACCTTCCTTCCCTGCTATGACTAACTCCTTAGAGAAAGAACATTATATCCCCTCACCAAAAACCCCTTCCATTACAAAGAGGTCCCACAAACATACATTAGGAAGTACACAAAAGTCAAGTAGTACGCCTGACGATGACACTAATGAGTTGAAAGTTGCCATACGTTTAAAGGAAGAGGAAAGTAAGATTTGTACTTTCAATAGTTATTCCAGAGAGTAAACAATACCTATATGCACAAACGAATTTATACATACGTGCGTGTATGTATGTATATATGAATATATATATACACATATATAAAGTATGTGTGTGTATATATATATATATATATATATATATATATATATATATATATATATATATATATATACTTTATAGACTACACAAACTTTCTGAAATGTGAGTGTTCTTTTAGCTATATTGCGCCGCCCAAATGTTATATTGCTCTCAAGAGTGCTATATATATATATATATATATATATATATATATATATATATATATATATATATATATAGCAGAATAATATATCGTTGGAGAGTGTACCGAAACCTGTCCTCTTCGTACACCTTGTTTAAATAGGAACTGCCTAATTTGAAATCCAAATGAAATCAGTTGGCATTGAGGATTTGCTAAAATGCGAGCGCATAAGATAGTCTCTCCCAGGAATAACTGATGAACGAGCGGAATAAATATTGATTATGTATGATAGTTTAATGAAGCAGTCGTTTATTCGTAGCTTAGGAGATGAGGGCACGTGCGCAAACTGATTTATATATATATATATAATTTATATATATATATATATAAATTATATATATATATATATATATATATATATATATATATATATATATATATAATTTCCCTCCCCGGACTACAACCTTGACGTGGTGGAAGGGCTTGTGCGTTCCGATGACCCCTAGAGCTGTACTGGCGGGAGTAATAAAAATTGCTCCTGGTAGGGTCACCCATGCCAGATAGGTCGAAGGTTAGGAGCCAGACGAAAGGTAGTCCACGCAGCGTCTGTTCCTCAGTGAGGCGGCTGCAATGGCGTCTGACCCCAGTGGGGCGGCCAGTAAGTGATGGTGTCACGTTAAAAACACTATTGAGGAAGGCAACGGGAAACCACCTCAATTATCATTCCCAAGAACAATGTGATGGACAATAGAGATATTTTGAGTCCTGGCAACCACGGGGCGCGGCCCAATCGGCCGTGTGTCGTGCCCGGCAGCGGGGGAGGCAAGGCTTCCGCGGTCGTCATCCCACGAAACCCTTGCAAGGGAAAATCAGCAGCAGCAGGACAGAAGACGCAGGAGAATAAGACCAAATTAGTTAGAATAGGAACGTGGAATGTTAGGACAATGATGAGGACGGGGAAATTGGAGAATGTTAAGCGAGAGATGGAAAGGGGAAATATAGATATTTTAGGTCTATGCGAGGTGAGATGGAAAGATAGCGGGGATTACTGGAGTGATAAGTATAGAATAATATACAGCGGTGGGGACGAGAGCAAACGAGGGGTCGCCATAGTATTAAATGAAGAGGTAGGAAGAAGCGTAGTCAACATAGAGCAGGTAACGGATAGAATACTACTAGTGGAGATAAAAGCAGAACCGACGAACTTAGTTATTATCCAGGTATACATGCCACCGAGCAACCATAAGGAAGAAGAGGTCGATAGGATATACGATCAGTTAGAGGACATGATTGCATGTGTTCCTGCAGGGAAACATTTGATAGTGATGGGGGATTGGAATGCGACAGTAGGCGAAGGAAGAGATGGTGATGAGGTGAGGGACTACGGTTTAGGCACGAGGAATGACCGCGGGGAGAAAGCAGTTGAGTTCTGCAGGAGACAGGGGTTAGTTATCACCAACACTTGGTTCAGACACCACAAAAGACGCAGGTATACATGGAAAATGCCAGGTGACTCGGGAAGATATCAGCTAGATTATATCCTGGTTAGACACAGGTTTAGGAACAGTGTGATAAATTCCCACAGCTTCCCGGGAGCGGATGCGGACTCAGACCACAATTTAGTTGTTATGAAATGTAGCGTACGTTTTAAAAAGATAAGGCAGGGGCGGCGAGTTAGAAAATGGAATGTAGAAGCATTAAATGGGTTGAAAAGAAAGGAATACAAACAGGCGGTAGAGAAAATCATGGAGGACGGTAAAGAGCTAATTACTATTGAAGAAAAATGGGAATGTATCAAAAAAGGGTTGTCTAAAGCGGCAAAAGACACTATTGGAACCGTTAACGCTAAAAGGACTCGTAAACCATGGATCACGGATGAGATGATTACAAAAATGGATGAGCGGCGAAAATGGAAGAATATAAATACAGAATTAGGCAAAATGAAGTACAAAGAATTGAACAATAAATTGAGGCGGGCAACAAATAAAGCAAAGGAAGCATGGTGGAAGACGCAGTGCGAGAATATGGAAAGTCTGCCGAGGAAGGGGGAAATCGGTGCGCTTTACAGCATAGTTAAATCTTTATCGGGAAGTAAGAAAGGGAGATCAACGATAGCAGTTAGAGATAAGGCCGGTAAGGTAATAGTTGACGCAGGAAAGATCCAAGAGAGATAGAAGGAATATGTAGAAGACCTGTATAGTAAAGAGCTTAGACCAACAAAGTTAGACATTGAAAAGGAACATGACGTAGAGGAAGATAGCTTAGGTCCAGGCATACTAGACAATGAGATAGAAAGGGCATTAAGGGAGATGAAACTAAATAAGGCCGTGGGGGTAGATAACATTCCCGTGGAACTTTTGAAATGCTTGGGAAAATGTGGGAGGAAGAGGCTATATGGGCTGATCCGTAGTATTTATGAGGAGGGAATCTGGCCGGAAGACTTTGTGAGATCAGTTTTAGTTCCTATTCCGAAAAAGGTAAAGGCCACGTCATGTGAGGACTATAGGACAATTAGTTTGATATCCCACGCAGCTAAGGTTGTTCTCAGGATCATAAACAAAAGGATAGAGAGTAGGGCAAATGGTTACTTAGGGGATGATCAGTTTGGGTTTAGGAAGGGGAGAGGTACGCGTGATGCCATTGCAGTAATGAGATTATTAATCGAGAGGAATATAGAACACAACCAGGAGGTATTTGCCTGTTTCGTAGATTTCGAAAAAGCGTTTGATAGAGTAAATTGGGAAAAACTAATGAGTATATTGCAGAAAATAGGAATAGATTGGAGGGAAAGGAGGCTAATCCGCAATCTGTACATGTCTCAGACTGCCCAGGTGAGGGTGGGAAACGGGGATTCAGGATGGGCAGTGTTAGGAAGGGGTGTAAGGCAGGGTTGCCCATTATCACCGTTGCTGTTCAACCTGTACGCAGAAGAAATGATCAAAGAGGCATGGGAAGAACTCGAGGTAGGAATGAAAGTGGGCGGGGAAGACGTAAAATCAGTTAGGTTTGCTGATGACCAAGCTTTAGTTTGTCAGTCAGCCAAGGGGCTGCAAGCATTGCTTAGTGAATTGGAAATTCAGTGCGACAGGTATGGGATGAGAATCAATATTAATAAAACAAAGGTTATGCGATTTTCTAGAAAGAAAAAGGCCAAGCTTAACATTAAAATAGGAGGGCAAAAGCTAGAGCAGGTAGAACAGTTTACGTATCTCGGTAGTGTTTTGGACCAACACGGTCAAAGTAGTAGGGACGTAAGGAGAAGAATTGCGCTAGGCAAAGAGGCTTTCACAAGGAGGAGGGAGTTGATGACAGGGACTTTGAGTAAGGATGTTAAGAAAAGACTCGTAAAAACTTTGATATGGAGCGTAGCTATGTACGGTGCGGAAACGTGGTCATTGAAGCAGGAGGATAGACGTAGATTGGAGGCTTTTGAAATGTGGGTGTGGAGAAGAATGGAGAAGGTGAAATGGACAGAGAAGAAAACAAATGAGGAAGTACTTGGTATGGTGGGCGAAGAGAGGGGTTTGTTGGGAGCAATCCTATGGAGGCAGGAAAAGTGGATGAAG
Source organism: Hetaerina americana (assembly GCF_022747635.1). Lineage (NCBI taxonomy): Eukaryota > Metazoa > Arthropoda > Insecta > Odonata > Calopterygidae > Hetaerina > Hetaerina americana. Next base: position 77,311,474 of record NW_027287205.1, on the reverse strand, counting down.
GGGGTGTTGACCGGCAGTGGGATGTTGAAGTCTGTGATAGAGGGTAGAATGTTGGGCAAAAGAGGAAAGGGAAGGAACAGGATAGGGTTGTTGGACGGGATGAAGGGAGGAAGGAAGTACTCAGAGATGAAGAGGGACCTGATATAGAGTAGGATGATTGATTTTGTGTTTTGTTAGGAGTAATAAAATATTTGTTTGGTAGTTGTGTCAGTCCAAAAACCTACCTTAACCGGTAGATTACTTAAAAAAAAATATATATATATATATATATATATAATTTATGCATACATTCAAACTAAAAACCGGAAGGCGAAAACATTCATTCACATGGCTACAGATATCAGAAAAAAGGATACACATAAATCCAAAATGCGTAGTAAAGCCTTTGGCAACTTTGCTACGGCTGTACTCTGAATATATATCGTGCAGTTTGCGCACGTGCCCTCATCTCCTAAGCTACGAATAAACGACTGCTTCATTAAACTATCATACATAATCAATATTTATTCCGCTCGTTCATCAGTTATTCCTGGGAGAGACTATCTTATGCGCTCGCATTTTAGCAAATCCTCAATGCCAACTGATTTCATTTGGATTTTAAATTAGGCAGTTCCTATTTAAACAAGGTGTACGAAGAGGACAGGTTTCGGTACACTCTCCAACGACAAAAAAAAAGAACGAGACATATTAAATGTATTTTGAACCGTTACTTCCCGACAAAATAGTACTCGGTCGAACAATACACCCACACCTTTCCCTCAGCCTCATTAAAATTCTTCGCAGGCCACGCGAGTTCTGCATTTTTGAAGTGCCTGGGTGGTAAGATCACTGTTACCGTCTGAGGCCGTAGAGGTCCCTCAATGAGACCACTACGATCGGATTTGGCTTGCTGGCCATCAGCGGAATAAAACACAGTGGATGACACGAAACACGGACGAGGTTATATTTTGAAACGAAAACCTCGGAAAACTCCCAATATATGTGTGTGTGTGTATATATATATATATACATATATATTTATTTGTATATATATATACCATAGACACCGTAATAAACTCAAAGGTCGGTTTAGTAGATGATGGTAGAGCTCACCCCGTACTAAGCCCGACGGCTGGTGAAATTCACACATCAGTGTAGGGGGCCTATATATACACACATTTGCCCATACATCTAGACACGCCGTTGAATACTGTAATACAGGGGAAGACATAAGGGAGAAGAGTTGTAGGAAGGAAAAAGACAGAAATATACTAGTATGTAGGTATGTTTTACGGGATGAAGAGAGGCAGAATGCATTCAGCTTGGATAACAGTTGAATGTAATCGGGGTGTGAGGTTATCTTTCTCGCCGAGACTAATAAATATAAAGTGCTATGTTTACGACCATCCAAAACCTACATTAAAAAGTAGACTACCAAATAACAGATGTACACACGCATACATACATATCTACATCACGCCATTGGAGCTAAATTTAGATTTTTCAGTAAGGAACGTAGGTGTGTTCAAATTCTGATTTCTTTGTGTGATATGATTTATTTTGGTTGGTGTTACTATCGCATCAAATAAAAACGAAGTTGAATCTCTCAGCAGTTGTGTCTTATCTATCATATTTTATCTCGGTGATCCAATCTACCGATTAGTTAAAGGCCATAGTAAATTCCCTTGCTGTCACTAGTAGAATCCTGGTGACTTAGTGCCGACTCTCTTGCGTGACTCTACGGGCTTCCAGGTGGATTCCTCCGTCATGTCTGTCATGCTTACTCGTAGCAATTTTGAGCAAGCCTAGCACATAGTAATGACAGCAATAATATTTATTTATGTACATTGCAAGGCACCGCTACGGTGTGCGGCAGGAGGTGAATACACACCATACTAATTTTAACCCGAACATGACCCTACCGCGGTCGGAAAATGTTATACCGATCCCTTATCGTACATGGAAAAAATGACATCTTAATCCCAGCCTAGCTACTCTAATATTTTGGATACGCAACAAAGTTTATCATAGCCACGTTTTACAAATCTAGCCCCTCTACGCTGCACACGATCCAATTAGACAATTAATCTGACTTCGTGAGGATCCCATACACTTGCAGCATACTCTAAATGAGGCCTAACCAGTGACAGATAACATTTCTCTTTGACCTTTTCATCACATTTACCTAGTAATCTTCTAATAAATCCCAATGTTTTGTTAGCTTGTCCACATATTCTCCGTTTGTGTTTCAACTCAGGAGAGATCGTGATTGAGAGTAACGCCTAGGTATTTAATTGAGTCTACACATTTCCTTTCGGTGTTCCCAAAGCAGTAGGCATTCGGGAAGAAATCGCTCTTTTTCCAAAAATTTATGACGGCGTACTTTTTTACGTTTAATTCTATTTGCCAAGTGTCGCACAAGCGATGTATAGCATTGAAGTCATCTGATAAAGCCGCTGTATCACCAGGATAACGGATATCACGGTAAACCACTGCATCATCGGTTAATTAACGTATCTTACTGGTTACTGAGGAGTCAATGTCGTTAATATAAAGTAGGAATAAAAGAGGTGCAATAACACTTCCCTGGAGAACACCTGAAGTAAATTCTACTGCATTTGAGCGAACTCCATCTGTTATGGCTACTCTTTGTACCCGACTATTCAAAAAGTATTTAATCCAACCCGGATATTTTTTTATCTATGCCATATGCTTCGAGCTAGAATGTCTTTATTGGGACCAGATCGATACTTGATAGCCCCTTCTTCCATTTAACCCCTCGTCGTTTGCATATTGCATAAATAAGTTAACAATTGTCACGCCAAAGTGCTCAATAGTGTTTATGGGAAAATATAAATTAAAACGTATTAAAAATAATAATACTATATATTAAATTAATGCCACCATGGGGAAAAATATTAAGTATAAAAAAGATGTGTACCCTTATACACACAAACCAAGCACCTCAAATAGGCATCGGGATAACACTGAAAAAAATCTGCCTCCAGGATTCGAACCCAGACCCTCAGGGTGGGAAACCAGTACATTAGCCACCGCACCATCCCGATACCCTGGAGAAAGAAGGATATTTACTATGCCCAGGGACTAGGCCTATACAGCAAACAAAAAGGTCACAATACAAGAATTGAGAAACTTTCAATCAAATTTAACATAAATAAACCATGAGATTACAAATGTAATTTATAGAATAACACAGTGATATTGGAAGACCAGTTTGATTGGTAAGGGTAGAGTTCGCCTCATGCTACGCTGCATACTAAGCACTCACTATAAGGCGTGCGAAATGCACACATTAACAGAATATGGGGACTAGTTCCTTTACACCTTCGCCTTCCGCTCACTAACGTTCCGTTCCGCCTTCGCTAACCCATGAAGAACCGATGCCTTAAAAATCACACAGCCCATGTAAAGCCGTGCGTCATATTTCTCAATATTCAGCTATTTTAACTGGCTAACCCTTACATAATGCTCGAGGGAAATACGTCCTTGGTTATTTACGGTTCCCACTTTTCCACAACCACAATCCTTAATATCATTACCATGCTCATACCCTCGGGGCATAAGTTTCAAATGGGCTAACCAGCCCTGATTGCAGCTCCCGGCAGATACCTAACCCAAAATCGTACCAATAATTCTCCTATCTTTTACTGATATAATTTTAACAACCCAAACATTCACAAGTATTTTATACCCATACCCTAAATACTCGTATCTTCATTAAATCAATGATGATTTCTTTATTTCACTTGTTTATACGTATTCTTATCTACAACTTTACGTGCATTATATCCTTTATCTCTGCCTGTGATCTTCTTTCTTCTATTTAGAGTTAATTACTTCATTTACTTCAATTATTTCATTATTGTTTGGTGTTAACTGGTCTGAGGCGTGACTTCACGGACTCGGTTAATTTTATCCCGAAAAACTGCATACGTGTGATTCCAAAATATTGTACCAAAAAAACTCGAAGGTTTGTCATTATATTAATGTATGGGGTTATATGAACACATTTCATTTTCCTTGAGCTGAGTTTTTTTTTTAATTTTTGTTCAGTACGTCTCATACATTACATAATGCGCTATTTTTTTAAACTTTCTTTCTCCTCGGCCACCCCGGAGCATTATTAAAACCATTTATTTATTCAAGCTGAGAGTCTCCAGAGGCGCTACCCGGAATCGAACCCGGGCCATCCCGTTCGGCAGCATAGTGCGCTCTACTCACTGGAATACCATATAATAAACCCACCCTACAAATAGAGTGACTACGGCCGGATGTCCATATCGGGATTAAGTCCTGAATAAATAAAACAATACGAAGGGGTGGAGACACTGGGAGGTTAGTAGAAGACTCATGTGCGCTGGCAGAAGGCATCCATACATACATACATATACACACACCGAGCAACACGGACGTACAAAACCGGCAGAGATGAAGGGTTTTTTTGGGTGGCGGTGCACGAGGGGGAAGGGTGGTTGGGGGGGGGGGTCGGGTTCGAGGGGGCGGAGAATGAAGAGTACACAGGGGAAGGTGGGGAGGAGGGTGGGAGGGGGGGGAGGGAGGTAGGCGCATGAGGGATCTGGCATCCCTTTGAACGGCGGAATTCTTCACACGAAGTGTATGCTCGCTCTCTCTCTTAAAATATACAAGTCGGCTCGAAGGGGGCTTCCCCCCTTCCCTCCCTCGGCCGAAAGGGACGCCCAGCGCAGTCCCCTTCCCCCCCCCTCCCTCATACGATCCTCGGGTGAGAAAAGTAGCCGAGGTGTGGCGTGGAAGAGTTTAACGTGGGTGTCGGGCGACGTTCTTCCCTTACACCCCCGCCGCCCCGACGTTCCCTCTGGTCCGCTCCGGGAAACCGAATGATCATCCTTAAACCTCCCGTATCAAGGGGGTTGGGGTCGGCGGGGTCTTGCCACCGGATTCGCAGCGAGAGTGATTTGAAGCTGGCTCCGAACAAGGGGGCACTCCTAATCCTGACAAGCTGAAAATTTCGAAAGAGAATCTCTGAAGTACGTTTTAATCAACTGGGATGATACGAAGAATCAATATGAATAGCACAAAAATTATGTGGCTTTCCAGAAAGAGAAAGGCTAAGTTAAACGTTAAAACAGGTGGGCAGGTGGAACAGTTTACGTACCTCGGAAGTGTTCTGGACCAAAGTGATTGTATTAGTAGGGCTAGGGATGAAATTATTAGGGATATAAGGAGTCCAATTCCGTTAGGCAAACAAGCCTTCACAAGGAGGAGGGAAGTGATGACAGGGACGCTGAGTAAGGATTTTAAGAAAAGTATCGTTAAAACTTTAACAAGTAACGTAATTATGTACGGCGCCGAAATATGGTAATTGAATCAGGATGATAGGCGTAGATTGGAGGCTTTGGAATTGTGGGTGTGGAGAGGGATGGAAAAGGCTAAGTGTACAGAAAGAAAAACGAATGAGGAAGTGCTAAGTAGGGCGGGCAAGGAGAGAGTATTGCTCGGAGAGATCCTTAGGCGACAGAAAAAATAGATGCGAAGCATATTGATTGGCAATGAGATGTTGGAGACTGTGATTTGGGGAGAATATTAGGCAAACTAGGAAGAGGAAGGAATAGGACAGGGATGCTAGATGGAATAAAGGGAGGGAGGAAGTACACGGAGATGAAGAGGGACTGGTGGAGTAGGATTTTGGGTTGTGTTTTGTTCGGCGAGACAAGATATTTACTTGGCAGTTCTGTCCATCCAAAACCTACCTTAAACGGTGGATTACCAATGATAATAATAATCAGAGTGGCGAGAGGAACTTAGGTTAGAATTTTTCTATATTTGGGTATTCTACCGATTGAGGTGGTTTTGGTCAAAGATGTAAAAGTGAACACCACAGCACAGTCGAGACATTTGGAATAATATGAAAGAGAAGCAAAACGTAAAATAACAAAATGATGTAATCGAATTGAAAAAATCAGAACTGGTTTTGATACTTTGGTGCTACACTTACATCAAATCTACATCAATAAGGACTTGAAAGTGCGTATTGCCCTGAACTATTATCAGATACGAGAAACAATGGAATGTCCCACGGTATTAAATATTTTCAAAATCACCTTTGCAAATCACCGACTGAGAGAAAGAAGATTCGGACAAGAAACATCACATTTTATGAGTAATTTAGCCCTATTCGTACTTCCATCACTCAATTATGTAATATTTCATTATGATATAGTGCCACGTTATTCCCGGAAACGACCATGTATTTTCCCCGCGGACTAATAAAGTACCCCCTGGTATAGTCCCCGAGACGATTTTTAAAGTTTTTCAGAATCAATGGCTATCCATATAATTACCTAAAATTTATATGAGATCTTCAGCAGAGTATTATAACTGGAAGTGGCGTAAACATTTTCGTCAAACGGACAGCAGTTTTAAAAACACATAATAGCGAAATAAAGTGATGTCAAAAATGATGCTTGGATGCTATTATTGAAATGTGCAATACTTATCTTAAACCTTTTGTAAATTAGATGCTCTAACATGAAGAGAAACAAAAAATGTCAACATAAAAAATGCAACATACTCATATTTTAATTCATATTACTTCAATTATATGAAAACAGTAAAGTAACTCACAATCATGTTAATAATCATGTAGTTAATGATAATTTTCCTCCAAAAACACGACAATTTAAATAAGTCAACGACCTTACAGGCTCAACCGGGCAAATATTAATTACTTTGGTAATTTTAGAAATTACACTGATTCCAGGGTTTACTAAGGTCGAAAATAAAATCAACAAAACAATAACCCTCTCTGAGTAAAAATTCTCATTTTCATGAGAAAATCAGGTTTAAAAAAATGACTTAGCCAAGCATCGTGGTAAATTCGTAATTTTTATCATAAGAAATAACGAGGAATAAAAATAAAATAAGCTTAACACCGACTACAAAGCATTATTTATCACTCCACACAACACAAATAGAGAGGAAAGACAACAAATTTGATTTCTGATTAGCTAATCATTTGTTTCAAATTCGATAGGGCAATGAACATTCTAAAAACCCGAAACGGCAATGTTACCATGTGTTTATAACCAAATTTCAAGTTATTAGATGGTGATTTAACATCCCCTGCCACACCCTCTATGAAGAGCTGAAGTGTAAAAAGTACCCACGTGTATGTCTTGACAAGAAGAATTAAGGTTTACACCTTTCACAAGTAGTAACCTGGCATATTTGAAACCATTTCTGTTACTCCAATCATTCATGCCGATATGAAGGATTTTTTCCCATTTTTTTATATCTATATTCCGTACACGAAGGTACTTGAAGGCTCCTCTAAGAGATGAAAAAAAAATTGGAGAATACGTGTTCCCCATGCCTGTTGCACTAATTCGAACCGTTCATTAACTTTGGCTCGCGAAATCACGCAGAAATGGCATCCGGGATATTACTCAGGATTAGCATCGCCGGGCGTCAAAATCGTCACAGTTCGTACACCTATCCAGAGTCAAGCGGAAAATAAAATTACCCCGTAGGTTCACCGGCCACCAACATTTTCAATCTCAAACCACTGCTTATATATGAGGTCTCGAGCAAAGGCTGAAGGCGAATCGCTCACCTGGAAGCGACCGATGAAAATAAAAGATTTTTGCGGACGCGTCGTTCATTCTTGAATCGTTATTTGTTCATAATTCAAGCATTCGCAGCGCGATCTTTTTTTTGTAATGGGGACATTATTACACATTTATTTATACATACATACTTATATTATAAACGACATGTAATCACATCGATTGTTCACGACATAACGCCTGACACGATAAGAGTATACAGGTGTGTAAAAAGCTTTATCGTTATATATGCAATCCTCCGTTGATATTTGCCGTACTTCACGATCGAAATATTCCTATGATATCATCGATAACGTGTCTGGGCACTGCTTAACATCTCAGTTTTTCTTACAGCATTCCCTGGTTCAATTATTGCGGCGGATTCACTGCTCACCTAACTCATCACGATAAAATTACCACCGATTTTGTCCTTCACAGATGAAATAATGATCCCTCTACGTTCCCCACCACCAGGAAGTATTCTAACTATTAATATGTTTAACAAAGATTCATATAATATATATATATATATATATATATATATATATATATATACATATACAGGGTTCGTCCGGAAAATAAGTGTACTGATTTTTTCCCGCCGCTCCAGGCGCGCCCAGCACCGCTCTGACGGGCTGCGATTGGAGGGGGGTATGTTGGCAAGCGACGCTGAAAAAGGCAGTCGGCTCTGAGCTGTGGTGTAGTGAGGAGCTCTGTTAACGCGAACCTCCACGCTCGACCCACGTCACGGAACGCGATGCCGAAGTTTTTGGAGCAGCGTTATTCCATCAAATTTGCGGTAAAGCTTGGGAAATCGTCTACCGAAACTGTCGGTATGATTAACCAGGCTTACGGGGAGTCAGCCATGTCCAGAAACATGATCTTTCGGTGGCACAAGATGTTCGTGGAGGGCAGAGAAGAGGTCGACGACGAACCACGGCCTGGACGCCCATCAACGACACTCACCGACGAAAATGTGCGAAAAGTTCGCGATGTACTGAACTCTGATCGTCGTCTTAGTGTTCGGATGATAGCAGAGCAGTGTAATGTGCCAAAAACAATAGTGCACGAGATTATTAGGGAGCAATTACAGATGCGAAAAATTTGTGCAAAGTTGGTGCCGAAAGTGCTCAGTGATGATCAAAGACTCAATCGTTTGAAAATCGCGACACAACTTGCGGATCACTGCAAAAATGATCCACATTTTTTAGAGAACTGTTCTGTTCCCGAAGATAAAGAGGAGTTTGAAAGGAACGCGATACGGGACTTTGGACGCCGTCAAAGAGGCCGTGACGACGTGTCTTCGAGAGGTTCCCGATGATGCCTTCGCGGGAGCGTTCCAGGAATGGGAACGCCGCTGGAACAAGTGTATCGACTCACAAGGGTCCTATTTTGAGGAATATTAGCTTAAGATATGTAAAAGTGTAATAAATTTTTTTTCCTGAGCTCAGTACACTTATTTTCCGGACGAACCCTGTATATATATATGCTGGTATTACTTACTATTCATCCTAGAATTCGTAAAACATTTAACATTGAGATTACCAATAACGGATATCAATGGGGATGACAAAAGGTTAATCTCATAAAAATAGGAAAAATAATTTATATCCCTCTTGAAATTCATATTTAGAATGAATTTATTAGCACAACCGGACCCTCAAGCATATTTCGAGGTATTCGCAGAAACAACGATGGCCGACTTCAATTGTCTCGCGTACTAAAACACAATAACTGATGTAACAACATCACAGTAAGCATCAATATACAACGCTAATAAACCTTCTCTTCAAGCGACATAGCGGCTCAATTGCATATATCATTCTAAACGTTAAAATTTGTCAGGAAAACAGTCTTTCTCACCCGAAGCATTTTATATAGCTTTGGAAGAGGCGCCCGATTCTGAAAACTAAAGGGTAGTCCTTATTTAATTCCATATCCACTGAAAATTTAGAGAGAGGAAGAACTGGCTTCTTTAAAGGGCAAAATAAATCAATGTTAATGAAGCTTATGTACCACAACTAACAGTAAAGTGATTTTTCCAAAGTACATAGCACAATTAAGCACTACTTTTGAAAGGTATATTACACGCCCCAGATACAGAGGAAAAATTGATAATCCGTCAACGCCACGATAAATCAGACGCGCATCAGTATTAAGTATAAAATGAACTGATTTACGAGGATGATAACAATACAATCCCGCAAATGGACCTCAACATGTCTTTTTTACTAACAAACTTTTTTTATCCTGCTGCTGTACGGGAATAAATGCGTGCCAATGCGAAAGTTAATCGAGAAACGTAAAATAATTGTTATGAATGTTAGAGCTTGTGCATTTTTTCCGCCAATTAATTATGTGATTTTTAACTTTCTATTATAGCATATTATTCCTAGCTTAAATTTTCGTCATAAAGTACTGGAATGAAACAATTTTTTAGTTTGTACTAGAGTTCCCTGTGTCTTAACTATAGGATTTCTCCAACACAACAGTATCTCCAGTTTAATGAGTGACGCTATAGTATCAGTTCGGAATTTTTAACTGGGTACAGTTCTATACAATACGCTTAATATAAGGATACTCTCGAGTGATTTTGCGTAATATGAGCACACCAAAGACTTATTTCGTAGTTCAACGTGCTATAAAAGGCTAAAAATGCCATCCAAAACTTTTAAGATAAGAGAAAGGCCAATTTAATTAACATTAGAGACCATTATAAGCATATTTGAATGTGATAAAAGCTAAGACAAAAATTCGTCAAAAATGAGTTTCAAAATTACTCGTTTACCTGCTTGATACACAATGCAATTTAGCCCATTTCAATGTACTTCAAATTTCAAATCGTTTCGTTGTTTCGAAGTCCTTGTTGGATAAATTGGAAAGGTGTCTCTTTAGCGATGATGTTGAAAATGTAATTATAGCCCCATCGTACTACGGTATGAGAGATCAATTCAATTAAATGCGATAGATTAAGTGTAGAACAGATAGATTTAAGATGCCAATTTTCCCACGAACGATAAGGAATTAGGATAACGTTGTCCGGCCGCGCCAGGTGGGAAAATTATTTACCATAGTGTCAAAAGCACTCCGGTGTGCAATCACCCCCTGCCACGCACCTTAGTCATAATACTAAAGATAACTTAATATTAGCGCGACAGACGAAGAATTAATTAAATTAAATTAATTTAAGAAAATAATATACCGCCGTATTATGGAAAGATGATCATGTTTCAACGCTAGCATACTTAAACATTAATGGTATAGCATTGCTATTAATTATTTTAATGCATTAAAATAATTAAAGAGAGAGTAAACTGAATGAGAATCAGCATGGGCCAATCGAAATCACGCCCTGGAAAGAAATACAACACCACGGACCAATAAGATAATTCATATTGTTAACAATTTCGTAAGAGATTGCAGGAATTTTAATGAATTGCAAAATTAAAATATAACGTTGAAGTGCCAGAAACCAATGGAAGGTCTTCAGCAGAAAGATATCAAGGCGACGAAAAATTAACAAGGCAATTGAAAGTTGACTCAAATAAATTTGCCCACCTCCCCACTGTAAATTGCAACTGATATTTTTCCATGATTGCTTCCTGCTCCCTGATTTTCACTGCATCACCTTACAATAATAGTATATGTTCCAATTCGAATATTTGTTATTACTCGGTTCCTAAAATTATAAAAATGGTACCATTCGGTATCATCTTCAGGAAACTTCATTATTTTCAAGGGTTAATCAGTTATCACGGCAAGCGGCCGACAGCTGATATCACCTGCGCCATTAGCATGATAGGTGGGTAATTTGGCCGAGGTAGGATGTTTAGGGAATGGGGGAAGGGTAAAGAGAAACCTGGCGTCGGCATCTCAAAGAAATACAAGTGTGAGCCCACGATTCCTAGAATTATTACAGCATTCACGATTGAACTAGAGACGAAGCTAAAGACGGTGTACAATTGAAAGAAATGTAACCCTTAGTTGGGCGTAATTGCAATGGAAGGCAAAATAAGAAACCGGAAGCTGATCATTATGATACACGGGCGTTAAATAAACATTCAAAACAAGAGGATCGAAAGTTTTCGAAGTCGCTTCGTTGTAAGGATATGACTGCACTCATGGCTTTTGATTAGCACAGAGGACTTTGATCTAGCTGCCCAGAACTAAGAGTCCGAATTTTATTATCTTGGGAGGGGACTTTATAAATATGGCACTCCAAGTTGGTGTCGAAAACTGAAAACCACTGAAAAATTCTGCCATCGGAAGAATTTGAACCCGTAGCCGTAGGGTTGAAAGACACAAGCCACTGCACAAACACGATTCCCGATACATATGGCAAACAAATAGTTGCATTTACACACTTTCCATCAACTCTGTAGCTTTCTCAGGGCATATAATGACTCCTCTTCTACTGCCGGGCTACATAGGTAACGAGTTAAAATAAGGGTGGATACATTTCCAATGGATAAATCGGTAATGAAGTGCCGTATCAAAGCAACTCACAAATACTCTTGAGAAGTGATTGCGGCAGTGTGACAAGCAGAGACTATAGCTGAGAGAAAATATAAAAAAACAATAAAGATTCAAATACGCCTGTCTTATCACTTCCAATTAATGAAAAGCGAAGTTTCTCCCCACAGTTGAAATGTCGCTCATAAGACTGAAACGTCCTCCCTAAGCTTTTGACACTTTTCAATAGATTATACAGCTCTTAGGACGAATTAACAGCAATATAAGGTCAAAATATTCAACAAGGTAACACTCCGACAAGGCACAGAAAATCCTGATGAGCGGGAGACATGGGAAAAATAAATATCACTCGCTCAGGGATCCAAGAGATTTCCCGTAGCAGATGAGTAATGTTAGCCAATCAACGAAGAAGGCAATAAAACAATTTTTACTTACAGAGTATGCGTAGTGAAGCTGGTGTACTAGCCAGAGATAACCCAGTGCTGGTGTTGGTTGCAATGCATTTGAACTCTCCAGCATCCCGAACTGGATCAACACGTCGAATGATGAGGTGAGATCCACGCTGAAATCGTCTTGTAGTGTTGGGAACTAGTTGGCCATCCAATTGCCATGTGTATGCAATGCCATCCTTGTGAGAAGCCCTACATCTCAATTCGGCAGACTCTCCGGCCAAAACCGTAGCCCTTGCCTCCGGACTTTCGGAAAAGTAAAATGCATCTCCTATCTCCTCTGATTTTCCGTTGATCACACTTACGCTGAGAAAACAGAATACCACTGGAAATAAAAAAAAATACAATGAAGATAAAAGTGCAACCAAAAATAAAACGAAAATATTATCACACCCATTGAACCCAGATCGCAGTACAAAGGTGCCGCTATATGTTCCGGGTAATCAATCACCCTTGCAATTAGAGCTTACAAAGATTACGACGGTACAACTTCAAAGACATTTTATTCATTTCTTTACAATAACATTAACCCCATACACATATTGAATCAGGAGCCCGCACGAAGTTAACGGCCAAAAACATCACTACGAATTTTCTGACATCAACACTGGAAGCCGGGTGCAGTCTGATTGAGAGACAGGGAAAATATGAATTTTATACTGAAAAATAAACATTACTTGACACCAGACGTGAAGCCGACAAACAAATGCTACTGCGATGAAATATATAACGAGACGAAACTTTTTTAATTCTATCGTGCTAAAAATATCAAAAACTACCAAATTATTGCTAATTCCTTGAGAAAAAGAAAAGATAAGTTAGCATTGCATGATATCGCGTTCATTGAACGGTTGCTCAGGATCTTCATTCTTAATTAACCAGGTAGCACACAACTATAGGCCAATGATTCCCCTGAACAAGTTCCGACCACCCACTCTCACCCTTCCCCTAGCGCCGAGATGTAAACACACTGACAACCTGAGAAACTCAGACGATTATGACAGCTGCATTTGTAAACAAAATAATAATCGACCAAAAGGTAACACTAATACAATCAACGTGTGATGAATTACGAATCCTTTGGGCATGTTGTTTAATAATAGAACACTAAGGTAATCAAACTTCATCTGAGTCACCGAAATCTACCATTAACACACGTCGGCTTTATTGCCGCCCATGAATAGACAATCGATAAAAGCTGTAGGTAGACTTAAATAATAAGGCCAAGAAAACTATATTCAAATGAAACATATGCAAGTTAATTTCAAAAATCTCACGAACCATGCAAGATATAATAATGGCAAAACTAAGCATTCACCATCGTAAACACTAAAGTGTCGCCGAGTCTTGACTACTTTAGTGTACCTCAGCCGAAAGCAAAATACAAAGAACATGAATGAAAAGTTCATTCAAAAAGACCTGAACAAAGTAAAGGAAGCATCATCTCACCAATAACGACCAGTGTGGAAAATTGTATGGTCCAAAAATGAGCCATCGCCTCTAGCAAGCCTATTTCCTTATGAACATGTCATGTCACTTGTCACTTGACTGGTGCAGCGAATTTGTACAACTGAACTGAACTGCCAATTTGACCAGTTCGGTCGGTTCTCGCTGAGGGCAGCACTACCCGAGCTCCTAACTGAGGAGTCTGGGACAATGAACTTTTCGAGCCCGGCATATTCGAAAAACGTAAAAGACAACAAAATTTTTACTAATGCAAAAAGAAATTAACAAGATTATGTATATCTTCGCGCGCTTTACTGTACAATTTGAATTTTCCCTTCAATTAGTAAAATTTAGATTTCGATTCATTGTGTGTCATTTCAGTCACACATAGGAAATCTACGCAAGGCAATAAACGACGGAAAATCGATGCTTGCCGAAAATTTTAAAATTTAAAACTAAATGGACGAAATAAATTAAAAAAATAAATAATTTAAATAATTAAATCGCATAATATCACTGGGATATGTTTCGTTAACGATAACAGCGCCTCTTTCCAGGAACTAACTTTTAGTTATTCATCCGCGTTTCCCGCCTGTAGCGCGAGGACGGTTTCGTAAACAAATCTAGGAAGGGATGAGATCGAGAGTTGTGGCACTTGTTGATATGGACTGTTTTTACGTGCAAGTAGAAGAGAGAATAAATCCAGAATTTAAAGGAAAACCAGCCGCTGTTGTTCAATATAATACTTGGAAAGGAGGAGGGTAATATTTCCGTCTCACTTATTAATTTGGGAAGAATTGAAAGCTTCTACTCATTTATTTCATATCTTCATGTTCTTAGTATTATTGCAGTGAATTATGAAGCTCGTGATAGGGGTGTTACCAGATTTATGAGAGGGGATGAGGCCAAAGAGAAATGTCCCGATATCATTCTTATACGAGTCAATGAAGTAAGGGGGAAGGCTGACTTGACAAAGTATGTACAAACTAGAGGTATATACAGCAATTGCATATCTGCTTCAGCATTGGTGCTCAAATAATTTTTTTATTGTTCAGGTATAGAGATGCGGGCAATGAAGTTTTGGAAGTTATGTGCAAATTCAGTAACTGTGTTCAACGAGCTAGTGTCGACGAAGCATATCTTGACCTTTCAGAAGAAGTTGACAAAAGACTAGCTTCGGAGAAATATCCCGGTGATCTGTTGACTTCGCTATCCTTACCTAACACTTTCGTGGTTGGGTATGCAAAGGACGGTTGTAATGATGAAGGTAAACTATTAAATTTAGGAAATTCGCCAAATTTGTACTACCGATGATTAGTGAAAAGAGCGTGGGATGAAGTTGTTTCTAATACTGTAGCTTTAGGGCGGTGAAATTTTCCCAAGATCTAAATATTTTGTCTAGACTTGTCTGAATTATTAAGCATATCTTCTAAACAGTACTTGCAGCTGTCTTCATGTTCACGCATGAGAGTTACTCAGTTACTAGTTTTAGCTACTCAGTTAGTTATTAGCTTTTTGATAATTGTAACCACCCATTGCTTAGTCCAAAATTGTAATCCTTCTTTTCTAAATTCCAACAATCTTAAATAGGTTGCTCCATCCCATTTTCGTCGTGGTTTGTCTTCCCCTTCCCTATTGCTTACAATTTCAGTCCCTTCCCCCTTAGTATCTCTGTATTATAACCTCTGCCCTTTAGCAGAGCTTCGTTATATGGATCCTTACAACCCGTTGCCATTTTACTTACCTTCATTGTATATATTTCCATTTGCTTGAATTCATTTACTGCTACTCTCACATATTACTTCACCTCAATATTTCTTGAGAATCCCACCTGGGACTATTAGTGTAAAAGTATATTTCTTTCAAAAAGTAACTGTTTGGAATGTACCTATTATGGTATAATAAATGGGTAATTTTTTTCTTTAATTGACTGGTGGCATAGAATCCCGGTCCAAAGGTACTGCAGCATGGATGAAAAGTTTATGGGACCTTGATGTAGACCCTCTGAGTGTGAGATTAGCAGTTGGAGCTAAAATTGTTGAAGAAATGCGAGCTGCTATATTTGAAACTACAGGATTCAAATGCTCAGCTGGAATATCGGGCAATAAGGTGCTGTGGATCATGGAAATATTTCAATTTCATGGCTCTGTGTAGGGGTAAAAGACACATTCCTTTAATGTTTGCCATAAATAAAATATAGAAATTAACTTTCCAATGTCACTTATAGTTAAATTTTAAATTTCATTCAATAAGTATCCATAGTTAAATGAGATAATTGTCTTCATGAAAGATATTTTGGTGAATATTAATACATGGGGCTTTGTTTAACTTCAGCCCTTCAATTTATTTAATATGTGCTATATTTAATCTGTGAACTCGTTAATAGGTCCTGAGCAAATTAGCTTGTGGTCTTCATAAACCAAATCGCCAAACAGTTCTGCCCCATTCCTCCGTTTCTGAGCTCTTCAGTAGACTTCCAGTTCACAAAGTGAGAAGCCTTGGAGGTAAATTTGGCACTTCTCTAGTGGAGGAACTTGGTTGTAAAGTAATGGGTGATCTCACTCGCTTCACTGAAAATGAACTTCAACATCGATTTGATGAAAAGACTGGGTAAGGTTTTTAATTATCTCTTCATTTTTATTTAAATTTTCTTCTGTGATATAATAAGAGTGAAACTTAACTAAGAATTGTGACCAGTCATATGAATAAGCCCATTTCATAGTTTTTTCTGCTCTAAGAGAGTTGTTGGTAGGAAATGTAATTCAGTGCTATTACTATGTATGTATGTACCATTAAGAATGTTGATATTTGTAAATTGTATGTTTATCTGTTTCACTCTACTTTAAATATGTTTTATTATTGTGCCACATACCATCATGAAGTCATTCCTGGATTTCTTTTATTGGATATTTCTCATTTAGGAGATTATGAGCTTTCAAAATATGCAAATAGTGACATGCTCTTGAAATTTATCCTTTTCGATGTAAATTCTTATGGTTTATAATGAATAACTGATTGAAGCACTTTTCCACTTGATAAAATTTTTATATTTACCACGGGGTTTCGATGAATTACATCATCATCAGGTAATACATCGAAACCCGGTCGAAAATATAAAAATTTTATCAAGTGGAAAAGTGCTTCAATCAGTTATTCATTATATTCGACTTCCACCACATCACGCCTGAAGCTACTCAATTTATACTTATGATTTATATTTTATCAAATACACATTTGTAGACAATCATAAATATTTCTTGATGGTGTCATGTTCAAAACACCATTGAGGAAGGCAACAGAAAACCACCTCAATTATTAATCACAAGACCTTGGTGATGGACAGTATAGGGAAAGTGAGTCCTGGCAACTACAGGACTTGGCCGTATCGGCCATATGTGGTGCCCGGCAATGGGAAAAGCAAGGTTCCTGCGGTAGACACCTCACAAAACCCTTACAAAGCAAAACTGACAGCAGCAGCAGAGAAGCCAAAAATGAAACTATAGGAACTGGTAATATGAAAAGGACAAGGAAACCATGGATCACGGATGAGATGATTAGAAAGATAGAAGAGAGAAGGAAATGGAAGAGGTCCAGCCATATTCAACAATGAGATAGAAAAGGCATTAACAGAGATGAAATCAAATAAGGGCATGGGGATAAACAGCATTCTTGTGGAACTACATTGAAGTTATAGGAAAATGTTAGAGGAAGAGTCTATGGACTGATTCATGGCATATACTAGGGTAAAGTGAAAAGTTCACGGCCTTAAAATGGAAGGCTGGATTTTAAGTTAGAAAATTATTTTATTTTTCTACATAATCACCCTTGACTTCAAAACATTTTTTCAAGCATTTCTTTAACATCGGTATTCCTTCCCGGAAGTGAGAGTCTGGGAGACTGAAAATATCCATCTACGGCCCTCCCAACTTCTTCATTGGATGCAAAATGCTTCCCGGAAACAAATTTCTTCAAGTTTGGGAACAGTTGGAAGTCTGAAGTGGCTGAATCAGGAGAATAGGGAGGATGGCCGAGCGAATGGTACCCCAAATCCCATAGTTTTCCCATCGCCAACGCACCTTTATGAGCAGGCATACAGTCCTTGTGAAAGATAATTTTTTTCTTTTTCAAGCCTGGCCTCTAATTTTTATGCCTTAATAAACTAACAGAATCCTTTTTGCATCCCAAACACTCACTGGCCATAACCTTTCCAGCAGATGCGATCAACTTTGCTTTCTTTGGTGCTGAATCACTGGCTTCCACTCGCTGTTTCTCTTGCTGTTAGTTTTTGGCATGTAGTGGTGGACCAATGTCTCATCCATGGTGACCACTTGCCACACAAAATCAGTTGGTTTCCTCTTCAATTGGTCCCAACATGCTGCAAAAATTGTTTTCACATTTGCTTTGGATCGGCATTTGGCAAATGCGGCATCCTACTTGAGCCGAGCTTTTGCATCCCCAATTCTTGGTGCAAGTGTTGTGTGGGTTTCTCGGAAACCCCCACTATCAGTTAACTCTCCCAAGGAATACCCCCCAGCATACCAGACAATGTATGGTGATGTAGTGCGGGTTTCTCGGGAACCAAAACAAGACAAAGCCGCTACCCAATTCCCTTGTTGCTACAACGTAGCTACTATGTAGCTACTTTGAAGTCAACCCTCCCCCCGAAGGCACAATGCCTTATAAAGTGAGATGATCCTGGAGCAGGGACCCATTCCCTTCCCCATTCCTCACCCGATACCCAGTCTCTGAGTCCGTTGGTCAAGCCTACGACCACACCAGAGACCCCCAGCCTTTCCCTGCACCTTTCTCTACATCCCGTGCCGCTTCTGTGTCCATCGGTCGAGCCTATGACCACACCAGAGATGCCCAGCCTTTCCCTGCACCTTTCCCTATGTCCCGTGCCGCCTGTGTCCATTGGTCGGACATACGACCACACCAGACATGCCCAGCCTTGCCCCGCTCGCTCGTCCCTACTCCCTGGTGCCTCAACCCCATAGCTTGAAAAGGGTTAAATAAAGAGTCTTAAACCGAATACGATTCTCTCATTCTGTGCTACGCTCCCACCAATGATGTCGCGGCCACCAACCACGCGGCACAAGATGTTTCGAGCCATTTCTTCTGATATCCCCATGGCCTTGGGTATCTCACTCATCTTCACTCTCTTATCATCCAGCACGATATTGTACATCTTTTCAACAGTTTCAAGTGTGTTTGTGGTTTTTGGCTGTCCTTCACATGGGTCATCTCTTAGGGATGTGCGACCATGTTTAAATTGAGCTGCCCACTTTTTCATGGTTGACATTGAAAAAGCAGAGATCCCGTACAGAATAATTAGTTTGATTTCCCACACTGCTTTAATGGTTCTCAGAATTATCAACGAAAGAAAGAAGAGCAAGGCAAATGATTACTTAGGGGAAGATCAGTTTGGGTTTAGAAAAGGGAGAGGCACAAGTAATGCCATTGAGGTAATGAGATCACTAATCTAGAGGAATATAGAATACAATCAGGACGCATTAGCCTGTTTGGTAGATTTTGAAAAGGTTTGATAGAGTGATTTAGGAAAAACCAATGAGTATATTGCGGAAAATAGGAATAGATTGGTGAGACAGGAGGCTAATCCATAACCTGTACATGTCTCAGACTGCTCAGGTGTGAGTGGGGTGCTAAGAGGCTGGATGGGCAGTGTTAGGCAGGGTTGTCCATTATCACTATTGTTGTTCAACACCAGTCAGTATATGTGGAGGAAATGATTAAACGGAAATGGGAAGAAATAGAGATGGGAATGAAAGTTGGTCGGGAATTTGTAGAATCAGTTATGTTTGCTGATGGCCAAGCTCTAGTTGGTCAGTTAGCCAAGGGGTTGCAAGCATTGCTGAGTCAATTGGAAATTCAGTGCGATTCATATAGGATGAGAATCAATTAAAATAAAATATAGGTTATGCAATATCCCAGAAAAAAGAAGGCTCAGCGTAACGTCGTCCTGCTAAAGCCCTCGGAACTAATTCTTCCCAGTTTTATCTGACTTGGCATTTCAATATGAATTTCTATGTACTTATTAATTTTTGTCTCTCCTCCTGGTTGTCTTTGACTTTTTAGTTCATGGCTGTACAACCTTGCTAGGGGAATTGATAATGACCCTGTTGTTCCTCGATTGATAAGCAAGTCAATTGGATGCTGCAAGAAGTTCCCAGGTCCTAAAGCCTTATCAAAAAAACAAGATGTAAGTAATATATTTCTTCACATCACCATAATTTTCAAAGAGGGTTTTCTGACTCTGTATCAGGTTGTGTCAGTAAATATAGGGAATAAAGAGAAAAAAATGTCATCAGGATTTCTTCAAAAAAAGAACAATGGTAAATATCTGGCAGGGATATTTTCTGTATCCTTTTTATCGAAAAACAATAATAGGGATCAGTATGGTATTGCTAACAGGGTATAATTATAGTATATTGTTGATGGCAGGTTATGCGTGCTTCATTAGTTACATATGTGTTTCATTTGACTCTCTCTGACCCTCTCTCATGAGATACGCCCCTGAAATATTTCCCCCGCATTCATATGTTTGCCCTGGGGAATACCATAGTTTCATTTAAGGTGGGTAAATACTTATTTTTACTATGCTACAAATAAATTGTTAATTATCTATTATAATCGGTGTATCATTAGATGAATATGAATCTGTATATCAGGAATCCTTTGCCAATATTCATTCCTCACCATCAATTGTTTTTTTCCTGGCTACCTGATTGGTTCAGATATCTGGGAAAATATGTTCTGCTATTCACTTGATAGTTCTGTGCTCTTTTAAAATTGGCGTTGAATTACTGGTGACTAATTTACCAGACTTCAGTAATGTTGGACTGCATTAATTTTCTCTGTACCAGCATTAAACATGAATGATTAGTATTTATCTAATTTGTAGTTTGATTTATGTATGTCATGCTTGCAATGACTCCCTAAGCAGGCTATCCATTAAAAATGTGATTCATCCTATTCATTCATGATGATTTTGCGTGAAATGAGCCGATTTTCCCTGGGTTTAATTCTGATATGTATTGTTTATGTATCAATCGCATTCATGAAAGGTCCAACCAATTTCAAAATGCTCCCTCTTCTTCTTAAAATGTTCACTTGAATATTTTCCCACTATTTATTACAATTTTATTTTCATATCATTTCTAACATTGTCATACTCCAACATGTCCGTAACCCCATTTTAGGTCTGATGTGTGTGGGACTTGTATGTGTTGTATTCAAAATGTTTTGCATTGTGTTGGTGAGTGATGTCTTCATTTTGATATAATGCATTCCTCCTTCATTAGAAAGAAGAGTTTGCCATTTTAGGTATTTCTATTGTGCTGGATACAATTGGCCAAATGTGGAAAATATGACTTTTAATTTTATACTTTTGAGTATAGCCATTGTTTTATATGTGTTTATTTTCAACATTGATTTCCCCTTTCAGGTTGAACGATGGATGTTGGAGCTTGCTTCAGAAGTGGGAGAGAGGTTGAACAAGGATATGGCGGAGGTAATTTGGAAGCAAAGATAGTATTAGGATAAGATAGTATATAGGATATTCCTATTACCTTATAATTTGCTCTCCTGAGAAAGAGAATAGTTAGGGTGTGCAGTGTCTTCCCCTGATTGCTTTCCTACTTATAATTAAGTTTTATTATTAAACAGCATTGTTTCAATTGGTGGAATCTTCTCTAAACGGTTTTTCAATAAAGAATTCAACTACCACAGCTTGGCCAGCAATGGATAGAAATTTAACTAAAGGTTTTGTGTGAACATATATAAGGAAAGTGGAATCCACAAGATATATTTGGATATTTTTTTCTCCCTCCCTATTTTATCAGATCTTATTTCTGTGCCCAAGTTTTTAAAAATAATTTGTGGGTTTGTTAACTCTCAATAAGCTTAAATATGTAATATGGCTTTCATCTTTCGGGATTATCCTGTAATAACTCCTGATTTATCAAAATATTCTATATCTTTGAATCATTAAGTTTTGCAAGTTTAAAATACATTAATAATGCATAATTTGCTTTTAACTCTAATGGGGTGATTAATTCATTATTCTATTTGCAAAATATTTATTCTGGGTGATTGTGTTTATGTATATGTTTTTCTGTGATTGTGTCCCTCTTCAGAACAAGCGGAGAGCACGTCTCCTGACTGTACATGTACAGTTAGATACACCCTGCGACAACTCTTCTGTGGCATCGTCATTGTCTCGCTCTGGGCCTCTGACTTCTTATGAGCCAGCTAAGATATCGGCGGATGCACTCAGGCTAATCTCTAAAACCAATACAGCTCCTCCAAATAGTGTATTATGGTATGAAATTCACAATTATTTTTCTATATTTACAATAGTATTTAATATTTATGCAAAATCTTCAGAGTTTTTGATTATGACTCTAGAATTTTGAATGCCTTTCACTATGGATTATTTTAAATTCACTTGCAAAGAAATTCCAATGAATTATCTGGTCTTGTGACAAATAAATGTTGTTTTTTATGGCAGTAGTTTGCCAGGTAGGGTTGGCTTGTGCTGGACCCAGTACCACACACTACTGTACTCGTAATGCCTAATTAACATGATACAAATTATTCTAAAATCCCATTCTACATATTACAGTAATGCATTCTTTAGCTCTGCGTACTTGTTACCTCCCTTAATTTCATGCTTGATGCTTTTCCTTTCTCTCCTCCACTCTCCCAGCTTTCTCCCCTCTATATATCACTGTCTTCTGCATCTCTTTGCCTCCCTGTATCTGCTGCATCCACTTGCCCCACCCTTCCTCTCGGATTTCTCCCAGCTGACATCTCTCTTCACCAACCATAACTAGCATCGTTTGTTTTCATTTCAGTTCATTCTATTTACTCTGTTCTTCTCTAAATAGCGCTCTTCACTATAATATTTATGGTGAAACATCTGTTGTGATTTTAACAATTGGAATAAATGATCGTGGAAATAAGTTCAGCTACTTTTAAATTTGGGACAAAATAAATAATGAAATTACACATAAATAAAGCTATGCTGACAAGTCAAGTGAAATGAAATTTTCATTCATCATTTGTCACTTTCCCTGAAATTAAGCTATTAAACGTGACATTGAAAGGCTTAAAGTTAGTTTTTGACTTTAAATTGATTATTAATATGGAATATTAATCAATTTAAATGATGTTCTGATTAGTTTAATGATTGTGTCTGAGCTATGCAAAATGTTTTTATCAACAGTAGTCTACTGGGTTGGGAAAATTTTTTTATGCATCCTGTTATGCATGACACAACTGACATAAAATAAACAACATGATATGACACATAATATCTTTCAACTACATACTATATGTTACAATACTTTCAATCAGTTATCCTTTAACTCAGCATACCCCTTGTTACGAATACTCCTATCTCCCCTAATTCAATCCGAATTACTTATTCTCTTCATCTTAACTGAGTGAAATGTTTCCTCTTCGGGAGAACTATTATTAATATCATTAAAAACACACTATAACTGCTGACTCACCTTAGTTGCGTGTTATTAATTTTCAATGCTGATCAATATTGCATAAAATTGTTTGAAAGAAAATTGGAAATCAAAGCAGTAGCTGGTATTCCAGAAAATTTAACTTGAATTTTTGGTAACATTCCTATATGAGAATGTTTGCTTCAAATAGATCATTTTTATGCTTTTTTTATTTGCATTTATTTCACCTGATTATAAAACCAAATAGATGTTTTTACAGCTTTTTTTAATACAAGTTTTATACATTTTTTTATTACAAAACTTCAAGATATTATTGCATGTACTTTACATTATATAATGCATAAAAGTAATTTTAAAATAATTATCCCTAATCTCAATTGGATGTCCACATTCAGTATACATATGTTTTCAGTGGTTCCTTCAAAAATGTAAAATCTAAGCTTTTAGTCTCTCTTTAGGTTCAAGTGCTACAGTTTTAATTATGGTTATCCTCCCATGCATGTAAATAATGAGAGTAGAAAAAGAAACTTTGCACTTCCACATGAAGATGTCTTTATGTGGAAGTGCAAAGTTTCTTTTTGTACCTTCATAATGAAGGAATTTCACAAAGTTTAGCCTGAAACTGTTATGTTTATGCATGTATATATTTTCAGAATTCTGGTCTTCATATGTTATCATGCTTGCAGGTCTCCACCTCTGAAATTTCTTGGTCTCTCGGCTGGAAAGTTTGTGGATGAAGATTTAGGACAGACGTCAAGCATACAGAAATTTTTTTCAGACCCAAAATCAAGTGGTGAGGGCAATTCAAAATCCAACCAAAACTCAAAAGAAACAGGAAGGAAGGTGGTTGAGGACAGCACGGTTGAAGCGGTCCCATCAACATCTTCAAACTTGAATGAAGGCAATGCAAACAGAGGTGATGAAATAGCGGACAGCGGCCAAATCAATGGAAATGTGAACTCCACAGTGAACAGCGAAGGCAAGGACAATGATGATGACAGTTTGCTTCTTGGTTCACCTCAGGAGTGCCCTAGGTGTTCTTCCCATGTCCCCGTGGCTCTATTACCAGAGCACCTAGATCACCACCTTGCCATGGACTTACATGCAGAGTTGAATTCCAATCATAATGAACCAGTGGTTCACGTTGAGAGTGGAGCACAGACTGCCAAAGAGAATTCAACTAAAGACCAAACCAAAAGTCTGGGCAAGAACAAGAGAGGGAGGGGTAAAGGAGCCATTGCCAAAGTGGATAAGGCTGCCAAAGTGAGGAAAATAGTTGATTTCTTTGCTCCAAAATGAACTGCTCTGTGTTATTGCTTCTTATTTATTGGTATGCCAGTGATGAATTTTTTCATGAAGTCTTTCACTTGTAGCAATTAATCTGCCAAAGTCAATGATACATTCTGTCTGTTATACTCGTAGTTTCAAGGTGCAATGGTTGTTTAATATATT
This sequence comes from Hetaerina americana, assembly GCF_022747635.1. Lineage (NCBI taxonomy): Eukaryota > Metazoa > Arthropoda > Insecta > Odonata > Calopterygidae > Hetaerina > Hetaerina americana. The sequence continues at coordinate 77,286,574 of NW_027287205.1, read as the reverse complement.
GTGGGTTTTTTAAAGATATTATTATATACCATGAACTATTTAAAATAAATTATGTAATATATTGAAGTCTTCTGAAATGGGAGTGTGGAGAAGGTGAGGTGTGCCAAGAGGAAAACAAACCAGGAATTGCTGCGCACGGTGGGGGAGGTGAGAGGATTGCCGGTAGAAATCCAAAGGAGGAAGGAAAGATGGATACAGAGTGTATTAATCAGTAGTGGGATGTGGAAGACTGTGATAGAGGGGAGAATGTTTGGAAATCGAAAGAAAGGCAGGAGTAGGATAGGGATGCTGGATGGAATGAAGGGAGGAAGGAAGTATGCAGAATTGAAGAGCCTTTTTGCAATCCCTAATGTCAGGCTGTGTTTTTGTTTGGAGAGGCAAGGGAATTTATGGTTACACCATTCCCCTATTATTCATTTCACCCTACCCTAATTCCATAGTCATTTCTCTGCCAAAACCTACCTAAAATATTAGATTACTAATAA